>NC_088173.1:69342195-69650850 GCF_028769735.1 Zonotrichia leucophrys gambelii
CCAACCACCTGACAACCTTCCAGCTAATGAAGCTGGAAGTCAGGATCCTGTTCCTCTTCAGTTACTCCCAGCACTTTGAAACAGAGAAGGAACGTCAGGCAAATACTTTTCAGTAGGAAAAATTAATTTTATTTAGTTTTACCATATCTGTTCTGCCTTGAGACCCTGGTGCCAGCTTCTCTGCTGATGTAAATCAGACAAGTCAAAGGAGGCACACTGATTTCCACCAGCTAAAAATCCAAACTTCATTCTTGAGGTGCCTCCCACGAACAAATTTACTTCCTCCCAGCACACAACTGGCCAAGTCCTTTATAAACACAGCTTTGATCTTTACTTCCTGCCATATTATATGTATAATATAAACACGGCAAAAGTTCATTTATTTTATGACTACAAAATATGCTGCCTCTGATTTCCCCTCCCTCCCCTTTATTAATGGCAATTTCCTATTCAAATCTGAGAATCGTCCAATGCTGTCAAGAAGGGAACAGAAACTTCTGATCTTGGATTTTGCAGCTCAGGGACAGGTCTGGAACTTGCAGAAATCAGGAAATTTCACTGTAAATCCACAAGCTGAAACATGCTGCAGCCAACTCTGCTAAAGAAGGTTATAAGTGGTAAAGTAGAATGGGTTTTATTTATTTCATGAGACAAAATTAGGTGAAAGAATTCGGGAGCAACAGAAAATTTTATTGATGCGCACCTTAAATGAAAGTAAAACTCCCATGAAAAACAAAATAACTTTCAATTGAAGAGCAGTGTATTGTTTCAACTCCAGAGTAAATTGGAATTTATTAAAATTCAGAGACATTTCAAATTGAGCCTTCAAATCGCACCAAAGTGAAATGAACAAGTGATCTCTTTTCTTCTGAAAATATCCAAATGTTTTGACTTCTTTTTTTCTCTCTTTGACATGAATTTGCAGGAAGTCATCATTGAGTCCCACTGTTCACTGAGGTCTGATTAAAATTTTTAGTAAAATTAAATTTTTCAAGTGACAAAAGACTCTCAGCTCCACTTTAAAGTCCTTCAGCGCTCAGAAACTTCCATGTCTCTGAGTCTGCACACATCCCTGCCACTCTGCAGAGTAACTCCCACATTTGTTGCACGGGGGTAATATTCATCACATTGGTGCTGAAAAACTGAAATAACCAAAATTTTCAAATATTGTGTGTGCCAAATGCTGTCAGCCATTCCTCCATGCTCAACTAATCTACAGTGATTTTCTTTAAATCAGCTCAAACTCCCTGACACCACCACAGTCTGTTTATCAGCTGAGTGATTTAACTCCCTCTTGGATGTGTGATCCCAGTCCCTGAGCAGGGGGTGTTATCACCAGCGGTTTAAATACAATTAACAGCTTCTGTGGCTAATGAGGATCTTTAGCAGCGGGTTGTTCAAGCCAAGATGAAATCCTGGTTTGTGGTTTGTGTTTGGGTCCTGTCTGTGGAGAGCAGTGGAGCTCTCCTGTGCTGCTGGGAGGTGATTCTGGGGTTTGTGGCAGGGTTCCTGCTCCCTGAGCAAGCACCTGCCGAGAGAATTCAGCTGGAGATTTCTCAGAGATGTGGGGCCAGGAGTTTAAGGCTGGTTTGTAGCCTAGAGTTCATCTCCCTTTGGTTGTGTCAAGCCATGGAAATGCTCCAAGGGCTGGGGCTCTGCTCTGGAGCCAGGATGGGAGAGCTGGGAGTGCTCCCATGGAGAGGAGAAGGCTCCAGAGAAAGATCAATGCCTAAAGGAGGCTCATAAAGGAGGCAGAACAATTTCTTATATGGGCAGAAAGTGATAGGACAAGGGGCAGTGGTTTTAAACTGCCAGAGTCCAGGGTTGGATGGGATATTGGGAAGAAATTCCTCCCTGTGAGGACGGTGAGGTCCTGGCACAGGGTGCTCAGAGAAGCTGTGGCTGCCCCTGGATCCCTGGAAGTGTCTAAAGCCAGGCTGGAGCAACCTGGGATAGTGAGATTTGGGTGGTGTTGCTGGTCCTTTCCAACCCAAAACTTTTGGTGGTGATTCTATGACTACAAAAACATCCAGGCACAACTACTGAGCTGAGGGTGTCTGCACTGCAGGTATTTGCAGAAAAGTGGGATATATCCTAGTCTGGATTTTTTACTCAATGATCTCTGAGGGCTTCTTCAACTTTAACAATTCTGTGGCTCTGTAGAGGCTTCACTGGCTCTTCTGCTGATGGAAAATCCTGTTAAATTTAGGTGTTGGGTTTGTCCTTGCACGGGTGGTCAGGGAAGCAGAACCCCCTATAGGTAGATAGTCACCTGCTTTCTGATCCAGGAGGATGTAAGTAAGAGTGGGAGGAGGGATGGAAGTCTGATTCCCATCACTCTTCAGCTGGGGAGCACCTGAATCTCAATGTGAGTTCTCAGACAGGACCATCCCTGCAGTGGAGGCCAAGACCTTCTTCATCAGCACCTCCATCAGGAGGATCTAGGAGGAAACAGCCATCTCTTGGGATCAAGGATGACCTAGCTGGTGCCCAGGATGGTGATTTAGGTACCTCAGTGCCTGTGGTTTTTAAGCATGGTCTAGTCTGGGCTCCCATAGTGGGCTCCCATGTTTGTTATTCTTTAGATTTGGTCAGAAATCAAGACTGGTGTGAGAAAGAAAGACACAGAGTGAGAAATGAGGAAACTCCTTAGTTAGTACCACACAAGGGTGCCACACAAAGGTGAAGGCCACAACCCAAGGGTGAAGGCCACACAAGGGTGAAGGCCACAACCCAAGGGTGAAGGCCACAACCCAAGGGTGAAGGCCACACAAGGGTGAAGGCCACAACCCAAGGGTGAAGGCCACAACCCAAGGGTGAAGGCCACACAAGGGTGAAGGCCACAACCCAAGGGTGAAGGTCACAACCCAAGGGTGAAGGCCACAACCCAAGGCTTCCTTTGCCATGTCCATCCCCAGTCAGCAGGTTACCCAGAAAAGGAAAGCCTGAAGAGATCCCTGAGCATGGATAAAACCCCCCAGACTGACAGTCCAACCTTTGCCTTGGGTGGGTGACTCACTGGGTTTGCAGTGGAAGCTGCTGCTCATTCCCAGGTACGATGCAGAACAGTGAGCTGGCTTTTCCATCTGCACCCTGAAGGAAAGGCAGCTGCTGCACCAGCCAGGCTCTGAAAGGTCTCCTTCAAGCCAAAATATAAATATATTTTGAGTTGCTGTTTGACACAGGGCAGGAGCCCTTTCACAAAGCACTTTGCAGCGCTCAGCTTCAGGAAGTGCCACTTGTAAAATAAATTATGGGGAAAACACTGAAAAGGATGTTTGATGTGAGACCATGTTCTGGTAGAAATTGAGAATATAATTCTACTCTGATAAAAGAGCACTTAGCATTGTTTTTTAGTAGAAAAAGGGTTTATGTTATCACTCTGTGCCTGTGACGAACTCACCACCTGATGAACTCTTTTGTGATAGAATCACAGAATGGTTTGGGACTGAAAGTTCATCTCATTCCACCCCCTGCCATGGGCAGGGACACCTTCCACCAAAGCAGGTGGCTCCAAGCCCCATCCCCTCTCCTGACCTGGTGACTCTGCTCTACATGGAGCCCATCATCAACCCCAGTCACATTTCAAAAAGTGCTCTAATATCCCAAGTTCTTATAAAAATGGAGAGATAGATGAAGGATTGAAAACTCCTGTACTCTCCCTCACAGAAGGAAGGTTCAGAACGAGCTCAGCACCTGATTAGACATCAGAAAATACTAAAAATCTACAAGACACAATCCCAGGAAAAAACCAAAACTTCTGTAGTGTTGTTGTGCACAGGAGGACGTGATAAAAAAAAAATTATTTGAAAGCAGAAGGATAAAAGTACATTTAATTACTTTGATTGTCTGGGCCATTCCTTGTATCTCCTGAAATTTTCTGAGTTATGGTGGAAGTGGCAGAAGTGATGTAGAGAAAGGAATGCAAATTGCTCTGGAATAATTATCTATGGCCCAGAGCATCAGATCAAAGTGGAACAAGAGCAGTTGGGGTGAGCCATGCCATCTGCCACATGTCCCCCGTTGGTCCTGGTTCACAGGAACCAAACATTGATTAAAAACACCAGCAAAGACTCTGCTGGTGTCAAAAGCTGCTGGGACCAAGCTCTGGCTGGATTTATTGAACATCATCCAGGAAAGAGGCACCACAGGATGTTCCCATCAAATGGGCTCATGCAAAATTACCATAAATTCATTAAATGATAGGGGATGGATGGATGGATGGATGGATGATGGATGGATGGATGGATGGATGGATGGATGGATGGATGGATGGATGGATGGATGATAGATGGATGGATGGATGGATGGATGATGGATGGATGGATGGATGGATGGATGGATGATGGATGGATGGATGATGGATGGATGGATGGATGATGGAGGATGGATGGATGGATGGATGGATGGATGGATGGATGGATGATGGATGGATGGGTGGATGATGGATGGATGGATGGATGGATGATGGATGGATGGATGATGGATGGATGGATGGATGGATGGATGGATGGATGGATGGATGATGGATGGATGGGTGGATGATGGATGGATGGATGGATGGATGGATGGATGGATGATGGATGGATGGTGGATGATGGATGGATGGATGGATGGATGGATGGATGGATGGATGGATGATGGATGGATGGATGGATGGATGATGGATGGATGGATGGATGGATGGATGGATGGATGGATGGATGGATGGATGGATGGATGGATGGATGGATGGATCTTCCAGCCCATCTCCCTTTCTCAGCCCCAAACCATTCCTGAACCATTTCAAGATTATTAAACCATTAAAATGAGGGGAAATCCATTGTTTTCCCTGACAAATTTTGCTTTTGCTTCAGCAGCCCTCAGATGTGATTTCTGCTTCTCTTTTTCCCACACAATAACATCAGGGCTGTGCAGCAGCCTGCCAGTGTCATTCCTGGGGCATGACAGCAGGGATGTGCAGTGGGAAAGGCTCAGGGACCTGTGGGGATGTGCAGCCCTCTGGGGGAACAGTGGATCCACCTGCAGGGATTGTGTCTGTCTGGAGAAACTCTGTGGAAAAACAACCTGGGAGCCGGGTTTCCCTCCAGGGAAAACACATTTCCATCCTGCAGGAGGGGCACAGGAGACAATTCCAAGTAGGCACATGGATAACAAGCCTATGAGTAAATCATGCAGCCAAAGCATTAGACAGTGCTGATTCCCTCCATGTGCCTGAGTGCAGAAGACACCAAGGTGCAGAAAAACAGGGAAACATTCCATGTTTGTTTGGAAATAATCAGCCAAAACCAATTATTTGGAGCCCAAGTGTTTCCTACCTGTGTGGGATGCCAGGGGCTCAGTTTTTGCTGTTATAACAGATGCCTTATTCTGGACCTCAGTTAATGATTTGGACACCCAAATTTGAACATCTGCTCTGCTTCTGCCTGGCCAAAGCAATGCAGTGATTGGGAGTAGGACCCAGATATTCCATGACTTGTGTAAGGGATTATTCTGCTTCCAGTCCACCCCCTCCACCACCAAATAAAACTATTTAAAGCCAAATGTCCATTTTTATACAGCGGAGTCCTGACGCATCTCGAGGCAGTTGCTATAAGGAGTATACCACAAACAGGGAAAAAATAGACTGAAACTGCTGGGATTCAGTGAGCAAAATGTTACAAAATCTCTCAACAGGAGTTTTGGAACCAATACCAGAATAAACCACATAACAGTAAACTCATCTATATTAAGCTGGGTTTGATGGCTTTATTATATTTGGCAAAACAAGTGTATTTCCTTGGGAAAGCAACCTGAATTATCTTCTGATGGATCAATAGGAGTTTTACCTGCTGTGATTAACTGTGCTGTATTCTAGGTAGGGCTGATAGCACCTTTTAATATTATGGGATCCTTCTGGGATAAAGTCCCAGTTTCTGGTGTCAAACATTGTCTATCAGGTGAAATTTTCCATTCTATGTCTCTATAACAAGCTGGGGTTGTTCTGCTCAATGTGAGACAACATGAGATGGACAAAGCTGTGAAAGATGACAGGTAAAACACAGAGTTTGGTTCTTGGGGTCTCTATCCTTGCAGGTACAAAGCAGGAGATTTATTTCCATCATTCTTTATGGGATAACTTGGTGTATTGACTCTATGATTGTAATGAATCAGATTTGTTCACTGATTAGGATTTTTTCACTGATATTTAGGAAGAATTCCTTCATGGGAAGGATTGTCAAACACCAACAAAGGCTGCCTGGGCAGTGGTGGAATCCCCACCCCTGGAGGGATTTAAAATCCATGTGGATGTGGCACTTGGGATGGCTGGATTTTGTGATTTTTGGGGGCTTTTCCAACCTGAATGTCTCTGTGATTCCCTGATTCCACTTTTGCCTGCCTTGTGCTCTCTGGTTTGGTGCTCTGTGAAGCTGTCACATGGAAACAGAAGGCTGCACTTCTCCCTGCACCATAATTTATGGGTGAGGTCAGCCCAGGGATGGATTAACTGGAGTGGCTGGAACAGGAGATGGTTTTTAGCTGCTCCTAATGAATAGCCTTCCTCCAGGAGGGCTCGTGGCTGATGCCTTTGGAGCCAAGCCCAAGAACCACCAGATCTGGTGGCAGAGAATCAACTTCCAGCTTGATCAAGAGAGGGCATTTCCTCCTCCTGGGCAGCTTCCAACCCGAGGCAATTCACACAGCTCAGTCATTAAGGCCCCTGAAATGCATCTTTTATTCTTGCCCCTTCCAGTAGCTGGAAAAATGAAAAAGAAAAAGAAAAAGAAAAAGAGACAAAAAAGGGGGGAAAAGGGAAAAAAATTAAAAAGAAACATTAACAAGGGAGAAATTTGCTGGGAGAAAGCCCTGCACTGGACAAGTCCATGCCACCTTTCCTGTTGTTCACAGTAAGTGCATTGATGACATTCAGTTAAGGCAGATCAACAGGACTGGCCCCAGACCCACACAGCTCTTTGCAACACAAATCTGCCCCAGAAGTGTGCCTGGAGCTGTAGGAACATGGGATTGTTGGTGCCACTTGGTTTCAGGATCTGGAATCAAGCTTGCTCCTCTCGTGTCCACGAGTTTATCAGTCATGGTTTATGGGATCTGTATTTCCTGCAGTGAGTCAGAGGCTGGAGCAAATCACAGGGGCTTCCCTGCCTGATAAACTGAATTAAAGAACTCCTGGCTGTATTACCCTGCAAGGCTCTTGAAGTGCAGGGCTGCAAGTGCTGAGAAACCCAAGAAAAAAGCTGCAAACCTTCCAAAAAAATGTCCATGATGGGAAAAAGAACCAGCCATAAGGCAGCCCTGCAAGAGATCTCCAATTAAAGGCTCAATTCTGCAAACACTGAGCAGGGAACAGCCCCCACTCCACAAGAATGTGGCCCCAGACTTTGTTGGAAGGGCTGTGCCAGAGCTCAGTCCAGGAGACAGGGCAAGACCTTGGTGGAAGCATTGAGGTGGGGAAAAGATAAAAAATAAACTTGTTTGGAATTGGAGACAATCATATCCTAAGCCTAAAACTGATGGTTTGTAGCACAGAGTCAGTGAGGAATGGGGGGATCTTTGTGGCAGAGGCAAGAGGGGCAGCAGGACAGGAAAGGGACAGGAGTGTCCCCTGCAGCAGGAGCCAGGCACTGCTGAGGGGAGGATGTCACCAGCACAGTGGGCTTGTGGCACATCTCATCCCTGGCTGTTTTCCAGCTCGAGTTTCCTCAGAGCAGCTCCACAAATCACTGAGAAACAGCTCATGAGTAATGACAGGGATCGTGGAGGGCACTGACCCCAAAATCATCCAGGGACTCAGTTTTGAGCAGAAGAAGCTGGAAATGGTGATGTTTCCTGCCTTCTCACCTGAGGGCCCAGCAGGAGACCTGACACCTGTATCCCTCCCCAGAAAGGCAATTTGGAAGGGCATTTGGAGGGGCACACAGAAAACACAGCAGGGGTGGCACCATCAGCTGCCCCTCGTCCTGGTCTGAGAGCAGAGGACTTGGGTTCAGAGCAGCTTCCAGCTTCTGATCCTCAGCCTTTGCAGACAAGTTCTCTCAGAGACACTTTCCAAACTGCACCAGAAAAGGTGTTCAGCCATGGGTTCTTTCTGTTCCCAGGGTTCCTTCCATAGGAATTATCTGGAAAGCTGTGAGGATGCAGTGTGGAGTCCAGCTGGCAGCCAGCCACGGACTTGTGGGGATTTGGGGAAAAAAAGCAGAGTGGCTTTACATCTCAGGGTTTGTTTTCTGTGTGTTCCTCACTCAGAGATTATCATAGAATCACAGAATGGTTTGGGTTGAATCCCAAATACCATCCAATTCCACCTCCTGCCATGGGCAGGGACACCTTCCACCATCCCAGGGTGCTCCAAGCCCTGTCCAACTTGGCCTTGGACACTGCCAGGGATCCAGGGGCAGCCACAGCTGCTCTGGGCACCCTGTGCCAGGGCCTCAGCACCTTCTCAGCAATGAGAAAGAGAAAGAAGGAGAAAAATGCAGGATTTTCCAAATATTTCATCTCTTCCTTTCTTCTGCCTTGCAAAAAAAAAATTTTGATTATTTGGGATTAAATCATGCTGTGCTTCACTTCCAGTGAGACCACACAGTTGCAGCACTCCTGGGCTCTTTGCAGACTGATGTTTCTGAGATCCCTCATGATCCACCAGCCCATCAGTCAGGAGCTTCAGCCTCTTCTGTGTCAGGGGCTGTTCAAACAGTGGTGGTATTTCTAGACTGGAGCAGCTCACACTTGTGGGTCCAGATGGATGTGGGAGGCAGGAGAGCACCCTGTAGTATCTGCATGCAGGCAGATTGCAGTTTTGCCAGCATTTAGGCAAAGGAGTGGTGCAGATACTGGCAGAGAGCTTCTGCTCTCCTGGGAAAGCCACCCAGGAGAAGGGAACAATTCCCATTGCATCTGATCACCTCCCTTGGCGCCACCTCCATGAAAACCTTAATCAGTGCTCCCTTCTCATCCATGGCTCTGGTAGACAAGGAATGAAATCATTCCTGGTAGACACAGAAATTGGGACCAGACTCACAGGTGCAGATTTCTGTGGAGAGTTGTCTATCAGCAGGTGGATGTCTCATCTCCCATTATTGTCCATGCCTGCAGAGCCTTGATTGCTCACCAGGCTTGGATTGCAATTTACATCCCTGAAATATCCCCTGTGCCATTCCTAAGGTAGAATGAGGAAACCACATGAGGTTTTGGTTGGAAAACAGGATGGAGAGAAGCTCCATGATCTAGAAGGACATCCAGGGTCCAGGAGGGACATCCCAGGGCATTCATCTCCAGTGGACTCTCCCTGAGTCCCCTTCCCTGAAAACCTTCATCAGTGCTCCTTTCTTATCCATGGCTCTGGTAGACAAGGAATGAAATCATTCCTGATGTGCAAGCAGACACAGAAATTGGGACCACACTCACAGGTGAAGATTTTTGTGGAGAGTTGTCTATCAGCAGGTGGATGTCTCATCTCCCATTACTGTCCATGCCTACAGAGCCTTAATCGCTCACCAGGCTTGGATTGCAATTTACTTCCCAGTAAATGAAATATGCCCAGTGCCATCCCGGAGGTAGATGAGGAAACCACGTGAGGTTTTGGCTGCAAAGCAGGATGGAGAGAAGCTCCATGCTCTTCTAGAAGGACATCCAGGGTCCAGGAGGGACATCCCAGAGCATTTATCTCCAGTGGCACAAGACACAAGCACAACCACAGTGTCTGCTTTCAGATGACTGGATTGCACCCTGGATTGCTTTCCCAAAAAATTAAAAAGAAAACCAGACACCCTCATGGAAAATACATCCAGTAACCTCCCCACACTGACATTTCATCCTCTATCCCAAAAAAGGATCAGGCCTGCAGCTTGGTACCTTGGCATGCCAATGTTTTTCCCTCAAATGCACATTTCCACGGGCAGATTTTGAAGCTGTGTCCTGAAAATTAAAATAAAGGGGTCACTGCAGCCTGCTCAGCTGGCGTGAGAGGAGCCAGCCTGGCTTCCTTCACATTGCTGCCAAGCATTGAAGGGCACACCTTTGCTTCAGTGCAGAAATAGTAGGAAATATGTGCAAAAGTCTCTGAAGGAAGGGCTTAATTTTTGCTGATGGGCAGAGATAGAGAAGAAAAGTCATTTATGTGATTTTACTGGTCTGACCTGACTGTTCCTTCTGTAGTCTCTGTGGAAATGCCAATCACTCATTTTTAAAAATTTAAGAGTTTAATAGTAATAATATGGTTGTAAAAATAGTAATATAATTTGCGTAATAAAAATTTGGACAATTAGGGTTAGGACAATACAAGACAATAAAAACAAAGAGTTATGGACAGTCCAGGTATCTCTTTCTGGGCAAAATTAGCCCAAAAAAGGACCCACATTAACAGAGGATTAACCCTTAAAAGCAACAGCCTGTTGCATATTCATACACCTCATATATGATGCATAAATTCCATTCAAACAAAAGATTATGTCCGAGGGGACAAAAGTGCCAACTTTTTTCTCTTAATCCTGACAGCATCTTCAGGGCTAATTGAGGCAGGAAGAATTTTGTTTCTTCTGAAAAGTGAGCAATAAATTCTTTTTCTCTGAAAGATTCAGGTGTTCTGTGGCTGCTATCTCCATGCAAGTACCTCATTCCTCTCTTTAAAAAGTATCCTACATAGCATAGTTTCTATTTTAGCATTATGTTATAGCCTAAAACTATATTTAGCACACAACTTAAGCAAATTAATCCAGCATCACTTTCTAACATAACACATATAATATTCATTTTAATATTTGCGAAAATCCAATCACAATATATGCATTTTTCACAGTCTCCATCACTTGGCCTGTGCTCCAGGAAAGCAGGATCCCACTGACTTTCTCAGCAGATGGAAAACATGGATTTATCTGCCAGTTTGGCCTCTCCATTTAGGCCAGGTAGTGACAGTAGGGTCTTGGACAGGGTGGTGATGCACACAAAGTTCATCCTATCACAGCTGTAGGGCTTTGCCCACCTGAGATGTGAGAACCACAAACACACAAGGCTGGGTTGGACGGTGCTCAGAGGAGCCTGGGAGGTGTCCCTGTCCATGGCAAGGGGTTGGAGCTGGATGATATTAAACCCCTCCAAGCCAAGCCACTCTGCAATTCCATGATTTTCTAGCACATGTGATGCTCAGGCTCTTCCTGGGATTCATTAACAACCCTAAAGGCTGCTGCTGTCCTGCAGGAAGGATCCATGAACTTCCCCCAGAGGTCAGGGGAATGGGAACGTGGGTGGTTTCGTTTTCCTGCTGCAAGGACAGGGCAAGGGAAAGTATTTACACTCAAAACAGAACTTTCCCAGTGTCTGTGGCTGCTCGAGTCAGAGGCAGGGAGGGAAGGGGGCTGGGTGGGGAGTGTTTACATTAAATGGGGCCATCAGCCTGTCAGGATGAATTCCACACGTTCAGCTGGAAAAGGTCTGTTCCTTCCCTGTGTACTCTCTCTGCACCCCCCTCAGCATGCACCCAGAGAAACCACAGGTGATTAAATTAACAGCCTAATGTATGGAACAAAAATAATTTGCTCCAAAAGCGAGCGTTTACTGCTCCAAGCAGAGCTGGGTGACTCACAGCAGAATTCAGATCAGCCATTGGAGAGAAACATTGCAGAAATATGATCTGTCTGCCATCCCACCAGGTGCCTTGGCAAACCCTCAGGTGCCTTCTGTCTTTGTAGCTCTTCATCTTCTCCTTTTTCCTGATTCTCCTCCTGTCTGTACCCCTCTGTGGCTCTTGTGGCAAGTACCAAGGGCAGTTGTGACATTTGGATAAAGGATTGTGTCTTGGTTTGGAAAGACAGGAGTCTACTAAGGAAGACAGCAGCCTCCTCTGAGATGGAGAATGTAAACCCTCCCCACCCCTCCGAATTGCTATGAATTTTAAATTATGGGGCTCTCAGGCAAAAATATGGGAGCAGGAAATAACAGTTCTTTATTAGGGAAAATTTTTAAAAAGGATAAAATAAACAATTCAGTACACCAGAACAACACTGACAGAGTCAGAATACAATCTGACACCCTGTGGGTCAGGCTGTTGGTGGCAGTCCCATTGGAATTGTGGCTGCAGCCCTCCTGCAGTGTCAGGGGTGGTTCTGCTGGAGCAGGGATCCTGTAGAGAAGGATGTATCCTTCCTCTCTCGGAAGAAGAGGCAGCTGCTGTTCCTCTGGGGAATCCCGTGGAAAAGCCGTGCTGGTGTCTCAAAACCTCTGGATTATATCTGGGTAGGAATGCTTGGCTCCTCCCTCTGGGCTCACATCTCCCAATGGGATGCTGCAGTTCTTATCAGCCATGCAGTGACATTCAATAGCTGTTATCAGCAGATGTCCCCTCCTGAGGGAGGTGTGAATGGGGTCACTCAAAGAGAGAGATAAGGCAAACTGCCCACTTGACCAAAGATAATCTGCCATACAGATGGTAATGGAGAACATCTTGCATTGCAATCTTCAACAGATTGTCTGTCTCTGCAGTTCCCCATGGATCAGCCATTCAAAACCACGTGGGCTTCATGTGTGTGCGAGTCCCTGAACCTCTGCTGCTGTGCCTTGGGAGAGGCCATTCTGGATCTTACTGCATCCAGTTCCTGGAAATTTTATTCTTTGCAGTGGGAACATATCCATGTCTCCTTGCAAATTCATTAATTCTGTGTCCTTGTCATCTTCTTTAGGTAATTAGATTCTTTCCTTAGATTTCACCCTTCTAGCAAACAACTTCTTAGAGGTCTTCTCCCCCTGTAGCCCCTTTTTGTTGAATCCACCCCACCTGATGATTCTGGATTACTCCCCTTTAGGTCACTGACGGTTTGGGTGCTTTGAGGTTCCAGCCTTGTACTTCACACTCAAACTCCTGAAAATACAGCAGAAAAGATGAGTGTCTGGACAAGCAGCTCTGTGTGGTGATAACCCTGATGTCCCTGTTAGCAGTGATCCTGACAGATCACACTTCCCACCTGGGGAAGAGATGAAGAAGAGAAGCACCAGGGTTGTGTGATGGATGTCCATTGTGGCTGCCTCTGTCCCGGCTTTGCAGTTTGGTGAAGCTGGCACTGGGTTTGGGCAATTCTGGGTCATGCCACAGAGAGCTCCAAGGGAAAGTGTGACGGTGTTCACAGGGGTCTGAGGATGAGGGAAGAGATGAGGATCTGACTCCATGTTTCAGAAGGCTTGATTTATTATTTTATGATATATATTACATTAAAACTATACTAAAAGAATAGAAGAAAGGATTTCGTCAGAAGGCTAGCTAAGAACAGAAAAAGAAAGAAAATGATAACCAAATCTCACTGCGTCAGAGAGTCTGAGCCAGCTCACTGTGATTGGCCATTAATTAGAAACAACCACATGAGACTAATCACAGATGCACCTGTTGCATTCCACAGCAGCAGATAATCAATGTTTACATTTTGTTCCTGAGGTTTCTCAGCTTCTCAGGAGAAAAAAATCCTAAGGAAAGGATTTTTCAGAAAATATCATGGCTACAGGAAAGTGTCCAAATAAAAAATGGTTGCTCCCTGCCATGCCCAAGTTCATTCTCAGGGTTAATTTCATAAGCCTGAGCATAAGTTAATTTCATCTTTTTCACTGCTGTTTTGCTCCATTAGGGATTTTCCTTAGGATCCTTCTTCCAAACTCAGCTGGAAACATTTCCCCAGGTCACTGGAGGAGTCACACCTTGAACCCTGAGGTCTCCATCTGGCAGTGCTGAAATGGGGATGAAGAAATGCTGCTGCCCTGCCAGATGTGAGGATGTGAGTCATCCTCATCCTCCCGCTCCAGCACTGCCTGATGGTCACCATGGGGACTGGGTCAATGTCATGGTTTGAGCCTGGCACAGAGCCAGTGTCCCCCATGAAAATGCCTCACCCTGGTGTCTGCTGTGAGATGTGACCAGGAATAAGCAAAACAGGCTCCAACTTAAACATAAAGAACACTTTATTACCTAAAACTACAGGAAAAATAGGGAAAGACTATAAGGAAAAGGAAAAAAAAATTGAAAACCTTACAAAAACCACTTTTCCTCCTCCCCACTCCCTGACTTTCCCAATCCAATACATTCTCTCAAAAAACACCAACTGCCCAGCCCGGCACGACACTTTAGTATACTCAAACTGCAGTTCATGAAGAGGAAAGGAGTCCTTCTCGTTCCATAGGCTTCTCGTGGAGACACACTGAGAACCTCGTGTGCTTCCCTGTCACTTCGGCACCGCCCGGGGAAAAAAAAGTCCTTTTGCCGCTTGTGACATGTTCCTTCCATGCTCAGTGCTCTCACCACCGAGACATGGCCAGAGCTGCTTTTAGGGTGGTCTTTCAAGGATGCCTTGTCTCACTCCAAAAAGGCACAGTCTCTGCTTTTGGGACAACTGTCCCCCCCATATTTTTCCAACCCCCTGGGGCCGGGGGGTCCTCACGAATGAACCCTCCTGGTTTTGAGGCACTGCCTCCCCCTAAATGCAGTCTGTGTCACAGGAACAACTGAGTCCATGGCTACAAGAAAAAGTCCAGCCAAAAGGCCACTCCAAATCATCTCTCCCCATCCAATCATCTCCACAATCTCCGGGCCAAAGTCCTTATCTCATCTCATCTCATCTCTCATCTCCCTTCTTATTCAGCTTCGAGGAGGATTAGCATTTTCTGCAAGGCCCCAATCATGCAAGAAAGGGTTAAAAGTTTTCAGTCTCTGTCTGTCGGTCCCGGAGCGACTCCCACGCACGCTGCCCACACGCTGCCGCTCCGGCCGGGCAGTCTTCCTCCCCCTTCTCGCTGGCTGCTCTCCTGGGGGGGGGGGGGGGGGGGGGGGGGGGGGGGGGGGGGGGGGGGGGCTGGCTGCCCGATGTCTCTTGGGGCTCCCCCACCCTTCCATCCTTGAAAGCCCCCTCAACCTCCACCTCTGTCCAGGCCCCAAGCTTACGGCATGGCGGCCCCTCCCCCCGCCCAGCAGCAGCGGGCCGGGCGGGGGGAAGAGATCTGACCTCTTCGCCCGACGATGTCCAAAAGAGGAAGTGCCAGGGCAGTGCCTTGCTTTTAACCCCTGTGTATTCTCGGAGGTGTGTCCAAACCCCACTGGCCACACCGGACGCCAGTCTCAAACCCAAAACCTTCATTGGTTTGACCACAGCTTCCCAGAATTCCCACTCCTTCCTGGTCAAACCATGACAGTCAACCACCTCAGCAACATGGTCTGGGAAAGTCCAATTTTCTGTCTCCCTATTTATTTCTTCTAAACACCTTTTTCCTCACTCTTCTCCAGCCCAGGAGTGACTGCATTTCAGGTTCACAGGGACTAAGGACAACACTAAGTTATTCCAAACTGCATCATCAAGGAGGCAGCTCTACCACACACATTTGGAAAAGGTGTCAGAGTCCACAAGAAATCACTTGGCTTGTGAAGAGACAGAGGGACTGAGCCAGCTGTAGGTGAGGAAATCCTCTTCAGGGTCTGGCAGGCACCCAGGCAATGTGGGCGCTTTTTAGGGCTCTGCAAAGCAAGACACTGAATTTAGGTGTCTGCATTGGGGTCACCACTGTTGTCACCCTGGTGCCTGTAGAGATCTTTGTACCCAGAGATTGTTTTCTTCCTTCTCAAGGTCAAATCCTTCCTCCTTGAGTGGCTGTTGTTCTCCACCCCATTCTGAATGTCTTTTTTTGTCCCAATTCTGTTGGTGCTAGGCTGGTCACTCAGAAATTTCAGAACTAGCAGGTTTTCCCTTGTTTTCATCTTCTCCTTGGTTATCCTTATTGCTTGTTGCTCCATTTCATTCCCTGCAGGAAACAGAAAACACTGTTTTGACAGGTAAACTGGAGTTTGGGCCCTGCAGGTTTCAGCAGAAACCACCAAGTCTGACATCAGTGCTAAGTCATCCATTCCCCCAAATACTGGCACAGAGTAAAACCAATCCCACTAGACAGATGTTTCCATTACATTTGGGAATGTCCACAAAACCACTCAAAAAAAGCCTACAAATGAAAAGCAAATTGAGCTGTTTATTGCCATTTGCAAACAGGAAAAAAAAACAACAAAACAACCCAAACAAACAGCAAAACAACAAAGAATGCAAGAATGTGATCATTTGGGAACAATTCGTTATTTGTTATTTGTTATTCCTACTAATAAAATCTATTTGGACTGCAGTTGTGTCCAGGAACATGAGGGTAGGAGCTGGGTTTGCTATTGTAAAATGATGATTCCTCACTCCAAAGACTTCACTGCTTTGTTTTTGTGAGTTTAACTGTGCAAATCATTGACCTCTGGGTACCATTAGTTTGTGGGGCTACCACGAGTGCACCACAGCAGATGCACAGAAGAATATCAAGCATTAAAATGTCTATGTTTTCAGTGAAAATTTGGATAATGAGGATGTGGAAGCACCCAGGGGAGGTACAGAAGGCTCATAATGGTCCTTTATCCACAGATTTGGAATCTAGTCAGGGGAGAGTTGGGCCAACAGAAAATTAAACTCTCTTTTTAGAAATTATCCATAATTTTCTATTTCCTCTTGAGTTTTGATTAGGTTTGGTTTGTAAACTTAAATGTAAATTTATTTTAGTATAAAGTACTCCGACATGTGTGTTCCTCCCTACCCCAAAAGAAAAGTTTTGCTTAGAAAAGTTTCAATATTGAAACTTCGCCTTTGTTTTCCAAATTCTTTCTTTCTCTCTCATCTGCTTTGGCAAAAATAATTCTATGATTTTACTCCACATGAAAATTTGTTTTTGCCTCCTCCAGTATGTGAATGAAAGAGGCCACCAGTAAATTCATGGCGCCGAGTCAGGACCAGGCACAGGGACAAATCCCTCCCAGTGTGACCTCCAAATCCCTCTCTGGTGCTCTGGGCATGGATGGCATCACCCAAACCTCCTCAATTTGGCCAAGCTGGGCCAGCAGTGCCCCAGCAGAGCTGGAACAAGGGCAGGTTCATGACCTGGGAGATTCCCAGGGTGCAGGGCCAGCTCATGGTTTGGGCTGTTTCCCCTCTGTCAGTGGGAACATCCAGGGATTTCTCAGTGCCAGGACATCAAAGAGGAGATTATAACCAGCTGTCTCACAGGCCTAATGGATAGCAGAGCTCTTGATTCCACAAGGAGGGAACCAAGGGAGGTCCAAAAGAACAACAAAGGATCGTGGATGTTCCAGGGTGTGAGGAGCGCAGAGACCACCTCCAGCCCAGGGTCTCCTCCAGGGAGAATCTCCCAGCTCTTCCTTCCCCCAGAGCAGAGTCCTTCAGTGCACTCTGGATTGATTTGTCACCCAGGGGAATATTTTATGTCACCCAGCTCCTTCATCTTGTTTTTGTAGCCCAGTGCAAGGGCAGGGCAGGGTGTCAGAGCAGGCTGGGGGATGAAGAGAGAGCAGCCCTTGGGGTGATGGTGGGGGAAGAACAGCTGGACACAGCCCAGCAATGTGAGTCACAGCCTGGGAAGCCATCCTGGGCATCCTGGGCTGATCCCCCAGCGTGGGCAGCAGGGCGGGGAGATTCTGCAGGTGAGACCCTCCTGCAGAGCTGCTCCAGCCCTGGGGACAACAGCAGGAGGAGCTGGAGCTGCTGGAGAGAGCCCAGAGGAGGCCATGGAGATGCTCCAAGGGCTGGAGCCAGGCTGGAAGGGCTGGGGGTGCTCACCTGGAGAGGAGAAAGCTCCAGGGAGAGCTCAGAGCCCCTTCCAGTTGATATATGGTCTCCTCAAGCCAGGTCTCATAAGCTCTTGGAGATCTATTTCACACCCAAGAGAGCTCAGCCACCTCAGAAGGCATAAAATCAGCAGGATGGCTGCTGTGGTAGTGTTGGAAACTAAAAAGTTTTAATAGAAGGCAAAATAACAAAACTCTTTATAGAGAAAAACCAAGCCAGATGCAAGAGGTTCTTGCTCCTGGTAAAACACCTCACAAAAGTGATTATTTCCTTTTCTCTTCTTTTTCTGGTAAATTGCTCAGGCAGGACTTTTTGGCTCCTGTCCAATTTGCCATCCTTAAGTTTGAGGTGAAGTCCCCCAGGTCCTATGAGGTGTCTTTTTACCTAATTGAGGAGAGAAGCTTCTGGGCTTTTTTCCTTTTTAAGGAGACAAAGGATAGTTTGGTCACTCTGTGAACAGGAGGCACATTCCTACATCCATTGCCTATAGGGGGCTTTTAAGAAATATGGAGAGAGGCTCTTTACCAGGGCCTGTAATGACAGGACAAAGGGCAACAGCTTTAAACTAAAAGAGATTAGGCTGAGATTGGATTTAAGGGCAAAATTTTTTTCAGTGAGGGTGGTGAGGCCCTGGCACAGGTATCCCAGAGAAGCTGTGGCTTCCCCATCCCTGGGAATGCCCATTTTTCAAGGCATGATTTGACCATCTCCAATAACTGAAAGAACTTTCTTCCAACAGAAGGTGAAATTGTCTGAGTGGAAGCATTTTGTGCACATTCTCATCAGAGACCAAAAGAATAAGAGACTCAATTTGCCATTGCTTGCAGCATTTCTGCTCTTCCAAATCAGTGGCCAGCTTGGTGCCCCATTCATCCTGGGGAGGGAAGTGTTGGCATTTCCAGCAGCCAGGAGTGCAGGGCTGAAATGTCTGGTGGCATCCACGCTGCTGCAAAGCACAAACCTGCCTCTATTTGCATTTTCAATCCCTGGAATTGGCTATTCCAGCTCCAAAACTGGCGGTTTAGCTGCCTGCAGGTGATTGATTGCATCTCCTGCTTTAAACTGCTGGGAAGTGATGAGTTATATTTGTGAAGAATGAGGTAGAAAAAAGAAAATAAGACCATTAAGGAGAGGTTAAAGTGGGAATTAAGGAGAGGTTAAAGTGGGAATGGAGAACAGATCCATCTGTGCAACCTCTCCCTCTTTCCTTCATTGATGAGCTATTCCAGAAGGTCCAGAGCTCCCCAGGGTCAACCCAGAGTCAGCAATAAACCCAAACCGGTCACATTTGATCTTCCTGCTGCAATATCTGGGGCATGGACTCAGCCTCCTGCACATCTTGCCACTCTCCTGGGTGCAGTGGCCCAAAGTGAGTGAAATCTTCCTGCAGAATTTAATGAGATTCCCAAGTAGCTGCTCTGGGTGCTGGCCAGCGAACAAGGATTCCGTTGGGAAATGCCAGTTGGAAAACCAAGTGGAAACATCCCAGGTTTAACAGCCTCCACTTCAATCACTCCTTGTAGCTCCAGGGCAGCCCTTCCATGCCAAGTTTCCATGGCTTTCTTGCCATGCAGCCATCAGAGTGAAACCTTGGCAGCTCCGGGCTAACCCGGGATTGACTCCTGGATCCAACGCCAGTAACCTGGAAGCCCCTGGAGCATCCTGGCTCCAGAAAGGGTTTTCTTGTGCTTCAAGGCTTTCCTGCTGCAAGTGTTTTAATTTGGAGGAGTTCGGGACACTCCAAGTTGCCAGATTCATGAATTCCAAGGATTTCAGGATTTCCATTGACTGAACTCCTGTGTGGTTTAGTCCAGGGAAAGCTCAGGGAATGTTCTTAGCTAAGGACTTTGCAATTTTACAGAATTCACAGAATGTCTAATTTGGAAGAGACCTTCAAGATCATCGAGTCCAACCCAGCCCCAACAGCTCAACTCAACCCTGGCACCCAGTGCCACATCCAGGCTTTGTTAAACACACCCAGGGATGGGGACTCCACCACCTCTCCAGGCAGAAAATTCCAGAACTTTATCACCCTTTCTGTGAAAAACTTTTTCCTGATATCCAACCTGTATTTCCCTTGATGCAGCTTGAGACTGTGATTTTCTGCACTGTAATTTTCTGATTTTCTGCTCTCTGTGGCTTTGGAAGCTTGGGAGAGAGGAGAGAGCAGGCTAGCAGGCTGTCCCACAGTGCAGATCCATCTCATGGTTGTTGATTGTTGCCATGGCTTTCTCCATGGATTTACAAGTGTTTCCATGTCAGCTCGTAGTTGTCAGGTTCCCAGGAATCCCTTCTAGACAACAGTGTGCACTGCATGTTCTATGAATTCTTTTTTTTTTTTTTTTTTAATTCATAGTTCCTCAGAAATTTTAATTTATTTTTTTATTGTTGCTGGATTGGGTTTTTGAGGTTTTTGTGAAAGAAGACAAATACCAGACACTGAAATTCCCCCCAAACCACACATCTGGATTTCCAGGTAGCTCTGTTCCTGAGCATGGGTTGACACATCCTGCAAAAGAACCAAGTCTTAACAACTCCATCTTGTCACATTAAAATCACAGGGATTTGGGCCACTGGCTTTGTGGGATTATAGATGATTGGGAATGGGAACTGTCTTAAAAGATGATCTTGTCCCTCCCTTGACCTCAGGTCAGAGGAAACATCTATAAAATGAGCATGTGGTGGAGTTACAAGGGAATTTCTGGCTGTCCTGATGTTGCGAAACTGATTGCAGTGTGCAAATCTGCTTCTGCTCCTTGGTGTAATCCAGGCAGAATCTGCATCACCACAAGGCAGCTATCACTGAGGGAAAAGCTTTTCCATCCGAGAGCAGTGCAAATATAGAGTGTGCGACATAAATTCACCCAAAATCCAATTCCTGATTAATGCTTCAGCCTTTGCTGCCTCTTCTTTGCCAACAGCCCCAATCTCATAAGTGATTTTTTTTATCCCAGACTCCCATACACACAACACACACCTTCCAACCTCTCAACATCCTCACCCTTCCAGCTGTCTGAGAATGTATCTGGGGTCCCTGGTGACTGTTTTAAAGTCTCAGCTGACATTCCTATTTCTTTACCAGGTCAGGAATGACATATCAGTCTTTCATCTCTCCGTGTTTTCCCCTGTGCATGGATAAGGCCACATCTGTTCAGCAGCTTGCAGCTTTGCTTTCCAGAATAGATTTTGTTTGGATCCAGGATGACTCCAGGCTCAATTTCATGCCTGACAAGGAGCTCCTCCTTTTCTTCTCAGACATGGTGTTTGGCAGGGTATTGATATTTTGTAGGTACTTTTAAGAGATGTTAAAGATGTTATCAGACATGGACAAGCAACAGCTCAGCTAAGCTGAGCATTTGAGCTGGGAGGACAGTAGGAAAAAAGGAAATCCACCTGGAAAAACTCATCCCTAGAAATTCATCATTGGAAAACCACATGGCTGTGTGCAGTTTGGAACTAAATAAACCCCATGTTCATGGAAAATTCATCTGTGCAGTGAAGGGATTTGGGCCTTCCAAGTGTAACAGGAGGATCCAAAAACCCTCAGGGGTGCAAGGGAAAGCATCACCTCCAGATATCCAAAAGTAAAGGCAGAGGTACCTCAAATACTCTCTGATTTGGGGCCATATACAGGAACAGGAGCCCAGACACATTTTTCTTCACCCCAACACGCACAGAGGCACATCCAGGTTTCAAGAGCTTGTTTCAGTGGGAAGAGCAATAGGTTTTTTATGCAGCACAAGAGTTGTGTGGCTGCAGGCAGTAATTCCTTCCCTGCCTTGGGTCACGCACTCTGGAATTCTGACCACAGCATCCCCCTGGTGCTGTATGGCCTGAAAAATAATTGGGATTGGCATCCATTGGTATGTGCAAGTGGAAGAGCTGGGATCAGGGACTTGTGTGCTCTGCTGTGGAGGCAGATGGCAGCAGGTCACTCTGTGTGCCATCAGGCTTAGCCCAACATTCAGTACACTGGGAATAAATTGAATTTATTGAGGGCATCCCCAGCAGTGGTGGCTTGGGGACAGCAGGGACACAAGGCCAGGCCAGGCTTTGAAAGCCCCTCAGAGCTGCAGGTGGCTCCTCAGCTCAGCACTCTGTTGTTGATTATTCTTATCTATGTCACAGTCTTACAAACCCTGAGTTCTACAGCACTTCAACAAACTAAAAATGGAGCCCTCTCTCTCTTCCTACGAGCTCTTTTAGGGACAAAGTGTTCAATTAAGAAATTATTTATTTTATTAAGAAATTTATTAACAAATTATTTATTTTTAATTTTTAATTTTAAACCAACCACCAACCACCCATGGCCCACAAAATTTTATTTTTAAAATTAATTATTTTTCATTTTAACCCAACCACCACCCACCCATGGGGACTTTTTTATCCAATCACACAAAACCACCCAAACCCACGAAGAAGAAGGTGAAGAACAAGGTGAAGAACAAGGACCAGCCTCCACCCTAAAACTTCCATCTTGCTTTATATATATTACTACATTCTAAAACTTGATGTTTTCCACCCTGTGATATTACACACTTCCATTCAAACTCCACGCCCACAATCCCAGTTCCATCATTCCATTTTGGAAGTTTCTCCACAGCCTCAGGTCAATGCAGTGTTCTCTTGGGGGTCAGTGCCTGTCAGCACAGAAAGTCTGAAATTCTCAGCATCCAGGGTTCCGGCAATCTGTGTGTGTTTTTTAGGGCCTCGTGTATCCCCTTTCCAGCCATCCAGGATGAGTCTGGAACTGCAGCTCCAGCTGGAGAGCTGGCATGAGGAATGTGTGTGTTTGTTGGCCTGCAGTGCTTGTGAAGATATTTCCTGAAAAAGAGCCATCCCTGTCTCTCCTAGCCTTGTGCTGACCTGCTGCCCAGGGACTGCTTTCCCACCTTCACACTCAGGCTTTTAGCCCATCTCTTCTGTATCTCATAATTGGCATCCTGGCCAGTTCATCAGAGATGCATTTGTATTTCATTATTTTCTGAATATTAATTTTATTTTGGGAAAGTGGAGCAGCTCCAGCTCTCCAGTCTGACTGAGGAGAGCAGCCAGGTTGGGAAAGAACCATCCCTCAAGGATTTCCCTTACACCTTGCAGCCAGGCTGGGAAAGAACCATCCCTCAAGGATTTCCCTTACACCTTTCAGACAGGTTGGGAAAGAACATCCTCAAGGATTCCCTTACACCTTTCAGACAGGTGGGAAAGAACCATCCTCAAGGATTTCCCTTACACCTTGCAGCAGGCTGGGAAAGAACCATCCCTCAAGGATTTCCCTTACACCTTTCAGCCAGGCTGGGAAAGAACCATCCCTCAAGGATTTCCCTTACACCTTGCAGGTCCAGGGGGTGTTCACCCCATCTGAGTCACAGGGGGAACAAATCAGGGAGAGGAATCCTGAGGAGGGAATGGAGAAACAAGGGATCCCCATCCCACCTGCAGGAGAAGCAGAGCTGGTGATGGCAGCACTGGGATGGAAAAGCCCCCAGCCCCCAGTGCTGGAGCTTGCAGGGCTCCAGTGCCTCTGGCAGGGTTTGCCAGCTGCTTGGGGTTGATTTTCCTCTTTGGGGCATGGCCAGGGATGAGCTCGTGCCCTTTGTCACCTGTCCCTGAGAGTGAGATGTCACCACAGGGAGGAAAGCACAGGAAAGAGTCATTGGTGGGTGCTGCTTCCTTGCCCTGACAGGGAACAGAGCATATTTTGATGGGGATCTTCAAAAAGTGTCCCCAGAGAAAGCATTAGGTGTGAGAAGGGGAAGGGAGATGTTTATTTATAATAAGCCTTGAGGGTTTTTACTTCTCTTGATCTTGGTTATCCATATTCTGCTGGATTGAGAGGGGAAAGCTCACACATCAGGAGAGAGGCATGCTAATAGAAAAGCTCTTTTTCATGATGTTTTCCATTAATACATCTGCTTTTCCAGCTCCTTGGGGGGTCCTTAGAACCACTCCCAGGTGTGCTGTGTGTCCCACAGATACAGGGCTGTATCAGCAGTCAGATATCCAACACCATGAGGACAGCCCAGACTGCTCCCCACAGCTGTCCCCAGAGCTGCAGGGCAGTTTCAGCATCTCAGAGAATCACCACAGGCTGGTTTGGGTTGGAAAGAACATCAAACATCATCCAATTCCAACCCATGCCATGGACAGGGACACCTTCCACTGTCCCAGGGTGCTCCAAGCCCTGTCCAGCCTGGCCTTGGACACTGCCAGGGATCCAGGGGCAGCCACAGCTTCTTTGGGAAACCTGTGCTGTAAGAGCCTGAATGAGAGATGCAGGACTCCAGGGGCTCTCCAAAATGCAGTTTATTGTATCCAAGGTGTCACAGCAGTCCAGGGTCATGGGTGACAGAACTGTGCCCACAGCTGTCAGCTCCAGCTGCAGGCAGGCCTGCAGACCCTGAGTTTAGGTTACAATGCATTATAGACTTTTCTTTTGGTTACATTGCATTATAGACTTTTCTTTGCTGAGCATCTTCATACAGTCAAAACAATTCAAACCTTAACTTTTATCTCTAGCCTATCATAACTACTGTAATTACCATATTCATGTTACTGTTCTCCAATCACTAAAAGTCAGTGCATTACATTTTAAGCCAGAAGATGTTTTTCAGTTTTCTTGCAGTGGAAAATTCTGAGACCTTTTTTCTACCTGCAGCATTTGCTGACTTTTTTGCCTGTGCCATCTTTCTGCTTGGCAAAAACATCTTCTTGTTTGGGGTGGGTTTATCCTTTGCTCTAAGTCATAAAAACCCCTTCTAACTAACACACCCTTTGCCTCCTTGGTTATCCAGTGAGACTGGCTCAGCAATTCTTTTCTTCTATATCAAAACTTGCTTCCACCTCTATTCCTTCATCAGACTCTACATTCAAAAATCTTTCTGCTAACCATACACATCTTGTCAAACTTTCATCCTTCCCAACACTGTGCCAGGGCCTCACCACCAAAAAAGAGAGGAATTTCTTCCAGATATCCAGTGCTCTGAATGTCACACATTAATTTCCTCAGCAGCACCAAAAAATAAATGGAGTTTTAATGTTGCTGGGACCCGAATGACTGCTCACAGCTGGCTCAGGGCCCTGCTCGTGGCATTCACAAGGTCCTTGCAGACCTTGACACCTGTGGCAGCAGCTTTCTTTGTGAGGAAGGGCCTAGAAAAGCCTCTGCAGTGCTCGTTTCTTCCCAGCTTTGTTTGCTCTGGGTAATTATTGGAGCACCAAAGGATATTAAGCCTGGACGTGAGAGCGCAGCTCTCAAATATCAACAGTGTAGTTCATTGTAATTAATTAAATGCTGACATGATCCCCCAACAAGCAAAACCTTCATTATGCTCAAATTAAACCCCCTGACAGAGATGTTTGACTCACTGTCAGTGCCTCCCAGTGCAATGGGATGCATAGAAATGCAGACATCACAGCACACGTGTGGAACACAGGGAAAGATCTTACAGCAGGGAATAAAGGTCACCGCTATTCCTAATTAAAGCAGTTTCTGGAGCAGACAAGCAGTTTCTTAAATAGTTCTTGCCCTTGTCATGTCTGAAGTTCTCTGTGTCAGGATAATTTTTACAACTCTTTTATATTCAAGACCCACCACGTTTTGGGATGGAGTTCCAAGGTTTGGAGGGACTGCTCTGACTGTCTGCAGTGATTCACAGAAACCTGCAGCCCTCAGCACCTCATTCAATAATTTTTTCAGCTCCCCCATAACTCAAAGGCAAGTTTTCTCCCTGAAGAGACACTCAGCGTTAACTCAGGACTGCAAATAATGGAGAATCTCTGCCTCCAATTATGTTTTTCCCAATTGTTTTATATCCCTGCTATTACAAATGGCTGCTTTCTTCCCAGAGTAAATTTATCTAGCTAGAACTTCAAGCCTTTAAATTTTTCTACCACTCTTGGCTAGATTAAAGATATGTTTGCTGTCAGGAACAGCTTCTCCTGTATTTCACCATGAAGTGTGAGCAAATCACTTCAGTTTCTCCTGGGTAATGCAAATTCATCAAAACCCTTTAATCTCATGGTCTAAGTTGAGTTTTCTAGACCTTTGTGTTGCCTTGTAGAGCTCCTCAGAGCATTTTCAGTCTTCTTTCTGCTCTGTGGACACAGAAAAGGGATGTGATTTTCCATGTGAGTAACCTCCATTTTTCACTCTTTCTTGGTCTCATTCACCTGCTCCCATTCTTGGCATTTTATGATCTGAGCATGAGTTATTTTTATAAATTCTCTGTGACATGTTGCTCCTCGGTGAATCACACCTGTCTTTTTGCCAGCAGCCCTGACAGCCATTCTGTGAGGGAGGTGACTGTAAGAGCAAGTCATCCACTTGTTCCTGGAAGGAAAAAAACATTCCTGCAATGAATCATTTAACCAAAATATTCGCACGTGCTACTGCTCAGGGTGAGCACAGATACTGACCCAGAACTGACATTATTGCTAATAGATTCAGTACTGGGGTTGATGCTGGGAACTCTCATGTCCAGAAGATATTTTGATGTTTAATGCCCATGATTTTAGTCAGAGTTCAGTGTGTAACAACCTCTAAAATCTGTGCCACAACCTTTACGTCAGGGATCATCACACGGCTCAGCTTCACACAGTAGTACAGAATATTTAATTATGAACAGGTTGATAATATCAAAGAAGCAGGTCAGTGGTGTTGTCTGAGCCAGATGGCTTCAGCTGCCAGGGAATTTGCTCTTTTTGGATATCTGGAGGAAATTTGTAGGGGATCTGCATTGAAGGCAAGCTCAGTTTTTCCTCACAGCAAGAGCAGAGTCTCCTAACCCAGCCTTAAATTCATCACACAGAGAGGGAGCTGAACAGCTCTGCTCTAAGATCTTCTGACCAAGACACCCTGGGGACCAACTGGGACCCCCCCAGTGTCCCCCAGTGTCCCCCCAGATTTTAGACAGCACTGCTGGAGGAAGTGCACAAGTAGAGCCAGTCGTATATGGCATGGGGTTTTTGTTCCCTTGAAATAAGAACATGCCAAAGAGGGAGGTGGCAACTCAGGAACTACTTGGTGATGATGGAAAAAAGAGAAGATAATCATTTCCTGGGGTGATTCCTTTCTTGATAAGGGCTGTCCACAAAAGCAGCACTTTCTCAAAGGAGAGTTTGAAAGCCTACCTAGAGTCACTTGCCTAGAATGAGAAGTAAACATGAAAATTTGAATATCCAAGAGCTAATTAGGAGTCAAGGCTGGGAGAGTACCCCGTGTGCCATGTCTGATATTTCTGAGCATGGGAGCAAAGAGACTTAAGTTTATCCGAGGAAAAGGTGGAAGCGAGGCAGACAGAATCTCATGGGCAGTACTCAAAGTGCCGCGAAAATGGAATGCAAATCTTCATCCTTTCCCTTCAGGTTCAGAAATTAAAAAAAATAAATAGGGATAGGGCTGAGATGGAGCAGGAAGCATGTCAGTGGAGAGAGAGGCTCATTATCATAATGAGACACTTTGAGACACTCTTCTCTCCTCAGCAGAGATCCCATTGCCCTGTGCAGGCATTTAAACCAGGCAAATGCACCATGATTTTTGCATTCCCTCTCCTGAAATACCTCCTTAAAACCCCCTGTGGCTGTAAAACTTGTACCAAACCACTGTGAGGTAATGGTTCATCTGCTCCCACCTTTCTTGGTCCTTCCCAGCATGGTCTCTGTGCTTGTCCCAGGCTCAGCTCTTTGGAAAAGACAACCAGGCAGCCAATTTTTGCCTCTTGTATCAAAATATGTGGCTTAAGTGCATCAGTGCTAAATAATCAGAGAGGAGCAACCTGCTCTAATGGTGACATCCCTGCCCATGGCAGGGGGTTGGAATGAGATGATCTTTAAGGTCCCTTCAAATCAAACCATTCCACAATTCTGTGGCCACATCAGACAGATGTAAGAGAGGTCCTTCACAGGCAATCAGTGCAGCATTTTACAGGAGAATTTATCCCTCCAAGTCAAGGGCTTCAGGAACTGTTGGGAGTGATGAGGATGTTGTTATCTCACCACTCCTGATATATTTTTGGAGCTCAGTTCCACTGACCCATTGTTTTCTGAGAAAGGGGGGGAAAATGTCTCTTTTTGAAGTGCAATGTGTTTAGAGCTTCATATCAGCTGAAAAATGTCTTCCAGGGCTGGGGAGAGACAGACCAACTCTTTGCTATCTCCTCTGAATATTTCCAGGTTGGGGCAAAAGACGGAAATATGGTTTGGGGTTTTAAGTTTCCCTTCTTATCACAGGAAAAAACACCAAGAAAGAGAAAGTGAGCGATGAGAAACCGTGGATTTTTCCATGCAAAGTAGCGCCAAAAGGGCTGTGCCTTGGAGCCGAGTGCGGAAACAGAGCAGGCGTTGGAGGATTTTCCCCTCCAAGCCTGAAAAGAAATAAGAAGCTGACTGGCTGATCTTGAATAACCCCTCCTGAGCCTGCGGAACCAGCCACAATTTTTCATCAGAGCTGAAAATACCCACCTCCCCCATGCTTTTTGTTTCCCCCCACCCTTTCCTCCATGACGCCACGGCGCGGCTCTCTGGAGGATGCTGTCCAGCATCCATCAGAGCTGGCAGTGCTGGGAGGGGACGTGGGCTGCAGTGCCGGGCTCCAGTGACGTCCTGTCTGCCCAGTTCTGGTACAAACAGAAAAGCCCTGGGGGCTGGCACGGTGGAAATGTGCCGAGGAAGCTCCCACACTTCCTCTCGATACCGCGGTTTCCCAGCGCTGACATCCCAACCTTCTCCCCAGCATTCCCAGCCATCAGCCACCACTGTGGCTCACTGTAGGGTCCTTCCAGACCATTGGGGTCACCTCTGTTGGGGTTCTGGCCACACTCAGCCACCCCAGTGAGTTCTGCTCACCCTGAGCTTCAAAGTGAAGCTTCAAACTGAAGTCGGGATTTGCGCATTTTGCGCTGGGTTCAATTATTTTCCCCTGAGCTGGGTTGGTCCCAATGAAAAATTGGCTTTTTCCTCTGTGCAGCGCAGATCTGGCCTCGCTGAACACAAAATGCCATGTGTTCCCAGCAGGATTCAGCCCTTCCAAGGCCTACCCTGCAGCCAAATCTGATCTACATATTTACGAGCTCGTAAACAGGACGGGGCGGGTGAGTTCACATTCTTAGAAAACCAAGTGCAGAGAAAAGAACTTCTGAGTTGGAAAAACAAAGAGTAGTCTTGGGCCCAACCCAGCAAACACAGGGACTTTTCCAAGACTTGGATGGCTTGCTTGAGAATCATTCCCCTCCATTCCTTTTCCACAGGATTTCCCAAGCTTACCTTTTCATTTGGGAAAAAAAAATTATGCATTCCCAATGTTTCTGAGCAGAGTGGAGGAGGCAGCTTGATAGAAAAGGGACATTTTTTCTTGGAGGTGAGTGGAAGCCAGACCTGTGTTTGCAGAAGCCACCAAAGAACAAGAGTTCCTTGCAAAGGGAAGTTTAAGGATGTTAAAAGGAGTTGAACAGCAGAAGACAACTGGAGGACTCACCACAAAGCATCACCATCAATAAATGCAAGAAGTAGTCTGGAACAGTAATTCCCAATCTGTGCTCTCCAGATCTTGACAGTCCACGAAGGCCTGGTAAATGGTTCATGGAAAACTAGAGTATAAGGGAGCCAGCCAGCAAGAAAATTTGAGGATTAACAGTTTGTCATGGAATCATGGAATGGGTTGGGTTGGAAGGGACCCTAAAGATCTTATTCTAGTCCTGGCCACTGGCAGGGGCACCTTCCACTATCCCCGATTGCTCCAAGTCCTGTCCAACCTGGCCTTGGACACTTCCAGGGAAGGAGCAGCCACAGCTTCTCTGAGCAAGTGGTTCCAGAGCCTCCCCACCTCCTGAGCAAAGAATTTCTTCCTGATAACTCATCTAAATCCCTCTTCTTTCAGTTCAAGAACATCTCCCCTCATCTTATCAGTGCCCCTGTAAAATCACTGCCTGTTGTTGGATTTTTGCCCATGGGACATTCTACCTCTGGCTTATTCCTGCTGAGATGGCAGCAAGTCAGCTTGTGTGTAAATGTTTCCTTTCCCCAAGCTGGTGATCCTGGCTGTGCTTCCCCACAGTGTGGGGAAGAGATTTCCAGGCTCGGGCACAGCACGAGCTCAGGCTGCTCCAGTTTGGAGCACAGAGAGGCCCAGGAATGCTCCTCTCTGGGCAAGCTCTGCTCTGCCCTGGAGGGAGCTTAGCAACCCCACAAGGCCATTGTGTTCGTTCAGATCCCCAGCCAGATGGAAATTTTCTTTTTAAAGGCTGCCCTGAGCGTTTCCTCTGGTGAGCCATCCCAGCACGGATCTCAGCCATGCTCAATCCAACATCAGCACATGGATCCCACTCTCCTTCCTGCCCAGACAGCAGGACAAGAGCTCTTGACATGCAGCTTGGTTGCCCTGACTTTTTCCTTCTCTCAGGAGACTTTTTTTTTTCTTCATTTGCATCTGGTAAATAAGAACCTTCCTGATATCTCCCTTTGGATTTGCCAGACTGGTCAGTCTTGTCTTTATTTTTTTTTTCATTAATTTTATTTATGTCCTTTTGCTGAGTCTCATGATTCTAAGATTTGTTTTAAGCTCCCCTCTGGGGCTGAAGTCAGGCAATTATTTGTGAATCAAGGAGCAGGGAGTTGGACACACATATATCTTTCCCAAGCATAAGGAACACTGCAAAAATATTACCTTTAAGGGAGTCTGTACTAAAAGTCAGATGTCAAACGCCTACATCTTCATCTTCCTTTTAATTTTTTGAATAATTTCAAAGTCCATCTTCCTGTTGACCATGCTTTATTCAGCACTATCTGTGTCCTGAATCTGCTGCCCTTCTTGGGCCTTCTTCTTGGAGGATGAAACAAGCAGCTCAAAAGGCAATTCCAGGGCAGTGTTGAAGTGAATTGGATGGAGCAGAATGATTTGAGGGTATGGGTTGGAATTAGATGGTCCTCAAGGTCCCTTCAACCCCAAACCATTCTATGATTCTGTCATTAAAGCATTGCCTTAACCATTAAAAATATTTATTGCAGAGTTTAGTTCGCAAGCCCAGGTCTGTTGTGAGAAATTCTTTCCCTTCCCTCTACTTAGTTCTGCCTGGGTAGAGTACACAGAGCTCCTGTTAAAAATCAAGAAGCAGGGAAAACTCATGGAAATCACAGAATATCAGGTTAGAAGGGACCTGAAGGACCATCTGGTCCAACTTTTCTTGGCAAAAGCACGATCTGCACAAGATGGTCCAGCATCATGTCCAGCTGAATCCTAAAAGTGGAATCCACCACTTCCCTGGGTAAATTATTCTAATGGCTAATGGTTGTCATGGTGAAAAATTGTGTGCAATAGAAATATCCCCAGGAATAACTTGTACCCATGACCCCTCATCTTTTCCAGGTGACTCCTTGTAAAAAGGGAGCCACAATTTCTTTGTGATAAAACCTCCCCCTCAGCCTTCTTTTCTCAAGAACTTAGCAAGCTCAATTCCCTCAGCTTTTCCTCACATGGCAGCTTCCCAGTGCTTGGATCATCTTCCTGGCCACTCTCTGGACCCTCTCCAGCCTGCCCACATCTTTTGTCCCTGGTGGGGACCAAAATGGAACACGCTGAGTAGAGTGGCACAACTCCTTCTCCATCTCTGCTGGTGATGCTCATGTTGATGCAGGTTTTCCTGCTGGGTGGCCTCCACTCCTGAAGTGTCAACTTCCTCAGTCTGTTTGGTATTGATGCCTCAGGTTTTGGCTTTTCTATTTTTCAGATTCTGTGCTGCTTTAGTGTGTGGGTCTGGGTTTCTTATTAGGGCATGATGAGCTCTGTGCACAGAGCAGGGAGACAAAACAATTCCTGCTCCAGCTGGGCACCAAGGACAAATGATCCAAATCTCAGCCCCAAGAGCACAAACGCCGTGGGCTGAAGAGAGAAAAACAAGCAGGATGGGACTGCATGGGCTAAAGCTGGAATTGAACAATGAACTCCAATATGCAAATAGACCAAAACAGATAAAAGTGAGAGACCCAATGACCAGGTGTCCATTTTGTGACCATTTTGGTTCATCTTGGGTGCAGCCCTGGCTGGGCTCTTGTGCTGCCCAAGGTGCATCCATTGAGGCCTCCTAATAAATCCCTACTTTATTCTTTAGCTCTGTCTAGTCTCTTGTTGTAGATCAGCCTTCACAAGGCATCAGTATCATCAGGAAAATTCACCAGGATACACCTGATCCCATCATCCAGCTCACTTAGGAGATGTTAAACAGCATTTCTTTTTTTTACTTTTGTTGAGGCTGGGATTGAAGGTACTTGAGATGATCGTTTGTGTTTAGACTTAGGTGTTTATTATTTCTTATCTATGTTATATTTTCACAGCAGTGAGTTCTCTAGTCTTTTATTAACAAGGTACAAAATGGTTAACTATTTTTTCTTATCAAGTCCTTTAAGGTTAAACTATTTAATTGAGAAATGACACATAAATTATTTTTACTTTTAACTTAATAACTAATTACTTGAAGTCTGAAATGTGGACTTTTTTGTCTAATTACAAAATATTACTTTAAATATTACTTTAAATTATTACTTAAATTTATGAAGAAGAAGGAATAAAGTAAAGAAGTGGTTTCTGCTCTAAAACTTCTATTTTGTTTCATATATATTAGGATATTTTAAAACTCTAAGTCCCCCTCACCTCGTATCAAAAAATCACATTCCCAATAATATTCAGCAAATTACAAAGTTCAGCTTGCTCAGGAATCAAACTAAGAGCAGCTATATGTCAAAAAAAAAAAAAAGAAAAAAAAAGGGAAAAAAAGCCAGTTTATGATCTCAAGCCCTGGAGCAAGATCTGTAGAGCAGAGCAGAGTAGAGTAAATACTTCACAGGATCTTGCCCAAAGCCTGTTCTGTGCCCCATGCAGTGCCCCCATGGTCCCACAGTGTAATTCCTGTTTTGTGAAGTTCAGGGTCTCTGTCAGAGCAGGGGGGCTGTGTGGCAGCCCACCAGCCTGGATCTGCAGCGTGGAGCAGAAGCTTTGCATTCCCTGCCCTGTGATGTGGCACCAGGGCATCTGGAGGTGGTTAAGGGAGCACAGTCTGCTGGGGCAATGTTGGGGGGCTGCAAAGCCAATTCCTTTTATTTTTTTTTGAGGATGGGCTCTGGAGTAAATTGTTCCTGGGCCAAATTCATCTAGAGGGGTCTGGCTGGACCACGCTAAGCAAATTAGCAGTATTCACAATTCTTGAAATTAGTTGTGAAGTTTCTGTCAGGGAACAGTGTAGAGGAACCTGTGTGGCTTCAGTGTAGAGAAACCTGTGTGGCTTCAGTGTAGAGAAACCTGCGTGGCTTTTCACTTCACCTTCCACTGGTGAAACTCTCCCTGTGATCAAAGTCCTGTCCCACACAGGGGAGAAATTGGTGCGTGGGAAGCTTTGGCAACTTCTCAGAGAGCATCAGACCACCAGATGATCATGACATTGAGGGTGAAATCCATCAGGAGTAACCTTGGATGATGTGATGAGCCAGGAGTCTGAGTCCAGTCATCTGAAACTGCTGTGATCCATCTGCCCTGTGGCTTACACTCAGGATGAGATAGATCACCCCACTCTCATCACAAAATTTGCCCTCTAAGACAGTGACTGTGAGAGGAGCTCCAGGACCTGCTCAGGTGCCTGAACTCAGGTGATTCACACAAAAGCCACAATTTTGAGGAAATTGGATGCCTCATAAACATCCTCACACCAATTACTCCCACCAGTGGTCCAAATTTCCAGGATTACTCTGAGATCATCTCCAATATTTGAGGGGAATAAAGGGCAATTTTGGTAAATGTCCTACTGATGTGCAGCACCTTAGAGAAAAGTTTTGGGGACATCACTAGGACCATACTCCTAAATGTTGGGAGACAGGTTTGGGAGCCCTGGATTTGACAGAGAATGACCAGAGCAAGGCTCTGATTCCTTATCCTCCTCTTGCTGACACACAAACTATAGTATTTGCAGGGATCCCCGACAAGGGGAGAGAAGGATGCATTTGACTCCATCTTATTAGAAGGTTAATTAATTACTTTATTATACTCTATTATTTTATACTATATTACATTATGTTACATTATATCAAAACTGGATTTGCTAAGTACTTAACTCTGCACACGACTGCTCTGACTTTGGTGACTGTCAGCTGAGATAGGCCCTGGTAGGCCAGGGAAACAAAACACCATCACTTTGGGTAAATGATCTTCATATTTTGCACAAACACAGGCACAGCAAATGATAAGAATTGTTTTTCCTTCCTCTGAGGTTCAGAGAATGGGAATCTCAGAAATATTCTTGGGAAGAATTCTGCCTTGCTTTTCTCTGGGAAGAGAAATGTGGCGACAACAAGCCACACTCAGGCCTCAAATTTGAGATGCTGCTTGAGAGTGTTGGTGTTTTTCAGAGCCCTTGACTGGTTTCTCCTCCCTTTGCAATCTGCCAGACAAAAGTTTCCTTGATCTCCACCACACCTAAATCTTCCCTCCCTGCCCAGCAGGGCCCACACACCAGGTTTGGCATTGCCAGGGCCTCTCCAGGAGCTCCTCTCCAACCATGATCTGGGACAAAACACTGCCTGGAAGGTCAGCAGTGGTCAGGGGAGTGGTGGCTCCTCCCTGCTTCTCTTTGGGCCAGACCAGGATGCACCTAAATGCTGGAAGATAGGTTTGGGGGCCATGAATTTGATGGTGAATGACCAGAGCAAGGCTCTGATTCCTTATCCTACTCCTGTTGGCACACAAACCAACCCAGACATCAAATCTGAGATCCTGCTTGAGAGTGGTGGTGTTTTTCAGAGCCCTTGACTGGTTTCTCCTCCCTTTTGCAATCTGCCAGACAAAGGTTTCCCTGATCTCCATCACACCTAAAGCTTCCCTCCCTCCCCACACACCAGGTTTGGCATGGCCAGGGGCTCTCCAGGAGCATCTTTCCAACCATGACCTGGGACAAAACACTGCCTGGAAGGTCAGCAGTGGTCAGGGCAGTGGTGGCTCCTCCCTGCTTCTCTTTGGGCCAGACCAGGATGCAGAAATTGGACTCACAGGCAGCAGGGAGACAAGCAGGCAGCTCACTGGGGCTTTCATGGGGAAGCTGCTGCTTATCTGTGACATTGTTTATGGGGTTGGCTGGAGGGCTGACAGGCCTGAGGAATTCCACCCGATATCCCAATGCCATCGTCCTCCAGGGAAAATGCTGGAGTGGCTGTGAACACGCTGTCCTCCTCCCCAGGCCAAGCAGCTCTTGGATCCCTCCTAGCAGGGCAGTGAACTCCCTGAGCACTCCAAGGCACACCAAGGAGGTGTTAACCCTCTAGGGACCCTGGTAGGCCTACAAATACCCAGTGGAGGGGGCTGATAGAGAACAGAGGAGAAGGTCAGGAAGGAGCAGTCAGAATCTGAGTCCCACCACTGGGAGAAGTCCTTGCTGAAATCCAGACCCTTCTCCCACAGCTTGGCAGCTGCTCCAGGGAGGTTGTCCATCATGGGGGCCTAGGAAGGAGCTGGAAAGGAGATGCAAGCTGGGGATTGAGCAGAAAGGGACAGCTCATGGTTCTTATCATTTACTTTGTGAGAGTCAGGAAAAAAAAGAAGGAAGAGAGTGAGGGTGAATTTAGGTTGGATACAATGAAAGGTTTTTGAGCATGAGTGGGCAGGCCCTGGCACAGGGTGCCCAGAGAAGCTGTGGCTGCTCCTGGATCCCTGGAAGTGTCCAAGACCAGCTTGGACAGGGCTTGGAGTACCCTGGGATAGTGGGAGGTGTGGAATTAAGTGGGCTTTATGATCCCTCCCAACCCAAACCATGCCATGATTCTCTGGCTTCCTTTGGCCAGGAGGACCCGCAGTGAGCAGCTGTGGTACATCCTATGCCAGGGCTTTACCAGCTGCAGTTCTGACCTGCTGCTCTGATATCTCCCAAGGCAGTTCTCAATCCCCTTTTGAACCTTTGAGGCACATCCAGGAGAAGCTGAGGTGATGGCACACCTGTCCCCACCACAGTTCTAATCCTACAAATGGATTTCTGGAGCTTCCTAGCTCAGAAACAGTGGTTCACACATTGTTAATTTTTTTTTGTTAGTTTTCCACGAGTTTGGCCAATCAATTTTTACCTCCTGCTTGCAGGGACATCCACAGCTGAGCAACCTGCTGTGAGATGAGCCATGTCCTCTTCTTAGCTGTTCACCTGCCACCTCCTGTGGGAGGTTTCACCTCTCCTCTCCTGTGATGGCACCTGTAAGGCCCAGCTCTCCAAAAGCTATTTATTTGCAAGCCCATTCCTGATACAAAGCCCACACCAAGCAACAGCAACACCTTCATCAGTGTTGAGCAGTCCTGCTGGTCCTTGCATTTCTAAGTTGGGGCAGCACTGGGACATGACTTTGTCCCTTTGTTCTTCCCACCTCTCCCATGTCTGCAGCATTCCTGCTCCATGGACTATTCAGGACATGCTGCAAAGCAGGGACCTTTTACAGCAAAGATGCCCTTGCCAGCTAAGCCTGCTCATGAATTCTGGCTGTACACTCGGAGCCAGGGCCAGAATTTAGATTGGACTGGCTCCATTTGCATTGGTGCATTGGTCTTATTTTTTTTTTCCTTGTTTTGCTTTATTTTTTTGAGCTCTGAACACTGGGACCAGCAGCTCTGAACAATCCAAGTGATATCACCTTCCAGTGAGTCATGGGGAGGGCAGGGTGGAGAAGGGCAGGCGAGGAGAGATCATGAGATTGTGTCAGCTCAAACAACCTAAAAAAATGGGAAATGTGTTTGGATACATGGAGGGCAGATTGCGTCCACTGCCACCCACCACAGAGTGTCACAGTTTTGGGAATTATGCCCACTATGGTTCCAGAGATTTTTACCTGCCTGATTTTCCCCAAATGTGAGCATTAACAAGTAACAATTAAAAAAAATTTAACAAGTAACACATTAACAAGTAACAATGAAAAGAAATTTAAAATGTTATGAGCACATACCTTATTGGCTCAACTTCTACATCACCAAAAACTGAAGTTCAATCTTCAGATCATGCTTAGTCTGTAACTTCAGTCACTTTGCAAGCTGCAAGCAGGCTTTTCCTGAGCTCACCTGCAGCCTTCTTAATTTCTGAATGGTCCTGAAGACAATTATTTAGGGTCACAACAGGAATTATTTAGGGTTACAACAGGACATACTGCCCTTGCCCTGAGCCAGCTCTGTCAGATTCAGATCTTGCAAGATGTGGGATGATCTTTTTATAAAATGATGGAAGGGATAAAGTCCCCAGTTGGACTGTTAAGACCTCAGCATTATTTTTTATTATAAATCCTGATGGTTGTCCCTAAGGTGGATGTCACCAACCCCTCCTCCCTCACCCATTGAGGTGTTGAGCTGGATGCCCAGAGGGCTCATTTTGAGTGCTCAGCAAAAGCTCCTCTTTAAACAAGACCAGGTTTCCTATTGGATTGTGACACAGATCCTATGGAAATCATGTTTCCTATTCTTTGATGTTGCCCTGTACTGGCCTTGATGCTTTTGGGGCCAGATCACCAAAAATTACTCTTACACCAAGATAACAGACTGAAGTGCTGGTGCTTCACTCTGTGTTGCTATTCCTGATCTTTTACTTACATTTCTGGACCTTGGACACATCCTTCTGTGTTTCCTGAGGGTCCATCACTCAGTACTGACTTTCACTTATTTATATAGAAAATGTCACAAAGCCCAGCCCAAACTCCCTCAAAGTGTTGTTGCTTATTTGAGTACATTAAAGCAAGAGCTGATTTCTTAGATTTTTTACTCATTCCTTAAAAAAAACTCTCAAATCCTCATATGTTCAGCCTTCCAGTGCCCATCAGAAGATTCTGATGCTCCAGCATGTGCAGAGGAGCTGTTCTGGGGATTCCCTGCCCGGTTCTGTTCATCCCAGGGTGAGGAAATGAGGGAACTGTGGCTGCACTCAGGACACGTCCCTTCGAGGGGCACGCTAATTTGCATGGTAATGAGGATGCTAATGAGCCCCTTGTCTTCATATGTACACAAGGTTCTCGCTGGGTGAAAACCAGCCAGAGTTGAAATTCAGAGAATTTATGGCTTCTTTTCCTTTTCAATTTGTGTTTTCTATCTGGATGCAAAAGACAAAGCACGTAGTACAGAAACTGCATTGTGCCCTGAAGTGCTAAACACCAGATAGAAATTATTATTTTAGCAACCATCAGGCTGTTTAGGCAAGCACCAATCTCTTAAGTAGCCTGGCTCAAGCAGTAATTACCAGCTGAATTTAAAAAGAGACCCTTCTTTTATTTGCTTTGTTACCATAGTTTTTTGTTTTCTTTTCCTCTCTCTTGAGGCTAAAAACAAAATGCTCCACAGAGCTGCAGCTCCTCTGAGAACCCAGAGCACACAAACAGGGTTCACAGCAACACTGTGGGGAGTTCCTGGTCATTAGCCTTTCTCTGTGGGGAAACTGAGGCAGGAAACCTCTCCCTGACAAGGCAATAAGCAGGGTTGCATGTTCAGTGAAGTGCTTCATCTTCCCAGGCACATCCATGGTTCCTGTAGGTCCAGAGGGGTGGGATGGGGGCACAGTGAAAAAGGGAGAAAGTACAGCCATGGTGGGGTGAAGACTGGAGATGTTGTGTGGAAGGCAAAGGGGGATGGTCCCAGCAGCACTGGGGTGGTTCAGAGCTCCTGGCTGTCACTCAGGGTGGAGTTAAAATCAAAACTGGTGAACCCAGCAGCCCAGAGCCAACATGGAAATCTCAGCACTGTCCCCAGGAGAATAAACTCCTTTTATCTGGAACAACAAAGGTGGGGTCACTGCCCACAGAACTGAGCCCTGTGTTAAGGGAGCTGACAGGGAAGGTGGAGAGAGATAATTTATGGGGGCATGGAGTGACAGATGAGGGGGAATGGCTTCAGACTGGCAGAGCAGGGTTAGATGGGAATATTGGGAAGGAATTGTTCCCTGTGAGGGTGCTGAGCCCCGGCCAGGGTGCCCAGAGCAGCTGTGGCTGCCCCTGGATCCCTGGCAATGTCCAAGGCCAGGTTGGACAGGGCTTGGAGCAACCTGGGATAGTGGAAGGTGTCCCTGCTCATAGCAGGGGATTTGGGATGAGATGATTTTTCAGGTCCATTCCAACCCAACCCATTCCATGATCGTTGCTCCATTCAAAGCCACCACCAGCAGCTGCTCATTCAGCTGCCAATGCCTTCATTTCCAGGAAGGCCCTGAGTCTTCCCAGCACAGAGATGTCAGTCCTGCTCACTGTCCTCATTCCATGCCCCCTTCAGCACACACTGACAGCCAGCCTGAGCTCCTGCCTGCCTTGGGTGGGCCTTCAGAAGATATTTAATCTGCTTTGCCTTCCCAAAATGCTGGGATGTGTCTGTGCTCTCCCACATAGCCGTGGTGGAGCTGCCCACGTACCTAATGTTGAGTCTGGCTGAAAAGTCTCCACTTTTTAGGGATGGGTGTACAAAAGCTTTGCTGGAACCAGTTCTCTGAGCTTCCTGGAGGATGGTTTTCCTCCAGCAAACAGCCTGGGGAGAATTTATGTAGTGTCAGTCATGAATTTCTGGCTCCTGGCACCTGTTTTACTGTTTTGACACCAGGCTTAGGAGCGCCGGGGAAAATAATAATGATATCTGGAGTTAATGTTATTTACTAAAATACAAATTAACGCTCAGTCACATGGTGGCATGATTTGTCATCTGGAGCTAAAATTAAAAGAAATTAAGGCTGAGTCAGAAAGTTATTTCAGATCCAAGTGGGGAATGCTGTTCTGAGGCCATGTGGGAGCAACACTGACATCTTCTGGCTCAAAAAAAAATTTATCTCCAGCTTTTTCACCGAGAAAAACACCGGGAAAATCTGCAAAAACCTAAGGAGGGATGGGGTGGACAAAAGTGTTTTAAAGTATCAAGGACAAGCTCTGGGGCAGTGGATATTATCTGAGCCCCCCCTTAGCATCAGCACAGAATCTGAACAGAGGGTGTGTGACACTGATGACCCAAAATACACAAGAGGAGGAGGTGAAAGGGTGTTACTCTCCTCTTAGTGCAGGTGACAGGGCTGTGGCCGTACTTTTATGCTGAAGTCCATAAGTCTGGAGGCAGTAAATTACCTGAAAGTCACATTCCACTAGGCCAGGTTGCTCCAAACCCCATCTAACCTGGCCTTAGTTCCAAGGGTGAGGAGATACAGTTTCTCTGGAAAACATGTTCCAGGGTCTCACCACCACCACACCATCAGCCTTTTCTACACATCTCCCCTCTTCCATACTGGATTAACCACCAGCTTTGTCACTGACACTACATTAAAAGCTCCCTGGGCTGTTTGCTGGAGGAAAACCATCCCCCAGGAAGCTCAGAGAACTGGTTTCTGTGACCGTGTTCACAGGGGTCTTAAGACAAGGGAAGAGATGAGGATCTGACTCCTTTCAGAAGGTTTGATTTATTATTTTATGATATATATTATATTAAAAATATACTAAAAGAATAGAAGAAAGGATTTCATCAGAAGGCTAGCTAAGAATAGAATAGGAAAGAATGATAACAAAGGCTTGTGGCTCTGACTCTCTGTCCGAGCCAGCTGGACTGTGACAAACATCCCACATGGGCCAATCACAGATGCACCTGTTGCATTCCACAGCAGCAGATAACCATTGTTTACATTTTGTTCCTGAGGCCTCTCAGCTTCTCAGGAGGAAAAATCCTAAGGAAAGGATTTTTTATAAAAGATATCTGTGACAGGTTCCAGCCAAAGCCTGGCTATAACTTCCCAAGAAAACTCCTTGTCAACTTCCTTGTCAAGCCATGACACTTTATCACCTTACTCCATTGTATTCTTCCACTCTCTCTAACCATGTTCCTTTCAATCTTATCCAAGACTCTTTCTTCTGGAGGAAAACCATCCTCCAGGAAGCTCAGAGAACTGGTTCCAGCAAAACCTGGCTATAACTTCCCAAGAAAACTCACCTCCTTGTCAACCCATGACACCTTATTGCGTTACTCCGCCGCATCCTTCCACTCTCTCTAACCATGTTCCTTTCAATCTCTCCCAAGGCTCTTTCTTCCCGTCCCTGAAGCCCTCGGAAATCGTCTTCAAGATCATCTTCTGGCTGGGATACTTCAACAGCTGCGTGAACCCCATCATCTACCCGTGCTCCAGCAAGGAGTTCAAGCGCGCGTTCATCCGGCTGCTCAAGTGCCAGTGCCGCCGGCGGCGCCGGCCCATCTGGAGGGTCTACGACCACCACTGGAGAGGGGCCTCCATCAACAGCTCAGTGCAGGACTCAGAGACCGACCTACGGCCCAGGATTAACACCCTGAACAGCTCCTTCATATTTAACTCCTCCTTCCAGGAGAGGGGCAGTAAGAGGCGAACGCTCAGCTTCAAGGGCTGGAAGATGCTGACGCCTTTCCAGAAGCCGGCATCCACCCAGCTGAAGGAGAAGATGAACAGCCTTTCCAACAAAATCCGGGGGGGATCCAGCAAAGGGGGGGCCACAGCCACCTACAAGACAGAGGTGGAGTCTGTCTCGATTGGGATCCCTCATGATTTCACAGAAACCATCGACTACCAAACCCATGACTTAACAGACTGCTGTGGGCTGAGAGAAACAGATATTTGAGGCCTCTGGGGCAGCTGTCGATGGTTTCTTTAGAGGTATCCAGAATAAACATGGAGGGATACCACCTGTGGGTCTGTCAGGCAGGCTGGAAGCAGCGATCAGGTATTAAATGCAGTTGCCCAAAGGTTGTCCAAGCGTCCCCCACGTGGAGCTCAGCCCCTTCTGTGGGGTTGTGGGTTCCTCAAATTAGAGCCAATGGCATATCCCATTCTAACAAGCCGCAGCAGGAGGAGAAGGTGTGGATATGACCTTAGGGCAAGAGCTGTCTCCTCTGGTGGATGGCTGTCTTTGGCTTTGGAAGAAGCTGTGCAATTAAGGGAAACCAGGATGTCTCCTTTGCCTTAAAAACACCACAGTGAAACCTAATGGAAAGGTTGAATCCCAAAAGTTGCCAACCCTGCCTTAGTACATGTGGTCATGTCTCCATCCAGAGGCAGCAGCCAGGAAGGGCCCTGCCAAGCAGGAGCTGGCAGCTGATCCTTTATGTGGGTGGGTTGGGATCCTGGAGGTCCTGAACGGGACATCCAGATGAGGCCTTGGCTTTGGAGGGAGAGCAGGCTGGGGTATTCGCAAGCAAGGTGGAGGGATCCCAGCTCTCAGTCATCATCTCTGCAGTGGCCACAGCTTTGGCCCTCCCACATCACCTGGTTTTAGGCCAGAGGAGTATTCCAGATGTGTGCACTGTTGCCAGGGGGTGTGCAGGTCTCTCTCCTCTAATTCCATCCTGTGAAGCATTTTGCATTTCACACTTGCAACCCACCTTGCTTTAGTGAACATCCATCTGTGACACACAGAGAAACCAGCTCCTTTTGGTGTCAGTCACCCCAAAACCTTCCGGTCCCCTTCTTTGCTCTCGTTGTTTTTCTCAAAAAAAGCAGGATAAAAAAATGCATCCCAGAGGCTTCGCTCAGGACAACAGGAAACAGCCTCAAGTTGTGCCAGGGAAGATTGAGGCTGAATATTAGGAAGAATTTCTTCACTCAAAGGGTGGCCAGGCACTGGACCAGGCTTCCCAGGGCAGTGGTGGAGTCACCATCCCTGGAAGCGTTCAAAAGACGTGTGAATGTGGCCCTGGAGGAGGTGGTTTAATGGTGAATGGGTGGTGCTCGGTTGATGGTTGGATTCCAAGAGGTCTTTTCCAACCATAATGATTCTGTGATTCTGTGATGAGTGTCCTCAGCCAGCCTGTGCTGTGGCTCAGGAAAGGTGGGATGGCTGAGTTGGGAAGTTTGCATTTCCACTGCCCACAGAGCCCAAGCTGAAGTGGAGCTGAGGTGCAGCTGGAGCTCACTCAAGTAGAGAGATGATCTCCCCACTCAGGGTCATGCTCATGATCCTTCTCCCAAGGGACTTCCCACATGCTTCATGCATCCAGCTTCTGGTGGCTGCCAACAATGGCCTTGGTTTTGCCAAAAGTAATGACAATTAAAGTGGGTTTTCCCTGCTCACAGTCCCAGAGTGTGAGCACCCCTCAGGAAGGCATCCTCCAGGAGACTGCAGGGTCTGAAGCCATGGCAAGCCCACCTTGACCAGGCAGCTCAGGAAATGGTCACCCAAACTCTGCTTGGCCGTGGATTGCAGGCACTGGTTACAAAATTCAGAGTGGTTTAATCAAATTCCAGATAACGAGCCCCAAGGAGCCACCATCAGGTTAAGCCGTGAGCAGGAGACACGCAGGTGGTGGAGACAGAGGAGGGATCTGAGGGGAAGTGCCTCAAGCCAGGGAACTAAACAGGAATGGGAAGTTCTGAGAGGTGGAAACAGGCACTGAATGTGTCCTGGGTGGAAACTGCTCCACACCAGCACTGCCCCTCAAACCCTTTCATGGAAGTGCCTGCAGCACATCCAGCTCATTCCACTAAGGGTGGGAAGATTAAAGGCTGCCAGGCACAGCAAGGAGAATGTCACCTTTCTTTCTGATGTTCTGATTTGCATTAAAGGAAAACGGAACAGGAGGCAAGTTGGATTTTTTTTTTATTTTTTAACTTTTTTGTACAGTGCATATTGGGACAAGATATCTGGAGTTGGCCCTGTCTCAACACCCTTGACTTGCTGCAGGACAAACTGGACCAATTATTGCACAAATACCAGCAGATTTTGTCCAGATATTTTCCTCCCAGCAGCAAATCCCAGCACTTACACTGAACTCAGACTCACAACCACCTGCATGTTCCCCAGCTCTGCAAAACCAGCCTGAGGTTGCCAGCTCTGTGGGGAAATAAAATGGGAAGAAATGGGAGCTTCTGTGGGGAAATAATTTTTCCCCTGTTTATTTGGCTCTGAAGGGAATTGAGACCTTACAGTGATGATGGGGTGGCACAAAAAGTCATTTTTTAGTGTGAGGACTGCAGCTGCCACTGGTTTCCTAGGTGTTTTTGGGATCCTGATGGGAAGCACTGAGGATGTGGCACAGAAGGGAGCAGGGAGAGGATACCCTTGACCAGACAGACAGACAGACAGACAGACACACTTCGCTGTGTTTATATAAATGTGTCATTTCCAAAATACCAGGCATTCTCCTACAAATGGGCAAACATCCCTCTATAAATGAATATTTAGCAAATGCTGGCAAGCAGTGCATTCCCATAGATGAGCTGGTATTACTGCTTACACTTCTCCCTGATCTTTTCAATATATTTTTTCTTTTTTTTTTCTTTTCCCCAGTATTGAAATATTTATAATTACAGCCTCCAGCTCCTTGAAAGCTTTTTGAGAAGGAAAAAAGGATTAGTCTGGAGTTTTGCTGCCTGTCCATCCCAAGTCTTTACAGACCTACAAGGGAGAAAATAAAGTCAATTTAAGCACACACATGGCACACACACACACATGAATGCCCAAATTCTGGCTCAGTTACTCACTGTATTTGATCTGGCCCCAAGAGATGCCCTGGAAGGAGCTGCAGGAAAGCCTTGAGCTCTGCTGTGCTGCATTCAGGCAAAATTCTTGGTTTTCACCCTGCTTTCATTTGGCATCTTGCATCAGAAGCTGTGCCAGGACTGGACTCTGAGGCTGCTCATGCAGAGCTTCCTTTAGAGGAGACAGGGCTGTCTTTGCTGGCAGGGAGGAAGGAAAATCTTGCATGAAATATGACCTGAGTGTCTGGAATTGAGCATTTCTCCTTGAATCCCCTGATTTCCAAGCCCTCCAAAGTTTGGAAAGAGGGGCTCAAACTTTCAGGAGTTAAATTCAGTCCAATCCCACAGATTTCCCTGGATCCACAAGGGTGTGACTGGCTGAGGGAATGGCCCTGTTCCAGCAGGTTTTCCAGGCAGGCCATTTCCCAAAGCACCTGCACCTCAGTTATCCATCAGATCCCACCTCATTGCACTGGCTCCGTGTCACAATTGCATTCCCAGACCTTGCTGCTCCACGGAACCAAGGGTTGGGGGTGGAAAATGAGATTTTGTGTCACTGGACTCTCCCAGGTCCACGAGGGAAGGAAGGTCCCTGTCAGCCTGAGCTGGGCTGCAGCTGGGTTGCATTACTATTGTTTACAGTGTGTATATAAGTGTACATTTTCTTTAGCAGAACGTTGGAATTTTTTATGTATAGATTTTTATTTTTCATCCCCAGATGTATTTATTAGCCGGAGTAATTCTGTTTTGTGTTTCAGGTTTCTGCCAGATTGATGTAAGCTCTATGAAACAGAATGCACATATTTTTGTTTGTTTGTACCAAATACATGCACAAACCTGTCTAAAACGTTGCTGTAAATTGTTGCTGTGTCTGATTTTTAAAACAAGGGTCATAGGGGATAAAGGAGGGAGGAAGAAAAGCCTGAAAATTATCCACTCTTGCTTATTTCTCTGACATTTTTTTTGCAATTTCACAGGGATAATCTTTCCCAGTTGGAAGAATTAATGATAAAAGAAAGTCAGGAGAGGACACTCTCAGTTTCTTGACACACAGGCATGAAGAGATTGCACCAGACACATCTAGAGAGCAGGTTTGGATTAGATATTAGGAAAAAATTCTTCCCAGCCTTTCTGGTGAGGCCCTGGCCCAGGGTGCCCAGAGAAGCTGTGGCTGTCCCTGGATCCCTGGAAGTGCCCAAGGCCAGGTTGGACAGGGCTTGGAGCACCCTGGGATAGTGGAAGGTGTCCCTGCCCATGGTAGGGGTGGAATGAGATGAGCTTTAAGGTCCTTTCCCACCCAAACAATTTTGGAATTCTTATCTATATGATGCATATCTGAGATTGGGAAGGGAAAGGAAAAAGGTAAAATCTAAAGGAGATCTAGCATGAAAACACTGGATCAATATTTGATAGCAACCAGAGGTGAAAATTATTTGGGGGAAGAAATGGAGACTGGAAGAGATTGAGAATTACCTTGAAAATATCTTTGCACCTCTGAATATGAGTAATTTGACTCCTGTTTGCTTTTGGGATCATTCAGTTCAAAAAGGGTAGAATGGATTTAGAATGGACCAAAGCTACGGGGCAGTTTCCATCCAGGGAACATTTAAATCAAATGGCACTCTGATGACTGAGAATCATCCAGGTCTGTAAAACCAGCAGTGCTGGGGAGAAGACAAGAAGTGAGTGAGTGTTCACTGCCTCTCCTGGTACAAGAACTAAGTGACATCAAACCCAATTATCAAAATGAACCCAGTGAGCCAGGTAATTCTTCTCATGGCTCATTTTTGAAAGGGGGAACTCATCACCACGAGATATTGCATCTGTCTGTAGGGGTTAGAGCAGCAATTATGTGCCTTGGTGACAGATAAACCCATCAAGGGCAGTTGGAAACATTTATATAATCTCTGAGCTGAGAAATCCCTGAGGCAGCAATTGCTGTCAGCTGGGAGGATATTTCAAGGGATATTTCACTGCTGGCGTTTTGGTTTTTTTTTTTCCCTCTATCCCTTCTGAATTTCAGAATTCAGAGAGGGGACTCAGAATGAGCCAGGCTCTGGGAAGGTCCTGCCCTGTCTGTGTCCCTTCCCTCTGCACACTGGCAGCCCACCCATGCCAAAATTCCACCCTGCATTTCCCTGCCCAGAGGCAAAAATGAGGAGGAAAAATGGAAAACTCAAGTTTAGTCCCAAAAAATGGAAACCTCAAGTTTAGTCCCCAAAAAAAAATTGAAAACCCAAAGTTTGATCCCCATCACATCATCAGGGTCAGAAGATTTTGCCATCCTTGTGTGCCAGTTCCTGCTGGGAAATTTCTTTTGTCACTCAGAAATTGAAAGCCACCCCCTCGATAAACAGACTTTTGCAATCTTTTGCAGGACAGGGATTGTAGCTGGAACTGGGAGATGCCCCAGAGGTTTCCCAAGAAACTTCAGCCATCCTGGGCAAAGGTTTGTGGTATTTTCTGGGACCCCCATCAGTGGAAGTAATGATGAATCTGACTCCATGTTCTCAGAAGGCTAATTTATTATTTTATGATACTGTATTATATTAAAGAATACTATACTAAACCATACTAAGGAATACAGAAAGGATACTTACAGAAGGCTAAAAAGATAATAATGAAGACTTTCCAGAGTCTTGACACAGCTTGGTACTGATTGGGCATTAAATAGAAACGATTCACATGAAACCAATCACACAATCACATGTTGGATAAACAATCTCCAACCACATTCCACATGAGCACAACACAGGAGAAGCAAATGAGATAAGAATTGTTTTCATTTTCCTCTGAGGCTTCTCAGCCTCCCAGGAGAAGACCCTGGGCAAAGGGATTTTTCAGAAAATGTGGTGGTGACAAAGGTTCCCTTTTTTTTTTCCTCTTTCAGACCTCTGTGGGTCCCTCCCTGGGGACTCACAGCACACAGAGTGACACCAATGACAAGAAGGTTTTGGGGTTTTTTTGGTACCTTCTGCAGGATTCAGCTCATGGCTTAAAACCTCTCCATTCCAATGAGGTGTCTGTGAATGAGACATATTTAATTCTCATTAAAGAAAAAAAAATTAATTCTGGATTGATATGGGCATTTCATGCCATTTGAGCCATTCTAGGTTATCCAAGACATCTGCACACGTCAGGAAATAGGACAGAAAACCTGATGTGCAAAAATGGCTCAGGATCATGGCAGAAGGACCTGGCCTGGGACAGAGAGAAACTCAGAGTCTGATCCCTCCTTTTCTCTTGGGAAAAGAGGACACAGGATATTCACTGTGGTGAATGTCACTCATCCCCAAAAGTCAGATCAGGATGGACACCACCACCACAAGCCCCGGTGACATCCCAGGACACAGAGTCCTGCCAAGAGGCCAGGAGGGATAAATCAGAGACTGTAAATGACACTGAGGTCCCAGGAGGCCATTAAAAATAAAGGTTTACAGCAAAAATGTTCAGTTCTGTTCAGTTCAATAAACCAAACCTGCCCAGATTTAAAGATTTCCTGTGTGCAATGCTGGTGGGTCACAGATGTCCTGGGGTTTGAGAGAAGGGTGTAGGCATCAAAAATCGGTTTTATGCACTTTCTCAGAACATTATCTGGCATTTATTGTGCTCAGATGTCCAATTTAACTCTTTATAACACAGCCTCCAGCAGGACATTTCACAGAGTTTGGAGGTTGCTGGACTTTCTTCACTCCTCTCTTTTGCCTCCAAAAAGACTGAGGCAAGGAGGGACTCAGCCAGTCCAGCTCACCATGGCTAAAAATCTCACTAAAAGAAAGCATTTGGAATTTTCACAGAAAATCAAGGCCTGATCCAGCTCCTGTGCTGGAAATTTACTTTTCTTTCCTCTGCAGCTGCTGCTTTCAGGATGAAAAAAAAGAAAAATAATTTAAAATAATTTAAAATAATTAAAAATAATAAAAGAAGAAAAAATATCCCTCAGGGCTATAGATGATTGATAAATCTCACTGAAATGTGACCATATTTAAGTGGCAGCAGCACTGCCTGCTCAAGCCCTCTGCTCTCCCCTGGCAGATCCATGGTTGCTTTAAAACCTGGCAGAGCAAGGGGTGGATCAGGAATTTGAGTTCAGCTCTGGCAGGAGAGTGGTTTTTGGAAAGAGAAGGTCCCAAATCTCAGAAGGTCCCCATCCCTGCCCAGAGGCTTCAGCTGGAATTATTAGGAGAGGAACACCATGGTCCTTCTCCTTGTCAGTGGAGACTTCCCATTCCCAAAGCTTGGAGCAGGTGTTTGAAATTCACAAAACTCATAGAAACACATGAAAAGACCCCCAAAAAGCCCCAAACCCAGCAGAGGAGGGTTTTCCAACAGGAACAAAAAACCAAAATTCACTTAGGCCGAGGTATCCCAAAAGCTCTTCTTCATTTGCAAGTTGGAAATTGGAATTTCTCCACACATCCTTGGGAGAAGGGAACCCCCTTGGGCAGCCCTGTTTTTCTCACAGCAAGGTGGTTTTATGGGTTTCAGAGGTTTGCTGCCCTGGCAGCACAGTTGTTAATATTTGAGTAAATTGCCATTGTTTTACGTGTGTTTATTACTGCAGATGATTCACTGGACAAATCCAATTTCACTTTGATTGCTGTGGGGCTCTCATTTCTCAGCTCTTTCAGAGCTTCCAGCTTAAATGCTGCTTCTAAAAGCTTCAGGGGGCAGGGGAGGGGGGTTGACAGGGTATAAATGTGGTTTTATATAGGTGTATATTCATATATTTGTATTAATAGATATGTCTGTTCAGATCTGCACATTAACACAGATAAATATGTGTAGAATTTATCCTTCCAACATTTTTTCTGTGTTCTCTTTGCCAAAGCACTCATGGGCCTGGGTCCCATGTGCTCATCAGACCACCCAAAATTCCATGTGTTCACTGCTGAATCACCACACAAGTGATGCAGAAATCAATAATGAATGTTCTGATATTCCACTGCTGAAACCACTTGCCCTGCTGGGATGTGGGGATGGGAATTCTCCAACCCTGGAGTCCAGGCAAATATTTATCACAGTTTTGGGTTTTTTTTATTTATCATTTATTTTTCAGGTAGGATGGGGTTTGAGGCTTCTGAGGCTCCTGTGAGCTGCATAATTCCATGTTCTGAGCAGTTCCATGTGTTTGCTCTCACCTTTTTTTTAAGAATATTAATAAGAGCAACTTTTAGATGTATATATATAGTGATAGGATGAGGGGAAATGGCATTAATCTGAAAAAGGGCAGATTTAGATTGAATATTAGGAAGAAATTCTTCCCTGGGAGGGTGCTGAACCCTGGCACAGGGTTTCCAGAGAAGCTGTGGCTGCCCCTGGATCCCTGGAAATATCCAAGGCCAGATTGGACAGGGCCTTATTCCTCACAACACACTCCCAAGGAATTAGAAACTGGAGGTTTTGTTTCAATTTTTTTGCCTTGGCCATCTATTTCTGGTTGCACAACAGGTATTTATCCCACCTCCAGCTTTTCAAACTGAGCAAAGATGAATAATTGTGCCAACAAATTGCCTGTGAAAAGGAATAAACACACCCCTGCTGATTAATGTACCAGGAGACATGATTTAACTTTGGTATTCAGTCTCCACATTCTCCAATCAGCCTCTAAATTATCATTTTTGCTCTGGCACAGAGCTGTTCCTGAGAGTCTCACAGGCTCCAACTCATCTTGGGAAGCAGGATTCTGTCATTCAGCAGGCAAAGGAATAGAAAATTCACTTTTCTAGAAGGGAGATGGAAAAAAAATTAAATTTAAAAAATAATTAAAGATTTTAAAGTAATAAAATTCAAATTAAAATTTAAAGCAAAATTGACACGGGGAATTATTAACAAACAGAGCAGAAATGTGAGGGCAGGGAGGTTGAAATGCAAAACTTGGGAGAAAAGAGAGAATTCTTTTGCAATGCATGATCTGCTTGAGGGAAAAGTAATGGGGTTAATGTAAAAATTTGTTCTCCTGCCCTGCTTATAAAGGAGGTCAGGCTCAATTATCAAAATGTGCTGTCTGCCCTTAAAAATAAAAGTTTTTCTGCCTGACTTGGCAAGTGCTGCTGAGCTTAAAGTATTGTCCAGAGATTGCACCTGTTTTGCAAAGGAGAAAACGATGTGCTGAGGCATCTGCCATGGCCCAAAGGAACCTGAAGGGAAAGGTAAGGACTCCTCTCCCTCTCCCTCTTCCTCTTTTCCCAAAAATTTATTTAATTTTTAGTTTATTTTTAGCTTTTCATTTAATTTTTACTTTATTTTTATTTTAATTTTTACTTTATTTTTTATTTAATTTTTACTTTATTTAAATTTATTTAATTTTTACTTTATTTTTAGTAGTGGCCCTTTTCCCGTCATCAGAAGGGTCTTTGCATTACATTTTTTACCAAGGGCCCCCTCAGCTATTTTTGCTGCTGGATATTGGCCAGATCAGTTATTTTTTGACCCTTTTCATTTAGGTATTTATTTTGGAGGGATTTATTAGCAGAGAGGAGAACCTGACTGACAGCCTGAGAAGTTTCTCTCACTCCAACCTCTCTTTAAGAAATTGGATTTTGGCACTCAGGACATGCAAAGAAGGGGTCACCAATGGGCTTCAAATCACTGGATATTTCTAACTCCTTTTTCATCCCATATCTGCTTTCAGGATCCAAGCTCTCCTGTGGTAATAATTGTTTCCCATCTGCTGTCCATGGATGTGTGTAATTAATCCACAAATTATAAACCGTCCTGTCCAGCCCCACCATCCCTTTTCCAATGAAGGAATCTTGTCCCAGAATCCCAGAGTTGTTTGTGTTGGGAGGGACCTTAAAAATCACTTAATTCCACCCCCTTGCCATGGGCAGGGACATTTTCCCTGTGCCAGGATGCTCCAAGCCCTGTCCAAGCTGGCCTGGAACACTTCCAAAGGTGCAGATCCCAGCCTACCTGAGCAGGAGGTTTTTCCAGACCTCTCCATTCCCTCCTTCCCTTGACCTTTTCCAGGTCTGTTCCCTCATTTTTAGGAGCACGTGGCCAAAGATAACCTGACTATTTCAGCAGCAGCTCCTCCAGGGTTGTCATTACATCCACAACACCATCATGCACATGGAACAAGGGTATTTTTCTTTATTCACAATTCCTTTCCAAGCAATCCCTACCATTTTTTGACCACAGAGCTGAGGTTCCCATTCCAGCAGCCCTTCCCTGGGTGCTGCTGCCTTCTCCTGAGTGCTCGACCACCTCAGCATTGAATTCACCACCTGCTGATCCAACAATGAGACATCTCTTACACAAATGTTCACAGTTAGCATTAGCTTTGCCCTGAATAACAAAGGATCATCACCAAATGTCGGATCTCAAGATCTCAGTCCTGAGGTGCTGAGCCACCGAGACCACCTTGGGGGGCTCGAGAGTCCTAGAATGTTGCCAGAAGTGTCTGGTAGCTGGACTTTAGTCCTACACAAGAGACGACAAAGATGAGGGCTTCACCGGGGTGAATGGTGAAGAGATTAGCTAATTAGAGGGTGAGACACAGAGTTTAAGATTTATGTACAGGGGGGTTTAGAAAAGTAAGATAGAAGAATTGGAGTGTGTCCTGTCCTTCTTCTTCTTCTTCTTCTCCTCCATCTTCTTTAGTGATAGTAGCACCTTTAGATTGGTTATTACTGAGAGTGCACCGAATAATAAGAATAAATGGTATTAGAGAAAAATGATAAATATTGTACACGTAACAATGAGTATAAAGATACGTGGCTGCCCCGGAGGGCGGCACAGTGTGCTCATGGCTGACTGCTGAGCAGATCTCTGTTCGGCTGAAAGAAAATCTTTTAGATAAACAATTAATAAACATAAAAACCAAAAGAAAAACTAAAGCCTCTTCTCGTCCTTCGATACGCGGGCTGCCCCAAGGCCACCTCGGGCCTTTCCAGGCCCCTCAAACAGCCGAGATAAACCGGACAACCAAACTTCATTATTCACATTTTTTCCCAGGTCTTTTTGGAATACAGCAACAAATGTGGGATCTAATAAACTTTGTCCAGTGTCAGATATTACTTTAATCATACCTTTTTCTTCTTCTTCTCTGTTTATTCCACCTGTTATCAAATCTTTATTCCACCTTTTACCTTATCCTGTGACAGCTTAGAGGGAGGGGAACTTTTTCAGGATAAACTGCTGAACGTACAAACACAAATAAACCTTTATAAAAGAAGTCAATACTGACTATATGGGGAAAAAAAGTGGAAGAGGAATGGGTAATAGAGAGGAAATAATATCACAGGAGAGGAATTTCAAAGACCATCAGGATTTGGATACTGTCTACAGTATATCTCACATTCCAACTTCTCTAAATCAAATATTTTTTCCATGGGTGCAATGCACAGTTTAATAGCAAAGTCCAATGAGACAGGCAAGTACAAGGTAAAAGAATTTGTTTGTTCATTTATTTTAAACAAGAAAATGGTGTTTGTGTCAATGTATTTCTGAAAATACCACTGGCAACAGAACAGAATGATAGACACGAACATACACAACTCAGAATTAGTTTATATATTTTAATAATTTAAGTAAATAGGGAAAAAGTAGGGAAGTAAATAGGGAAATATTTAAGTAAATAGGGAAAAAATCCAAAATCCATTAATTAAATTAGGTTAGAAATATCTAACAGAGCTCAAAAATATTCCAAACCCTAGGCTTCTACAAGAGGTAATATCTAATGGAGGGATAAAGTATCAAAATAACTGAAAAAGGATTATGAAATACCATTACATGAAATTGGAATCTCTTGGACAAGCACAGAACAAAAGGAGGAAAAGGCTCCCAGCTCTGGAGCTCATTCTGAGGCAGGTTGAAAGAGAATCTGGGTGAACCTCTTGCTTTGAGAGTCTCAGATCAAAAAAAACAACCTGAATATCAGCATGAGTTGAAAAGAAAAGGGGACAAAAAATGAAAGAGAAAGAAAAAAGACCTTAGTGTTTGCATAGGCCATAAATATTTAATCAATGAAAAGAAAGGTTAAAGCAGTATTATGCTTCCCCATCCAGGGCAGATATCTGGACTTCCATCCTTGTGGCATTCACATTTTCTGAAAAATGCCTTTGCCCAGGAATGTTCTCCTGGGAAGCTGAGAAGACTCAGAGAAAAGGAAAACAATTCTTATCTCATTTGCTTCTCCTGTGTTGTGCTCATGTGGAATGGGTTTGGAGATTGTTTACCCACAGGTGATTGTTCCATTGGACTCTGCTGAGTCAGGACTCTGGAAAGAGTCAGGAGTTTTCATTATTATCTGTTTAGCATTCTGTAAGTATCCTTTCTGTATTCTTTAGTGTAGTTTAGTATTCTTTAATACAGTATAGTATAATAAAGTAATAAATTAGCCTTCTGAGAACATGGAGTCAGATTCATCATTCCTTCCTTCATCTGGGGGGAACACAAATACGATACATGCTGGAGATCAGCAGCTCTCCAGGTGATTTCCCTGGGATGGGGACAGTTTGGATAAGGATGCCACTATGCTGGAAGGTGACCTGGACAAGGGGCTCCAGAGGCCACAGTAATGGCCAGGAGTTTGGAGGAAGCACTCAAGGAGATGCTGAGGGAGCTGGGATCATCCACTCCAGAGAAAAGAAGGTTTTAGGTGGATATCTGGCTGCACTGCTGCAGTGGGGGTGCAGAGACAGAGCCAGGCTCCCCTCAGGGCTGATGGAATCAACATCCACCAAGGGGAATTCCAAATAAACAAATAAAAAGTATTTCCTCTGTGTGCAGTGCAGCCCTGAGCCAGGGATCCAGAAGGGCTGTGCAGCTACACCTTGGAGACACCTGAAACTACCCAGAACAAGACCCTGGGCAACTCAATGCTGGCCCAGTGTGGGGCAAAGAGCTGAATTACATACCTCCAACATCATAAATTCCTCAGTGCTACAATTCTTTGGAAATAGATCCCATCTGTGTGAGGCCTCCAGCTTTAGGAGATGGGTTTTTCTGCGGGCCATCTCCTCCACCTTTAAAAGGTTTTTCTGTAGGCCATCTCCTCCACCTTTAGGAGATGAGTTTCTCTATAGGCCATCTCCTCAGCTTTAGGAGATGAGTTTTTCTGTAGGCCATCTCCTCCAGCTTCAAGAGATGGGTTTTTCTGTAGGCCATCTCCTCCACCTTTAAAAGGTTTTACTGTAGGCCATCTCCTCCACCTTTAGGAGATAAGTTTTTCTGTAGGCCATCTCCTCAGCTTTAGGAGATTAGTTTCTCTATAGGCCATCTCCTCAGCTTTAGGAGATGTGTTTTTCTGTAGGCCATCTCCTGAGCTTTAGGAGATGTGTTTTTCTGTAGGCCATCTCCTCCAGCTTCAGGAGATGGCTTTTTCTGTAGGCCACCTTTTGTCTTGGGTGAAATTCCTCTTAGCCTAGAGTGAGAAATGCCAACTCTTCTTCCATGAGGTGCAGAGGGCAGAGCTTTACATTTTCTCCTGGAGAGAAACAACCAGATTAGAGGCTCTGAGGAGCCTCAGAAGCAGCAGCTCCTATCAGGCCTCAGAGCAGCTGCTCATACACTCCTCAAACAGCCAGACTTGGCTGGGCACAGTTCTAAAGACACATCATTGAGAAACACTGGCTGCCATCCAGGATATTAAAAAGATAATAAATAAAAAATAAAGAAGTAAAAGTGCTCTTCTGCCCTGCTGGTTTTGATTTGTTGACAAGCAGGGGGAGAAGGCAGTCCCTGTTGTTTGATTTCAGATGGGCTCTGGAGGTCGGCACGCCCTGCACCCCGGCAGGGCTCATAAATCAGGGATGACCTAAGTTTTCACCACCCAAATTTGCTCTGGCTGGTCAGAGCTTTTTGTTACATCTTTCCCATCTTCAGAAGGGTCAGAAACTCAAAAGGGCACCAAGGTCAAGTGGTGTGTTTCCAAGGAAAACCCTCCCACCCTGAAATCCCAATATTTACGTTTGAGTCTCACCAAGGTGGGTGCCAGGAGAGAGGAGAGGAGTCCATGGAGCACAGCAGGAGTTAGTGTCACCACATGGATGACATCAAGTTCACATTTCCAGCCTCAGCAGGGTCTGGGAGCCATTTGAGGGCACAAAGAGCATTTACACAGGGAATGGAGAAAGTTAACCAAAAACGTGGCTGGATTTTTCTCGCTTTCTCCAGAAAAACAACAAAAACAACAAAAAAGTGTGTAAATATCATCAGCTAGGAAAAAAATGCTGATGACTGGAAGTGAAATTTGCCATTGAAAGTGGAAAATAAATGTGGTGCACTCAGAAGCATCTAGACTTAGAGACTGAGTCACTTTTATGCTAATACCTCCTCGCCGCCTCCCCAGTGAATATGAAAAATGGTTTTATTTATTGTAATTGATGTTTATGATAAAAGCACTTCCATATCCTCTATGTACATACACAGTTACTCAGAAAGAAAATTTATTTTTTCTCCCCTTTTTGTTTTTGTTTTCCATAAATTCTTCCTTGTTTTCTCTTTGGAAGGTGTGGTTTTCATGCAAAGCAAGCAGCAATATCTGCTCGGGTGTGTGAAGGCAGAGTTGGCTCACACGGGGACCACACTTCCATCTCCCCTGTCCCTGGGCACCTGTGGCACCAATTGACTCTCACTGATGAGGTGCACAATTTCATTTTTCATGTCCTTCTCCTCCTCTTTATCCTCCTCCTTAATGACTCTGAACTAAGAAGAAAATTGTTCCAGGTTCTGGAGGGCTCTGATCTCAGAGAGTTGCAGTTCAACAGAGGCCCAAAATGCAGCACTGAGCTGCAGAAAGATCACCTCCAAAGGAAATAAATAAAAATCTGACAGTTGTTCTGATGTCTGGGAGGGCTGGTTGTGAGCATTCCCATATGAGAGCCTGCTGATCCTGATCTCTCCCGATGTTTGGTGTCTCTCAGTTGTGGCTGGCTCAGATCTTTCTAATTAGGAGTTTTGAGCCACACCAGCCACACATTTCCTTCTCTCTCCACCTCCTTCCAAAACCTAGGTGGTGCTCACAATACTCTCCATTCATGCAGGGATTGGGAAAATCTCCCACTCCCAAATTTCTTCCTCAGTATCCAATTTATCACTCATCTCCACAACAGAGCAACCATCCCTCCTCCACTCCCACACTAATGAGCTGGAAATCATTAAAATTTGCATGATTTGTGGTCTCCTTGCATCCAGAATTCCACAAACACCTCGGTTTTTATCCTGGCACTGAGGTGGAATGCAGCCAGAGGATAAAGCAGAGCTAAGGATTGTAAAGATATCTTGTGTTTCCTGGCACTGAAGGACCTGCTGGAGAGCTCATGTGGCATGGACATCACAAAATCCCACCAGATTAAACCAGAGGTACCACAGAGGGGCCAGTTCCCTGCCAGGTACATCAGAGGGATTTCAACATTTTGATTGCATCCCACACAGAATCACAGAATATCTCCATTTGGAAGGGCTCCAGAATGATCATCGAGCCCAGCTCCCTGCCCAAACCCATCAGTGAAAAAAGCTGAATAATCACATGTGAAGGGACAAAATTGAGATCAGATTCACCAGAAACTGCCTATGTCAGGAAAAAAAAAATCCAGCAAAGAATACCTTTGCCCTTCCATGAATGATTCAAACTATGCAGAGAAGCTGCCAAATGTTTCATATGGCTGATGCTACCAGGGGTTTTGACTGCCTGGAAAAGGGCCAGTGCTATGATCAAGCATCTAAAACTTGTGTTTGGTCAGAGCAGCAGCACTTGTGGCTCTCAAAAGCAAACAGCCTCTACCAGGCAGGCATGGGGCTCCAGAGGGGCTGACATGACCCACATCCCCCTGGCATTTGGAGATGACAGCCACTGGCAGGATGGATGTGAAATTAAAAAAGGAAAAACAATCTTTTTGACAGTGGGAGCATGGACTGTCATTCCATGGACCAGGAGGTGCTGCATTATTGAAGTAGTTAAAGGGAGCTTGTGAAAAAAGAGAGAAATGTTTTAAACAGACAGTGATAGAACAATAGGGATGGTTTAAAAGTAAAATAGGGGAGAATTAAATTCGATATTATGAGGGAATTGTTCCCTGTGAGGGTTGGCAGGCCCTGGCACAGGGTGCCCAGAGCAGCTGTGGCTGCCCCTGGATCCCTGGAAGTGCCCAAGGATGGGGCTTGGAGCACCCTGGGCTAGGGGCAAGTGTCCCTGCCCAAGGCAGGGGGTGGGACTTGATGGGCTTTAAGGTCCTTTCCAACTCAAGCCTTTCTGTGATTCTGTGAAAATTTCTCACTGAAATGTGGAGCAAGAACACCTGCCCAGCAAAGAATTGCATTTCTTCCTGGCGGTGTTTCCATCCAGCAACTCATGTGCCTGCCACTATCTTCATAGCCCCTGCCTCTTGGAGATATCTCTTCCAAAATCCTACTCAAATCTGGAGGGAAACCGCTAAATTACCTTGTCATTTGCTCTCTCTCTCTCTCTCTCTCTCCTTACCCTCAGTGGAGCTCCAGCCTGTGTTCCCTGGGAGGACAGGGAGAGTGGATTGGCATATCCATTGTGATCCAAATCCTCCAGGAAAAGGAAACCTTTCCCAGCCCAGGATGAGTTGAGGTGGGCCCATGTTCCAGATTGCAGGGCAATGTGTGTGTTCTATCCCCATCTGTCAGAGGTGGGGCAGTTATTTGCTGTTCTTTGGGCAGTTTTCTTTATCTCTTCCACAGCCAATCCTCCCTCCAGGAGATCTCTGCTGTTCATGGACCATTAATTATTAATTATCTTCTGTCCATGGCCAGTGAGTGTCCCTGCAGGGCTGATCAAATTCCATCATCCCATGGGGAGATGCTCCGCCCAGGGGAGGAGCCAAGCATTCCTGCCTGGATCCAATCTGAGGTTTGGGATACCCCAGCAGCCTTTGCCCCCTGCATTGCCAGAGGAGCAGCTTTCTGCTGCCCTGCAGTGCCAGAGGGAGCCCAGGCCCATCTGCAGCAGCCCTGGAGCTGCAGAGGAAAACTCCCCCCTTGTGCAGGATCCCTGCTGCAGCAGAGCCACAGCTGGCACTGCAGGAGGGCTGAGCCCCCATGGGATGGGGCTGGGACACCGCCCTGACACACAAGGGACAGGGACTGCTCTGACTCTGGCAGGGTTGGTGTATATTACTGCATTTTCATTTTAATTTTATTTTCATCCCTAATAAAGAACTGTTATTCTTTCTCCCATATCTTTGCCTGAGAGCCTCTTAATTTCAAAATTATAATAATTCAGAGGGAGGGGGTTTACATTTTCTATTTCAAGGAAGGCTCCTGCCTTCCTTAGCAGGCACCTGGCTTTTCAAACCAAAAACACTTCTTTAGTCAAGAAGAACATGTAGAATGTCCCATCTGTCCCCAGAGCAGGGGTGAGCAGCACTGAGCCTCCTCAGCAAGGCTCCTTCTCTCCCACTCCTGCATTTCCCAGTGGAAATGTTTGTCCTGGAGCAGCAGGCGTGGCTGCAGTGACGTGACTGCATAGCAAGGAGATGACACCGAGCACGGCTGGGGCACGGGAGGAGCTGCAGGGCTGTGGGAAGGGATCCTGCTGCAGGCTCAGGGCAGGACTGGCCTGGGAATTCACGGTCATGTGGGCACTGTGCAAAGTCTACAGCAGGGGCAGCTCAAGAGAACCCTGGCAGTGATACATTTATATGGTTTTTTTATATTCTATATTTTTATTTATATATTTATATTTTGTTTATATTTATATGTATTTTTATAATTTATTCATCATTTATATTTATATTTATATATTCATATATTTATACAATTATATATTTATATGTTTATACCTAAATATATAAACTATATTTAGCTATTTATACATATATGGCCATACATTTAAATATATAAATATAAACACTATTTTAGCTGTTTATATTTATATATGTGCATTTGTGTGTGTATATCAAAAACTTATTTGAAAATTTTGTTCTACAGAAATTTTGCATCAAATTCTACATATAATCCTTAAAATGTGTCTATATTTTAGATCAAAATATATTTATATATTTATAAATTATAAATTATTTCTATATTAATAAATATAGAAAAATAATTATTTTTATATTTTAATTATAAATTATTTTTATATTTATATGTAGATATATATTTATCTATATTTATATATTATATGTTAAAATAAAGAATCTGAGTGCGCATATACGTTAGTAGTGTACTTATATATATGTTTTTTTATATTAATATATATTCTAATGAAATTTTACATCAAATTCTACATATAATACTTAAAATATGTCCATATTTTAGATCAAAATATATGTATATATTAAATATATAAAGAATATCAGTGTATATATCCATTAGGAGTGCATTTATATATATGCTTATATATATATTCTATAGAAATGTTACATCAAATTCTACATATAATTCATATATGTGTGTACATATATGCGTGTGTGTATAATAATCTTATATTAGAGTTTTATTCAATAGAAATTTTACATCAAATTCTACCTATAAGCCTTAAAATATGTCCATATTTTAGATCAAAATATATTTATATATTAAAAATATACAAAGAATATGAGGCTGCCAGAGCTCCTGGAGAGTTTGGACAGCACTGCCAGGGATGCCCAGGGTGGGATTGCTGGGGTGTCTGTGCAGGGCCAGAAGCTGGATCAATGATCCTTGTGTGTCCCAGCTCAGGATATTCCACAATTCCTGGCTTTTGCAGGAACCCTTTGCTCCTACCACACAGGAGCAAAGATTCAAACTTTGTCACCACAAAAATTCAACCCATTGGCCCAGGGAACAGGAGCGGGGCCAGGAGCAAGCAAAGATTGCTGCCTGTATTTATGAGCACAAGCACATCCAGGGGTCACCAAGATGGTCTGAAAACATCCCCAGGTCAGGAAGGAAGCACCCATTTGGATTTTGAAGCAGGAAGGAAGCATTCCTTGGGACTTTGAAGTGAGTTACCTGCAAGCAGGGACATCCAGGGTTTGCAGCTGTACTGAAAATGAGTGCAGGGAAGGGAAGGTTTGATTTGCCGTCCCTGTGCTGGAGTTTCCTGGGGATTTAGAGCCCTCAGCTGGTGACTCGGAGCACAGCCCCGCTGTTATCCGTGTTTCTATCTCAGCATGGGTGAGAGCCCTCTCTCCTGGCTAAGCCAGCATCTGCACCCATCCACATCACCCACAACAGCCCAAAATCCTCCCCTGAGCATCCCAAATCCCCTCCCAGTTCCTGGCATCTGCCAGCTCAGCCCTCACCGCTTGCCCAGCCAAACATGACATGTTTAGGTCCACTGTTTTATATTTTTAAATCTCTCTCCCTATAAATCAGCTTCTCCGGCCCCTGCCTCTGCTGTTGTCTTTTCTCTTGGCAGTGCTCAGTTGCCAAATGCCTGACAAATGGCCCTCAGGCATCCACCCTGGCCATGAGAAAAGAGACACTGCTCCTCCTTCTCCAAGCATAATTCCCCCTTTTATTCTTATTTTTTTGCTGTTCTCCCACTCGTGTCACTCATCTTACAGGCCCTCACAGCAAACCACCCACTGTGAACCCACCAGGATAACTGGGGCTGGGAAATCTCTCCCTGTGCTTCACTAAAAGGATTTTGGAGGGGGTTTTGCTTTGGATCAGGTCGTAGCTGCTATCAGATTTATCAGGTTGTAGCTGCTATCAGAGCCCTTTGTTTGGAGAAGTTCCACACCAGTTTCTCACCCCTTGTGGTTTGTCCAGTGGAAGGTTGTCGAGTCTTAACTTCTTTTTTGCCAGGGTTGGGATTAAATGTGTGAGATGGAATTTCTTGTTTGGACTCAGTTGTTTGTTAGTTCTTATCTATGTCACAGTCTCACAAATCCTAAGTTCTACAGCACTTCAATAAACTAAAAATGGAGCCCTATCTCTCTCTCTACAAGGCCTTTTAAGGAAAAACTGTCCAATTAAGAAATGACACCTAAATTATTTTTATTTTTAACTCAATAACCAACCACCCATGCCCTACAATGTGGACTTTTTAATCCAATTATACAAAACCACCCAAACCCATGGAGAAGAAGGTGGAGAAGAATGTGGAGAAGAAGCTAAAGAAGAAGGACCAGCCTCCAGCCTAAAATCTCCATCTTGTTTTGTACATATATTACTAGATTCTAAAACTTTAAACTCTAAGTTTCCCACCCTGTGATATCACACACTTCTATTCAAACTCCACACCCACAATCCCAGCTCTGTCATTCCATTTTGGAAGCTTCTCCACGGCCTCAGGTTAAATTCAGTGTTCTCTTGTGGGTCAGTACCTGGCAGCACAGAAATCTAAAATTCTCAGCGTCCAGAGTCCCAACAAGAGGGGTCCATGCTCATGGCAGGGGGTGGAATGAGATGAGCCTTAAGGTCCCTCCCAACCCAAAACATTCCATGATTCTACATCCCTGAAACTCAGAGAAATCCCCCATATCACAGCAGGATCTCACACAGGACCTGATTAATCAGTTATTTCTCCAAAAGAACACCCCAGTTCCCTGGGGGATTCCTGAGCCAGCCAGACACCAAACCCTGGGCTCTGGGTGTCCAGGAGGGCTGCAGGGTGGCCAAAACCTCACACACGTGGGCTCTGAGAGCTGGGAGATGTCACACACATCTTTTATGAAAAATCCTTTCCTTAGGATTTTTCCTCCTGAGAAGCTGAGAGGACTCAGGAACAAAATGAAAACAATGGTTATCTGCTGCTGTGGGATGCAACAGGTGGATCTTTGATTAGCCCATGCTGGTTGTTTCTAATTAATGGCCAATCACAGTCAGCTGGCTCGGACACAGAGCTGAGCCACAAACCTTTGTTATCATTCTTTCTTTTTCTATTCTTAGCTAGCCTTCTGATGAAATCCTTTCTTATATTATTTTAGTATAGTTTTAATATAATAAATATCATTAAATAATAAATCAGCCTTCTGAAACATGGAGTCAGATCCTCGTCTCTTCCCTCATCCTAAGACCCCTGTGAACACCACCACAGGGAGATCATCCAGCTTCTTCCATCCACCTTCCACAGCTCCTGCCAGCCCTGCAGGGATATCTCAGGCACTCCAGGAATGGAAACAGAACCCACTGATAAAGGATCATATCTGTGCTCACCCCCTCTGGGCTCCCACTGCTCTTCCCTCACATCCTCGTGTGTCAGTTTGCAGGTATTTCCTGGGAATAGTCCAATTCTTACTATTTCTAGAGAATATTTTAGTGCCACGAGATGGCAGCACAAAATCACCTTTCCCGGGGTGTGCTCAGCTTGCAGAAGCTGCTCCAAACCCTGCACCATGGAGAACTCCGCGGTCTCACCTCAGGGGCCACTCCAGGAGGAGAAAATATCCAAGTACAGAGTCAGAACCCAGATTTTCCATCCCTTGAACCACCTGCAGTTCCAGGTGGAACCCACTCATTGCCAGCACTGCTGTTCCACTGGGTTTGTCTCAGCATCTCCCAGTGGCTCCCAGTCTCCTTTTCCGCTCTGGGTCTGTGTTTGCAAATAAATCAGTACAAGGGGAATTCCCTGGGCAATAAGGCCCATCCTTTATTTTATAATAAAATCCCCTGAATATAAAATCAGAATCAGGGGTTCCTAATTATAAAATAAAGCCTGGCTGGCTGGTGCCCACTTGCACAGTTCAGAGCCCAGTAAGGATCCTGGGACACTCCTGTCAGGGGGAAAGGGCCAAATCCTGCAAAATCCTGCTGGAGCCCTTAAATCTGCTGCTGCTGCAGAATCCTCATGGTGCCCTCTGTGCACGGACAACCAAGATCACTTTGAGCCACCAGCCAGGCTGGATGAGAGCTCAGAGCTCTTTTCCAACCTCAATTCCGTGATTCTGGGATTGGCCACACGGTGACACCAGCGGGGGTCTCTGCTCACATCGGAGGGTGTGAAGGCAGAAGCCAGGACCTGCCCAGTGATTCCACCATTCTCCTGGTGGAATCAGGGCTCTGAGCACCCACTTCAGCTTTGGTAGAAAAATCTCTTTTTTAAAGCATTTCCTGCTGTCACCCTGATTTTTTAAGTTTTTCTAAGCCTTCTGAGGTTTACATTCTTGTAACGAACTATCTCACAAACTTTATGTAAATAATTTATTGTTTTGCAGTCTTTTAGAAAGGAGGAGAAATTTGATAGACTGTTGGTTTGTCCAATGTCATTGGAGAGGTGGCACTGTCACACTCCAATCCACTGTCACTTTTGGAAATGTATAAATGTTGGAGTCAGAAATTAAAAATTCTCTTTTCGCCTTGGAAGAGCTGCATGTCCACATTGTGTTATTTCATGTCCTATAATGACATAGAGTTCAAGGAGCAGAACCACAGAATTGTTTAGTTTGGGAAATTCTGAGACCATTGAGTCCAACCATTCCCCCAGCACTGCCGACACCACCACTGACCATGTCCCCAAGTGCCACATCCACATGGCTTTTAAATCCTCATGGGACAGGGACACCACTCTGGGCAGCTATGCCAGGGCTGGAGAACCCTTTCCATGAAATTTTCCTTAATAATTTTCTGAATAAAATGTTGTGGACGATTTTTCCTGCATCACCCAGGAAAGGGACAGTCATGCCCATTTCTCCCTGGCACCATCACCCAGGGGGATTTGGATCCCCACCTCTGCCAGCACCCTGCTGCCCTCCCCACACAGACAGCCAGGAGGAGCAATCCCTAATTAATTCTGAGTAATTAGGTGACTCTTACCTTCCCAGGACCCACCAACCTTCATCACTGAGCTCTTGGAATGAAGATGTCACAGGTCCTGAAGGGAGGGTCACAGAGCCCCGTGGTGACAGCACCCCTCCTTGTCACATGCTCAGGGTGGCCTCTGCTGCTAATTTTAAATCCCTCTGAGTAAACAGCTGCTAAATTTAGTGTCTCTGGAACACGAGCATCATTTTAAAGGCTGGATTGCTGGTGAGTGATGGCAGCAGAGGAGAGAGGGGGATTGGCCTGACCCAGATCCCTGCTCAGCACAGCCAGACACCATCATCCTTCTGTCTGCACAGAGCAGATAAAGGAGCGCTCAAACTCTGGCCACCAGCACAGCAGCTTTCCTTGGATGTCCTGTGATAAAGAAACCACAAAATCACAGAATCATATAGGTCAGAAAAGACATCCCAGGTCATCAAGTCCAGCTTTGATTGATCCCCACCTGGTCAGCCAGCCCAGGGCACTCAGTGCTCCTTGGGGACTCCACCACCTCCCTCGGCAGAGTCTGACCACCCTTTCACTGAGAATTTCTTCCTTACTTTCTTCACTGAAGAGAAAAAGCAACTCTTTGTTACTTCCTGTGTTATAGCCTCACATGCCCAAGGGATTTGGTTTTCTCCTCAGATTCCACTTTGCAAAGATCTGGCTGCTGGGAAATCAGCTCTGGTTCCTTGAGCCTGAGCTCTGAGTGATTGAAGCTGGATGGTTTTATCTCTCTTCAGTCAAGTGTGCTGCACTCTCCTCCCTCAGCCCAACTCCTTCTCAGCTCAGTATGAAAAGAGATAAAAATGGGAGAAAAACAGCAATAAATTCAACATACCACCATCCTTCCCAGCTCTCCAGCAGCCAGGAAGGCATCCCACCTCCACACTACAGCAGGGAGTCAGCAGAGCTCAGCTGAACTTGGAGAGAACCAGACAGAGCTGGTGCCTCCTCTGCAGATGTTTATCTTGGGATGCACTGACTCACCCTGTGGAGGGGGATTTTTCCCTCTCTCTGTCCCTTTTCCTCCCCTCTGTAACTCATTTATCAGCACAGCTCCCACCCCACACACGCACAGAGGGAAGGGAGGCTTCACATGGGGCAGCAGATGCCAAAGCAGACACATCCCTCACTCCTCACATGCAGCTCTGGCCAGCAGCCAGCCAGATGGAGAAATGGAATGCAGGGAGATAAGGCAGTGGCTGAACGCCCATGGTCTTCACCCTGAAAACTTTTATTTTTGGAAACTGTTTAGATATCTCTAAACTGTGCTGATGGCTACATTGTGTTCACTTGACTTTAAAGAAGAACATGATTTATCTCACTGAGAAAGTTAAAAAAAAACCAAAAAAGGGTTTTTTTCTCATTCCTGATGGCAATTTCCACATGGAGCAGACAAAACCTTGGGAGTCACAAACATCTGGACTTAGTGACTAAGTGACATCTAACATCTGGACTTAGTGACACACATTTGCACAGTCCAGGGGCTGCTTGGATGGGGTCAGTGCTCCTGTTACACAAGCATAAGGCAACAAAAGAATACCCTGAGTTGGGAGGGACCCACAAGAATCATCAAATCCCACTCCTGGCCCTGCACAGAGCATCCCAAGGATCCCACCCTGTGCTGAGAGCATTGTCCAAACACTCCAAGAGCTCTGGCAGCCTTGGGGCAGTGACCACACTGACCATAGTGCTGTCAGCTCTGCCCTAACCAGACCCTTTTTGGTCAGGATTGCAATGCTGGCAGAGGAAATCTCCAGTTTGGATACATTATTATACAAACACCATTTGTGTAATGTGTTTCTGACCTATTTTCAACCTGTTTTCCTCCTACTCCAAATTTTATAGGAAGAGAAAAAAAAATCCTATTTTTGTAATGTTGAATAAAAGAGTTGGAAGTTACCAAGTGGAGTGTCCAGGAAGTACCACAGCACCCAGTCTTTTTATTACAACATTTATTTTAGTATAGAAGGCACTTACAATACAGAAAGAAAAAAGAAACAAAAGGAACATGATAGGCACCAAAAGTGAAATTAGAATTAAAATGACAGAGAAACAGTTTACCAGACCAAAAGGAGCACCCTTCCCTGTTAACAATACAGCACATGGAAATGAAGCTATTGATGACTAACATTTTTTTTAACAATTAGAGCTTTTTATTTAATTTTTTTTAATAGAAAAGATAAAAGGCTGCTCTACTGCGAACTGAAATAAAAGAGAACCTCCTCCAGAGAGCTGCAGGAGGATGTGGGAGGCGGTGGTGGTGGTCAGGCAGGGCTCCCTCAGGGTGGGCACTGCAGCAGGTCCTGGTACATCTCGATGAGCCGAGCAGCCTCCCTCTGCCCCGAGAGCACAGCACCGTGCGTGGTGGAGTAATACTTCCTGTGGGTGGCCTCCCCTGAGAACATCACCTGCATGGGCTGCAGGGCACAGCACAGGGGCACACATCAGCACAGATTGATGGGGGGCAGCTGGGAGCATCACAGGAGACAAACCTTCTGTGCCCTCCCACTCAGGATGGTTCGGGTCGGAAGGGACCTGAAAGATCACCCAGTGCCACCCCCCTTTCTCTACCCCAGATTGCTCCAAGCCTCTCCAACCTGGCCTGGGGCACTTCCAGGGATCCAGGCGTGGATTTGGAGGGTTGGTTCTCAAACTTCCATAAGATGCCAATTCCAAAAACCTTAACAAACCTGCAGGAGGCACAGAGCACCTGCTCGGTACCATCTCCTCCCTTTGCTCCCCTAAATTACATTTCAGCCTAAATTACACTTCAGGCTTTTAGGCATTAAGGGAATTTTTCTACTGGACAGCAACTTCAGAAGAATAACAGCCATGTCTCAAAACCCACAGCACTGTATCTCTTATACCAATAGTGAGGTGCTTGCTAGAACTGCAACTCAGATTTGAGGCAGGAATTTCTGGGAGGTTTTCCCTGGGAACTACACAGAAAGATTCCTCCTAAAGCTCCTGCTGGGTTTTCTTAAGTAGATTTCTGCACTGAATAAAATTATTTCTGCTGAGGCAAAGCTCTGATGGAGGAAATGGACTCGGCAGCTGCTTGAATTTTGCATTTTCATCAGCATTTGGATTTGGACACATAACCCTGAGTGATGGGGTGAGTTTGGCTCAATGTGATCCTGAGCTGTGTAACCACCTCCATGTGTGCTCCAGCTCTCCTTGCTAAAATCAGAAAGCCAAAGCAGTGCCTGGGGAGAAAACTCATCATGCCCTGCCAAGGACTGGGCCTCCCTCAGCCTGCACTGCCAGCATAGAAAGATCTCCTAATATGCACCCCTGACACATTCACACCTAGACATTAACAGGGTAATAATAATAATAATAATCTTTGAAACAAATTAGCATGAGCTTTCCTGAGGGATTCTGAACTGGACAATAGGGCTGGTGGTCATTAAATGACAGTATCACAATTCCAAAAGTCACACGCATGAGCAGCTCTTGATAAATTCAGGGAGAGATGAGGGAATCCCTGAGACACTGGTATTCCAGACATTAAAGAGGCAAAATCCTACACACACCATTTATACAAAACACAAAGGGGGAAACACACTACTGGAGGCCAAAGCAGGGATTTTCTCTTCCAACCTCCCTCCCCAAAAAGCTGCTGCCCAGTGTCCCATCAGTTTTATTGCCCCAGCCCCCACCTGGGCCATACTCACAGGAGATTTGGAGCTCTCAGCATAAGGCAGTGGTTTTGCCAGTTTCTCCACGTCGGCCCCACTGGACCCAACCTGGGTGTAGGAGTAGGATCCACGGAAGTGGGGATTGCTGCCCCAGGAGGACCGCAGGATCCGGCGAGGTTTCGGAATGTTTGGATTCCCTGCGTGGAAAGGGGAAGGCAGAAAGTCAGACTGTGTCCAAGAGGCAGTGCCTGAGCGAGGTGTGGGTGCCAGGGATTCCATCTTATTTATTCAACATCCAGCCTAACAAAGCCCCCCAAACCAGATGTCTCTTTCATTATTGAGTTTTAACTATTTAAATAAGAGAAATTGCCTCCCTTTTCATCTCAGCTCTTCCATTTTCCAGGGTGTTGGGGGAGTCCCCACCCCTGGAGGTGTCCAAGGAACAACTGGATGAGGCACTAAGTGCCCTGGCCTGCTTGATAAGGTGAGGAATTGGTCACAGGTTGGACCCCATGACCTTGGAGGTTTTTTCCTACTTAAATGATTCTCTGGTTTGTTTTGGAATGGTGCATTAAAATGTTTAGGTTCCTAAAACACTGGGGAGCTTCAGGGAACCTTGGAGACAGCCTGGTTTGGAAATACAAAGCATCTTCTGGTCACATTTGCAGTGAATAGCCTGGTGGTAATCAAGCATATGATTGATCTCATCAAAATTTAGCTATTAAATTGAGTGCCCTGTTTGAATTGGATGTTTAGGTAGCCCTGTGAGAGAGATGTGCCTCCAAAAAGAAAAGAAGACAAATCTTCATTATGTGGGGGCATTGAAAAACCTGTCAGGAAATTCTCAAAATCTGTTTTATCTGGGGCCTGGTGGTAATCAAGCACGTGATTGATCTCACCAAAATTTAGGTATTAAATTGAGTGTCCAATCTGAATTGGATGTTTAGGTAGCCTTGTGAGAGAGGAGTGCCTCCAAAGAGCAAAGAAGGCAAATCTTTGTTGTGTGGGCGGGCATTGAAAAACCTGTCAGGAAGTTCTTAAAACCTGTATTAACTCATTCCAACAGCTTCCCATACAGCTGGCCCCCTAAATGAAGCTAAAATCCAGGAGACTCTCTTTATTTAATGCACAAGGCATGGAAAGAAGGTCTTTGAGGCTGGAAGCAGGATTTCTAGATTGCTGCAGTTTTTCCACTGCTAAGAGGATGTAGGACCTAGAGGTGAAGAATGCACCAACAAGAGGGTCATCATCAGCCACTGTCCCCATCCCAATGATTTGGGAGAACATGAGACCCAGGACTGCAGCCACCAGCTGGTGGCACAAGAGCCTCAGGTACAAGCAGGGAGAGTCACACTTGGAGATCTCTTGCTGGGCTGGTTTTGGACCATCTCAGTGTCACTGCTTTTGTCGGAGTCCCATGATCATATCTGGCATGGCAGGAGAGGAACAGGGGGACATGGAGAATTCCAGTGAAGAGAAATTCCCTCTGCAGGAGCCAAGATCCATCCTTGAGGCAACATCACCTATCCAGACAAGGTTCAGCTACTTGGGTTGAGTCTAAATCTTCCACAGCAAGGGGACTGGAACCGGATGATCATAGAGGTCCCTTCCTACCCAAACCATTCTATGATTCTTCATGGAAAGGGCTGTCCAGCCCTACCAGAGCTGCCCAGGACAGTGATAGAGTCACCATCCCTGGAGAGATTTAAAAGCCATGTGGCTGTGGCACCTGGGGACATGTGGTGACCTTGGCAGTGCTGGGGAATGGCTGGGATCAATGATCTCAAAGAGCTTTTCCAACTCAAGTAATTCTGTGATTCCAAAAGACAGTCAGCACAAAAAGTCGGAGTTTTGAGATGTTCACATCCTTTGCCTGCTTCAGACCCTGGCTCTGTGACAACTCAAGATGTTCTCCCTGCCATGAGACAACCCAAATTCCCCCACTTTCTTCATCCCAGTTTAGAGGGAGACACCCAAATGTAAACCCTGGTTGGGTACTGTATTATTTAGCTCTCATAAACTATTATTTAGCTGTGCCTTCAATTCCCTAAAATCAAGAGCAGGTCCTGGTTCAGTTTCTGCTTTCAGGAGTATCCTGTCAGCCAGAGCTATGGAATAAGGGGCTGGAACAAAGCAGAGTATGGCCTGCCCAGAATACTCTGTGAGCACTTTAAAAACCAGGCCCCAGATCAAAATATGGCACAGACTAGCAAATAAATATATCCCACAAACAAAACACATCCTACAAAGCAATGTTGTTTCAGGAGTAAGAGCTTTGCATAACAAAGGCCTCTAAAATATGTTCCTGCAAGACTCTTCAAAGCAGAAATGCCTGGAAGTGGAAAGCCCAAGGGAGTCTGAGATCTGGGAGCTCTCAGATGTGTCAAGGAAATAAGTTATCATGTTTTATTTTTGAGGGCTGTGGAAAGCCCAGGAGAACACACCATGGAAGCTGCCAGAGAACACTGCCCAAGCAGGGCCAAGGCAGCCACCCATCCCACTGCACTGCACAAAAACAGCACACGAGGGGTTTTCAAATAAGAGGAGTCTCTGCACTGGCCTGGTGGTGCCTCTTCCAAAGCTGGTGCACGTTTCCATATCCACATCCATCCACATGAGCTCCTTCCAAGGTCTCCAGAACATCAGGCCACATTAGCAAGTGTCCACTGTGCAGCAACTGTGCCCCTGCAATTCTGCAATTCTGCACCTTTTAATGCAAGCAGCTGTTTCTAAGAGGAAAATCAGGAGACCCAGAGGGGGTTTGGCTGAAGGTCAGACAGGAGCACATAGCACAAGCCCTGATTCTGAGCTGTTGTTTGAAGACAGAAACTACAAAGACTGAGAGCCACAGTCCTTCAAGCAACATCCTTCACTGGACTTTCTCATTCTGCTTTTGAACAGGGTAAACAGCCTTTGTCTGCAGATAAAAGTAACAACACAGATGTGGAAACTTCTCAGTTTCCACCATCCAAAGAGATTAAATGGCTAAAGAAAGGATGCTGGCCTTCACTAAAAAAGGAAGGCACATATCTTCATGCCACAGATTTCCACTTGTGAAGCTATGCAAGACAACTCCCTGTGCCTCACACAATCCCATTTTTCTTCAGCTCCTGGGAGCTGTGGATACAGAGGTTTATTGGTTGTGGGGCTGACTGAATTACCATAAAATCAACTCACCAATCTAAATTAAGGCACCCAAATTTATTTGCCTACCTGAGAGCAGGGTGTAAGACTCCACCAAGGGAGATCTGTGGTACTGCCCCCATAACAGTGACTACAACCACCAGAGTGGGTACCCCAGACACCCACGTGGGACTGGGAGATGTGATGCAGAACCTAAAACAGATCTGTTCCCCTCCTGGAGGTCAGGGAGGAAAATTCAGGGCATCTCCAGCTGCAGCCTGCCAGGCTCCTGTGATCCCTTCAGCAGGGAGCCTCTGGCTTCCCACTCTGGGAGCTTATCCAACAAAGAAGGCAGAGCAAGGCTCCTAATTGCTCAGAGGTATTCCATTTAATCAGATTTGGAGGACACTGCTTTTCACCATCCAGTTGTGAAAAGCAGTAATTGCTGGTGGTTCTTAGGTTAGAACAATCCTCAGAGCTTTTCACAGCAAAGCCAGATAATCCCCAACGTAGACCCGAGAGGAAAATTCAAGGTCAGTTCACAGACAGATTCTCAGTGTGAGCCTAAAAGAATGGATTTCACTTAAAAGATGGATTTCACTGGTATAACATACTCTGAAGCCAAAGAAAAGGCCACCACGAGCAACAGACTGGGAAAACACAGTGAAAGATGGGAACCTAGCTGGTAAAGCATGAATTCTTTCTCAGAAGAGTAAGAGCATGGGGCATTTCATACCCAGCACATGAAAGGCAAAGGGAACATTAAAAGGCTCACAGTATCTGCTTCATGACTGAATATAAGGCTCCCTCTCTACTCAGCAGAGAAAACCTGCTTCAGAAGATGTCACAGAGCACCAGGTGAGGAAGACCTGAGCTGCCTTATGGAAGATCCAGGCTTTCCACAGAGGTGAGGATCCTGGCAGGAGTAGTTTCCTACCTTGGTTAGCTGACCTGTGTGAGCTTGAGTGGTGGGAAAGGCTTTCAGAGCTGGGTTTGGTGGTGCTAACTGGACCAGAGGAGTGCAGCCATGCTCAGAAAGTGGCTGTAGGTGTGTCATGGGCTGCTGGTCTAACCCCTCTCACACTGGAACAGATCAGCAGGGAAGAAGGGAGCTGCACAGAGAGCTGAGCACACTTCTGTTATTTCAGCCAGCCTGGCACCTGGCCCAGATCTACCCTGAGGTACTGCTCCTTCTGGGAACCTCTGGAAAACAGGAGCAAGGGAAACAGGATAAACCCAGCTCCCTTAGCCAGGGAATCCTGCAAGAGAATGAAAAATGAAAAGGTTTTCTACCAACAAGGGCACTGAGGGCAGAAAGTGGAACAGGTCATGTTGGGTAATGGGTGCTCCAAGAACAGGTTTTGTTTTCCTCTCACAGTTTTAATCAGCTGCAAGGCCACTTCTCAGCTGATGCACAAAATGCTCAGTGCAGGGCAAGGCCCTGGTAAACGCAGTCTGGAATTCTCCAAGGAGAGCTAACCTGGGATTAGCTGTGTGGAAGAGCCTGATGGACAGTGACCAGGTGCTGCATCAGCTGGAACAGCAACTGCAGCACAGACCCAGGGCCCAGAGCCACATATTTCCATGCTGGGAGGAGAGGAACATCCAACACACGTAAACAGTCACTGTGGAAAAGCTCAAGAAGGAAGAGGGAGAGCAAACTCCCACGTGTCAAACTACAACAGACCCAAACAGCCAAATTCCCACTGATGATCTGAAGTGGGATTTGGATTTTTATTTTATTTTTTAAATAGGCCTTACGCAAGAAAAGCTGCAACAAACAAGGTTGCTTGTGGATTCAGGACTGCAACAACTTGGCCTGTGAGAGAAGAGTCTCCTGCTAAAATTGTGTAGAGCAGCAGTTCCCTGCTGGGGTCAGGGTAAAGATGGCACATGGGGACTGATGTGACACCCAACATCCCTAAACACCACCAGCTCAGGAGGCACAGCTGAAACAAGGATGAAAGCTTGGGCACTGAATCAGAGCTTTTCAACCCAGAGACTCAACCTACAGCTCCTGCAGAGAGTGGTAAAACCTCTTTTGGCTGTAGTCAGTTATGCAGGAAGTCCTCAGATTCCAGGGTCCTTTCAGGAAAAGGGTTCTTCACCCAGAGGTGCTGGAACAGGCTTTCCAAGGCTGTCACAGCACCAAGCTCAAGAAGCACTTGGACAATGCTCTGAGGCACAGAGGGATTGTTGGAGTGTCCTGAGCAGGGCCAGCAGCTGGACAGGATGATCCCGATGGGCCCCTTCCAACTCAGGATATTCTGTGATTCTGGGACTCTCTGGATCCCCATGTTGCTGGTAGCAAATGGTCAGAAAGGACAGGGGAAAGCTGCACTTGTGAAGGCAAATTTCTCCAGTTAGCTGGAGCTCCATGGACAAGAGGTAAGGTTGGAAACCCCCTGAGTGCTGAGACTGGGCTAACACCAGCTAGCAGGAAGATATAAATCATTTAATCACAGGAGCCATCTCTAAAATAGCATAAACTACATCTAATCTTGGAGGATGCTTCTCTTATAACTGCCTGTAATTCTGTATCAATTCAAAACCCTTATTTTAAAACTGCTATCAAGTCCACCACTATTTCTTTCGGTGTTACTGCCTTACACCTGCACTTGCACAGTGTCTCCAATCAGAGGATGTCAAAGACTCTCAGATACAAAAATCCCTTTTCTTGGGAAGGTGTGTGACCTCTAGAGAAGTGACTGTGAACAAGCTAAAGCCCAGCATTCAAGTGTTATTACTTTAAGTGATTTTATTTGGATTTTCTCAGTGTAATACACCTAAGATTTGCCTCAGTCCAACTGCTCCCTTAAAGTGATGTGTGATCACAGAACATGAAATCTGTGAAGTCCAGAAAGGTTTCAGTGATGCACGCAGAAAATGCGAACTTTCAAGATCAATGAATTTTTTGAAATTTAGGTCTTGGAGATTATTTCCACCAATCTAATACTGAATGCAAGTCAGGGGTGTGATTCAACCACACCTCAGCTGATCTAAACAGGTTCCATTTCTGAAGGGGCCCTGCTGCTCTCCACAGCTGAGATCAGCCCTCAGAGCCCGACAGCTTCAGCTGCTGAAGAGTTATTTGTGATTCAACAAAGCAGAGGATGTGGAATCCTCCAGCACTTCTGCCCATCGCTTCCTGAGCCGCTTTATCAGCCCCTCTGTATAAATAGCTCTCAGGCACACCCAAGCAGGAGCTATGCTGGAAGCACATGCACATTCAAAGGGACACAAAATGCCAAAGAACTAAAAATGACTTTAAAGCATTTCCTTCCTCGTGGTTATTTGATTCCCCAGCCCCACGCTCCCTCTCCCACCAGAGCACGGCTGACCTGTAAATTTACGTAGCATTTCGGTGCAGGTTTCTGCCACAGTTTCATCATCACACTTCTCCATAATCAAAGCCTCTTCTCCACAGATCCAGCCACTGAGGACGTGGCCATACCTCTCGGGTGGGTACAGCACATCAAAGCTGCAGATCTTCTTGTACCACAGCTCCTCAGGGTAAGTCAAGCTCTCGCTCTCCGCCTCGTCTTCCCAGACAAACTGGATGCTGTTGCACTCAGAGCTCCAGAAAGGCTCTTCAAACTCCAGGAAGATCTTGTCAGTGGTATTGATCCCCAGTTTCTCAATGGCCATCACCTTCTCCTCAGGCAGGCGGGGATGGAACAGGCTCTCGTGGCGCTTCTTCAAGACTCCCAGGGACACAGTCACAATGACGTGGTCAGCTGGGATGAACTCACAGTCCTCGCACTCTACGAAGACATTGGAGCCCTTGTTCTCCTCGGGGAGGTCACTGTTGTGGTCAGCCACCCTCTCAATCTCCTGGCTGACCGACTGGTTCCAGTGGATGCACTTGACCGGCTTGCGGAGCTGAATGACAGACTTGGGAATGGAGCGGGCCAGGATCTCCACGATTTTAATGAAACCACAAGGAATGACGTGATGAGCCCCGGGGATTTCGGTCCATTCCCCAAATTCACTCAGCGACACTTCATCCATGCTGTGGGAGCTGCTCTCACAACTCTCTACCTAAGGAAAAGCAACACAAAAGCAACATTGCCACAGAGCAACAGCACAGCTCTGCAAGGGCACAGAGGAGCTGCATGAGATGACTGAATTCCACTCATGAAAGCACTGAATTCCACTCTGAAACCAGGTTAGTTTTGCTAGTAAAGAAGTGCTTGGCCGTAGGATCTGACAAAAATCACTCCTCAGCCTTTCTTGCAACCAGAGAAACCATTTTGTCATGGTAAAGAGTTGGAGTTGCATCTTCCAGAGTTCAGAGACCAGAGGGCTGGAGCCCCTCCGATCTGAAGAAAAATTGAGAGCAGAGGCTGTTCATCCTAGAGAAGAGAAAGCTCTGGCAAGACCTCCTGACACCTTTCAATACCTAAAGGTGCTACAAAAGAGCTGGAAAGGGACTTTGGACAAGGCCACTGAGTGACAGGAGAAAGAGTAATGGCTTTAAACTGATGGGCAAATTAAATTAGATATGAGGAATAAATTCTTCCTTGTAAGGGTGGTAAGGCCCTGGCACAGGGTGCCCAGAGAAGCTGTGGCTGCCACAGCCCTGGAAGTGCTTTCAAGGCAGGTTGGACGGGACTTGGAACAACCTGGGATAGTGGAAAGTGCCCTGCCCACGGCAGGGGATGGAACTGAATGGTCCCTTCCAACCTAAACCATTCTGTGAATCTATAATTCCATAATGTCTTTGCTTCTGCACAATTCTGGGTTAAAGTTCTGGTTTCTATCCTTTAAAACCCTCTGCAGTGGCCAGGACCTGCTGCCTGGTGCTCCTACAGCAGAACCTGGAGTTGTGTTAATCAGGTGCTCATTCCAAGGCTAATAAACGTTCCCACGAGGAGCCACAAAAAACTTCTGGCAGCTCTTTGTGCTGTCTGCAGCTTTCAGCATGCTGTCAAGCAGTCAGCAATCAGCCAGCTAACAATCTGCCAGAGGTGAGAGGACCCAGCACAGGAGGAACCGGAGGAGACGGAAAAGGGAAATGCCAAGATGTGAGCCACGTGTGTTTGATGTGATTACCAAAGCTTTAGATCCATTAACCTGTTGGTTAATGTTTGTAGGAGTATTAAGCATAGCTGTAGCTCCCAACAATCCCTGGAACAAAGGCAGGATGTTTGGCCTGTCTTGTGATAAGCTTCTAATGATAATCCTGATGCACGGGACACAGTGATCTTAAAATCTTCACATCACCGGAGTCACAATCGCTCGCACACTGTAATTCCCTAAGCATTTTAAGGAATATTACAATTCCTTGCCTCAACTTTGACCCATTTTCCAGACTTTTCCACACTTGAATGACTGTGCCTGGAAGCCTGACAAGCCTAGACAGTCTCCCTGTGGAGCACCCTGGTGCAGGGCAGGAATCTGTGCTGGGACAAAGCCAGAAAGTCAGGGTTGTACCAGCAGCTCTCAGGCTGCTCCTGTGCCTGCAGGGACCAACAGGTGCCTTCCCTGTCCTGGTCACTGCCTGATGACTCCAGTGGGGACTGAGTGAAGACCCATCTTTGGACTCTGCTATAGTTCCACCCTACCCAAGCACTTCCCAGACCTCCCCCAGGGTGACAACACAAAACCCGTGGCACGCAGCAGGATCCTCACCCTGCCTGGATGCTCCAACAGCACACTCCTCATTATGAAGTTAAACACTGGTGGCTGTTTGTTTGATTCTTTCAGCCATGATGGCAAAATGCCAGGGGGGAAAAACAAGCAACTACCAAGACTCTAACCCAAGACAGGTTAATCCCCACTCTGTCATCTGATAGTCTAAAGTATGAGAAGCTTTGTTGTTCTCAGTTATTTGCATGAGAAGGGATTTGCAAGACTTGCAGAAACAGCTCTGACTGTGGCAGCCTGGAGCAAGCACAGGAAAAACCACCAGGAAGCCCAGAGCTGTATCCAATGACTTAATCCTGTCTGCATGGGTGCTGCTGTTTGGGTAACACAATAAATAACTGAGCTTTACACAGCAGCTGTGGAGACACCCTGTGAGAAGAGGTTTTGGGTGAGGATGCTGAGATATCAGGCTCAGGACACCAGGGCTGAAACCTCAGCTTTATGTCAAATTTCCTGTGAGATTCTTTAGGTCTTTATTCCTCTTTGGTTTATCTTCCCACCTGAAAACAGTGAACTCATGACAAAGTGCTGCTTGCCTCCCCTGCCTCATTTCAGAAGCTTTTAAGTCATCCTAATTGAAATAAAAATGACTGATACATTTTACTCGTGGAGTGCTTGATGCAGCATTAAGTCCTCATCCCACAGAGAACTCATTTAGCCAAGGCACCAAGGAGATAAAAAGAACTATGGAAGCCACGTGGAAAGCTGGTTTTATAAAGTCTATCTTGGATTTTATTGCTTTACCTTCAAAATGCTTTCTGGGGATTTCTTCAGCAAATTACTAGCATCAAAGTTACATTTCTTCTGGTCTCTGAGAGGTAAAAAAACACTCAGGCAGGATCAGGGGGTGCAGGTGGAAGTCACAAGATAAAACATTACTAAAAGAACCTCACAATAGAGTAGCTTCAGGTGGCAAAAAAAACCTAAATCACACCAGAAAATTTAACAAGGCCTAGGAAAGCCTCTTCTATTAAGACAAGTGGGATTTTAAGGTAAGAAAAAAAAAAAAGAGTAAAGGCATTATTCCTTGCAGCCCACTGTCCTTAGATCTGCATCAGGAGGGAGAGTTGTCAATAGAAACACGAACTGCAAGAGAGCACAGAAAGCAATTTCCAGTGCTGGGCAGGGCTCAGCCAGGTGCCTGAGGCTGAGGATTTGTTTGCTCCTAGTTTAAACCAAAACAAAACACCCAGTGATGAGCACACCTACCTTCAGGTACTGCTGGATCATGGCCAGTTTCAGCCTCTTGACGGCCTCCGTGTCATCCGGGTCGGCCTTGACGCGTTTGCGCACGACGTCCCGCGTGAAAACGCCCACGCTGTTCTGGCTCTCAGCATTGACTGGTTTACCTCGTTGGAAGAACTCCTGAGTCAGGTTATAGACCTGCCAGAGACAGGACACAAGGATGGGATCATCCAGCAGGATGCTCCTTCAGCTGTCCCAACCCAGCACATTCATCTTCTCCTCCCAGCAGAAGCCACCTCTGATAAAAAGCACCGGCTCTTCTCCCACCTCTGTGTCCCAGGTTGGTACCAGTCCTTCCACCCTCTCCATTATTTATAAGGAATCCACCAGAGTGGGTGAATTCAGTTGCACAGCTGTTTTTCCGTTGTCCCATTTATGGGGATTTTTGAAGGAATTTTGAACGAGTTGGAGATGGGATTTTTGAGTTTTTTAGATGATGTGATTTATTTTTCTTATTTTCTACATCAACAGGACAGGTGAGCTTGGCTCACATCTCTACTGCATGGTCTAGTTATAAGACCTTTTAAGGATTTATTGATTACTAAAACACTGATAATAAGGGTATTTATGTTTTTGACTTAATTCTTAAATATTTTGTTTTATGGACTTACGCTACAGTGTAAGCTTTCTTAGTGAATTATATTTGATACATAAACCTACAGTACTGTATTCTAAACTTGTTTACCTTTGTAACTACTTTTATTTTTTCAATATCTAAATTCTAAAACTCTAAACTTTCCTCTTTTTAACTTACCATGTTTCTGCTTTGAACTATAATTCCATATTCTCACTTCCAGTTCTTAAGTTTGGAAGCCTTTTCCACGGTCTCAGATCAAATCCTTTGTTTAATTCTAAGCTTTGGCTTAGAGGCCCAAAGTTCTGAGAATTCCCTGCATTTTGGATTCTAACATCCCATGAAATTAGGAAGAAACAAAAAGCAGAGGAATTCTGTATGCACATATTTTACTTGAGCACAGGACAGGCAGAAATCCATGGAAAACAGTGACATGTCTAGTTCCCCTCACCAGAAGCCATAGTAAAAATCCCTTGTAACAAATTGTTCTTCTTTGAAGACATTCCTGGTGTTTTTTAACCCCAGTTTTTCATACAAGCTACATAAAGGCAAGGAGACACCATTCACCTCAGCCCTCTGCTTGTGGCTGTCTGGAAAAACTTTTATTTCTATCTACAATATTGCCAGAAGAGCCTGCAATTGCATCATGGCTCTTCCTTTTTATAGAAAAAAAAATAAAAAACACCTCAAGAGGAATCTTTTATCACAGGAAAGCTTTCAAAAGATGCCTCTCAGAAATGCAGCACATCTCATTAATGATTTGTTTGCCCAGAATGTGTCCCCTTCTCATTCACATCATGCCACAGGGTGAACAGTACTCTTAAATCTCTGTTTGGGGAGTTTTTCCTGTCAAAGATGGTTTGATTACACCTTATGATCATTTTTTGGAGACAGATGATTTAGATATGTCAAGAAGTTGAAAGCTACAGTAAGTATCTGGTACAAAACTGGTACAAAACTGGCAGCCTTGCCTTCCAAAAGCTCCTGAAGCTTCCCATTCCCTGCTGATAGGGCTAATCCACTATGGTTTATTTTCTTCTCACTCCCATTTTCCCCAAGAGCTTGATTTTATCTTGGGTTTTAGGAATGAAGTGAAATTGAAGAGGCAAAATAGAGGGAAGAAGAGGAGAGGGAGGAGGATAAACACATTGCAGCAGTAGGAGTGGGAGAGAGGAGGTCTGTGAGCAAATGGAGGAAGGTGAGTTGACAGGGAAGGGATGAGGAGAAACCTGGAAAAAATAAGTGAAAGAATGACAAAAAAAAAAAAAGGCATGAAATAAATGATAAAAACAGAGAAGAAACAATCAGAAGGAAAATGAGTGGGACTGGTAAAGACAGAAGAGAACTGCAGACACTGCCTGGGACAGGACCATTCCAAGGAGACTCCCAGACAAGAAAGGTGGGGCCCAACGTCCTGCATGGAACAAAGGCTTCCAGCAAAGGAAACTTTGGCAGCTCCAGCATCCCCTGGTTCTCAGGTCCCTGGATTTCTGAGGCCACAAGCACTTGCAGCAGGTCTGGGCTGCACAGACCTTGCGTCAGCACAATCAGCTCGGCTTTCATAAGCTGATTGAGCTCAGTAAGCAGATCACAAACTCACAGGACAAGCAAAGCCCTGCTAAAACCCAGCCACCACTTGGCCCACAGGAGAAGTGAACCTGACTATGTTTTTGTTAACCATTCTATTCTTCACTGCCCCACAGGGAGCAGAGCAGGAAGGCACAAGTTCTCTGTGCTGTAACCATCAAGGAAAGTCTTTCCTGGAGGTGCCATGCCATTGATCAGACAGCAGGTAAGTTAAATCACACCAGGATTTCTTATTTCTCCTGTTATTTCCTTGCTTTTCAAGTTCAAGAAGCATTTGGACAACACCCTCAGACCCAAGGTGTGACTTCGGAGCTGAACTTGATGATCCTCCTAAGTCACTTCCAACTCAGGATATTTTGATTCTTGGGGATGCTGAACCATCTGAGGAAGAACAAGAGGCAATGCTGTTGTAGGCAAGAAGCAAAAGGAGAAACAACAGCAGGTTCTACATTGAGAGATATATGGTTAGAATAAATGAATTAAAAAGATGCTTGAAATGTGTGTTTTAATGAACATGAGCAGCAAACACATCCTGTGTAAGAAGCTATGGAAAAGCTTCACTAGGACACCTCATTTAAGGTAGATTTCCAATGAAGCAGGAGCAAAATTGTGCTGTCTGGAGTTGGAATTATCCAGACTTTCCCTCCCCAGATGGGGAAAGCATTGTCATTCCTATGGGACCACCCCTGGGGTCACTGGGAACAGGCACTTGTGATATCTGAAAACCAATATTCCTCCAAACATTTCAGCATTTCAGCAGCAGGGCTCCTGAGAGAGTAGAAATGGGCTTTCCCTCAAAAATCCTGGGAAAAGGTAACAACAAGGATGACCTGAAAGATTCTGCTGATTTTCTAGTTAATCCTTCAAAATCTGCATCCAAACCAGAGCTCCATGTCCAGCAAGGAGAGCTACACCACAGATAGTCCAGCCAACCTTTGCTTTTCTATTATCACACACCTGATACAAGTAGGGAGCAAAAACAAAGGACAAACTGCATCAACTCCCATCTCTTACCACTGGCAATCTCACATCCCAGCAGGACAACCTAAACATGTCTCACTCTAAAGTTCCTCTGAGCTGGGACAGAACAAGTGGCACTGGAAGCCTGACTGAAAAAACAGAGGTAAAAAACAGAGATCTCAAGTAACCATTCATTCTAAGCATTCTTCCTTCCCTCATTCTGAAAGCTTATACACAATCCTCCAGAGAATTCAGTGAATCATGGAATGGGTTGGAAGGGATCTTAAAGCCCATCCAGTGCCACCCTCTGCCATGTTCCAGGACACCTTCCACGATCCCAGGTTGCTCCAAGCCCTGTCCAACCTGGCCTTGGACATTTCCAGGGATCCAGGGGCAGCCACAGCTGCTCTGGGAAATCCATTCCAGGGCCTCACTGCCCTCACAGGGAACAATTCCTTCCCAATATCCCATCTAACTCTGCCCTCTGGCAGTGGGAAGCCATTCCCTATGTCCTGTCACTCCATCCTTTGTCCAAAGTCCCCCTCCAGCTCTCCTGGAGCCCCTTCAGGCCCTGAAGATGCTGAAAGGTCTCCCTGGTCGTCATGCTGAACAACCCCAGCTCCCTGGGTCTGCAAGACAGAAGGGGTTGAAGGCAAAAAATTAAAATTAGTTAATTGAATGTCCACAGTCCTAAAACAGCTTCACTTCAGCTTCCATCTTCTGTCTACTTTCTGACCAGCTTTGGGGCATCCCACAAGCAGGGTCTGTGCAGGGAACGTGGATTCCAGCAGGGATGTCCCCTCTGTCACCTCCAGGCTTCCTCCTCCACGTGTTTATTTACTACCTACGTGCTCCTCCACCACAGGAAAAAGCAGTTTCTTAGGAAGAACAAAGCTAAATAAAGAAGTTTCTCCTCACTGAAGGAGGTCAGGAAAGCACATCCCCATCCACACTCCTTCCTGTCAGCGCCGCTGACGATGCCCAGCATTGTCTTTTGCTCACTTGGCTTAAAAACTGCCGTGACTTAATCCCTGTCCAGTGAAAAGCCCTGATGGAGATAGGGCTGTGCTGTTCCCAGGCCAGACATCTGTCAGTGCAATAGAGGCAGGGAGGGAACGGTGACTCTCGGTGGCCCTTTGGTCCTGCTGTCCATGATAACTGCGAGGCAAGGCACTGGAGCTTAATTGGGGATGGCAGGAAGCCCAGCACGGGGTGGGGGTGTGGAGGATGAAAAACGCTGTCATTCTTTGGCTGCATCCCTCCCCCAGAAGCTGTTGCAGCACACAGGAGAAAGCTGACAGATAACAAGGCCATTAATTAGCTGATTGTTAAAGGGAGGGCTCCTGGGAAGCAGCTCTTTAGGGATCACATCCTTGCTGAAAAGCTGCAGTAAAAGCAAGCACTTCTCCTAAATCAGACAATGATGAACTGTGATCTTTCAGCAGCATTTAACCTGTCCAGCTCACCCCTTCCCACTTCTCACTAATACCTGGGAATCAGCTTTAAACACAACTCTGGAAAAGGAAATGAGGATTTGGCAGGGACAGAGGAACAATTCTGAGATAAATTGTCCCTGATCACACACACAGACCCCAAATGTGCAGACATTACCCTCAGAGATCCCACTGTGGTCATTTTCCTGAGTCATACAGATGTGGTGTAAGCAAGAAGAGCCAAAATCCTCTCCCAGCCCCAGGATCCCCCCAGTTATCCCAGAAGGAATTGAGAGGAAGGTGGGAAGATGACAAATACATGATGTGGGCATCACAACCTGGGGAACCTCTTTCCTTTTGGAGACTGACCAAACGGAGTGACAATGACCCTGAGCAGTGCCAGCCCCACACAGCACATGGCCTAAGGAGAACAATCCTTAAAGTCCTGCCCCATCTCAGGGTGCTTCCCTTGGCAATGGGTGGTTGGGAATCCAGGTGGATGCTCTGCAGGACTGGAGACTTTCCTTGAAGGCAGTGCCCTCCTTCCACGAGAAGAATTCAGGTCACCTTGGTCACAAGTTCATGACAGATCCTGACTGACCCCAGTGAAGGGCAACAGCCTCTCCCAAGGAACTTTCTGCTGGAGAAATGAAGAGCTGAGCAGCCCTCAAGCAGTCTGACTGCTCCACTTCCTCGTAACCAAATAAAGGCTCCTGTGAGACATCCCTACAGCTATTAAAAATTCAGGCTATTGCAAACAAAAATGCAGCAAAACTTGTATTTGAGGTAGAAGAAGGCAGCCAAAAAAAGATTGGACAAGTGCCTGGAAAAAGCCTAAGGACTTTCCAGATGAATTAGTGAGGCAAAGCTCTGGAGGTACAGGGGTGCTTTATCTTTCACTCCAGGAAAATTCAGCACAGAGAGACCTTGCCTTGCTAAAATGCAGTTTCAGAGACTCCACATGGCCCAGTGAAACTCAAGGGAGACCCCCTGCACTTTGAATTCCCTAGAATTTGGTGTCCAGATGACAAGATAAATGGGGTTAGAGAGACCCAGCTGGAGGAGAAGAGCTGAAGGCACAGGCTGGAGCCCCAGCAGCAGCTGCAGGCAAAGCCAGGCAGGGTGTGAGTGAGGGGGAGGGTGACAAATTTAGCTCATTCAGGGACACATTTTCCACTGTTCATGCCAGTCCTGCATCCCTGATTAGGCTTTGCATCCATCATGGGTTGCTGGCTGTTTTGTGGGGGGTTCTTTCTTTTCAGCTCAGGACAGGGTGTGTCACAGCCTTTGCTATCTCAATCTCTGAAGGGAGGAGATGACATGATGGTGGGATTGCTACTGAAAACCTGAGGAAGGCCTGGGAGCTCCTGTGAGACAAAGGAAGATCCTGACCTCAGGATTTTGTGATCTGAAAGATGGATTTTTATCCTGGATAACTTCAAAATCAATCAACTTTAACAAAATCAATCAACTTTAACAAAACCAATCATAAAACCTGCCTCCCAAAAAAAAAAAACCAAAAACTAGAGATGCAGAACTGAAAATTCTTGCTGTTCCTCCCCAGCATTCATTTCACCACCAGTTAAAGCAACAGAACTTTGACCAAAAAAAAATTTAAATAATCTCTAATGAACATGCAAAAAACCCCTCATAAAATCACAGAATGGTTGGGTTGGAAGGGACATGGAGGATTGTATTGTTTCAACTGCCCTGCCATGAGCAAGATCATCTTCCATTAAACCAAATTGATCCAAGCCCTGTCCAACCTGGCCTTGGACACTTCCAGGGCTCCAGGGGCAGCCACAGCTTCTCTGGGGAGCCTGTGCCAGGTTCTCACCACTCTCACAGTAATGCTGGGGAAGTGGGGGACACCCCAAAACACAAACCAGAAACACCCTGCCAGACTCAGCACGTGTGGAACACCCTCTGCACTTTATGCCAGAGGAAAATGTCCCCAAAGCCACACACCTGCTCCTGGCTGCCCTCCCTCCAGGGCACTTGTATTCCTTACAGCCATTTAAACTGGGTATTTTTATGAGCTTGCCTGAATTCCCACTTTACCTAGGCAGAGCAGGGAATAAACCACAGCCAAATGCCTCAAATCAGCGCAGATCCTCCAGCCTGGCACCCCGAAGAGGCTGAGACGAGCAGCTCAACAAAACCATGAGCTGCTCCTGCAAGAAATTCCGGCAGGCTTTGGAGGAAGGCAGGGAAAGCCCCTCCCAGCAAGAGCAATTAAGGGGCTGGCTGGTGTCCCCTGCTTGGCTCCAGCTGTCCCTTAAGTATTTTTTATCGCCACGAGTGGCTGCAGACATTTTTACAAGCCATAAATGCGAAAGCCTTTTCTGTCTCCTAGTGATAAAGATATCCTGCGGCAATGATAAGCTAATTAGGTGTTGTGTAAAGAAGATTAACTTTTAATGTGCTGTTCTCTCATGTCACTGGCTGCCCCTTTCTCTCCCCTTTAAAAGAAAGGGTAGATTTACCAAATTAATCATTTCTAAAGCACTGGTACCTTGTTATGGCTTTCATCTTACTGGGTTTATCTCAAAGCTAAGTGGCTCTCATCTCTGTATTCCCTTCTCATTCTGGACTCTGCCCTCCCTTTGCTGGAGATTTTCCTATCATCTTCCAGACAGGATGATCACCAAGCCCTGCATGCAGTTTGGCAGAGTTCCATTTACATAAATAATGCTGCTCACTGCAGTATTTTCATTTACTCTCTCTAGCCCCAGTTGCTGTTAATCTTCCTCCACACACATCTCACCTGTCTTTTTTTTTCCTGCCTGGAAAAAGTCTCATTTGTTTTTTTAATCCAGTAATATGAAAAACTGTTCAGATGAATTATATCCACCTGCATTTATCCAAGACGTTGTCCACAGGTTGACAAATCCTTCCCAAAATGAAATTTCTTTGAAATTCCTACTACTCCTCTCTGAAACTGAAATGAATTTGTGCCATCCCAGCACTGATTCCAGTTCAGAAACACAGGACAGTGCCAAAAATATTTTCAAATGAAAAAAATATCCTTTTTCTGCTCCCCACCCAATTCTTGATATTTCTTTACAGGCTACAGTGACTTTTCTAATGCTCCCAGACATATTTTTAAACAAAGTATGCAAGAGTAACCTGAATCCTGTGAGTGTTCAGCCAAGAGTCAAATACTGAAGTTTGCTGTCAGATGAAAATCTGAAGGTTTTAGGCATGGTTACAGCCTGATGAAAATATTCATGTTTTGTTCCATTTTCTACAACCCACTGAGAGATCACATTACCTGGAGGGCCAGACAGTCTGCACTGACCCCTCTAAATGTACTTCACAAGCAGCATTAAAAAATGTGTGGAATAATTATAATTAACTTTGGCAAGCAAAAGAGTTTAAATAACCTTCAACTGAAGTCCATGCTGCTCTGAAATCTCCCAGAAAAGATGTTCCTTTCCCTCTGATGCAAAAAAACTTTCAATTCCTACAAAACTGCACTGACTTTGGCACACCACACAGCATTTCATTGTATTTATAACCAATAAAAAGTCACAGGGATACAATATTTAGCTGGTTGTTGCTAAGGTTTTGCATTCTACTTTGTTTAGCAATTTGATCCCTTCATGTCACAGGCATATTTTATGAAAAATCCTTTAATTAAGATCTTTTCTCCTGAGAAGCTTCAGCTTCTCCATGTTTTGCTGCTTTAGAATGTGATTTAGAGATTTGTTTACCCAGCATGTAAAACTGTTTTTACTTGATGACCAATGACAGCCACCTGTGTCGAGGCTGGGAGCAGTCACAAGGTTTTATTATCATTCCATTCCTTTCCTTGCTAGCCTTCTGAAGAAATCCTTTCTTCTATTCTTTTAGCAGAGTTTAATGTATAATTTTCTTTTAATATAATATATATTATAAAATAATAAATCAGCCTTCTGAAACAATGTCAAGATTCTCATCTCTTCCCTTGTCCTGGGACCCCTGCAAACACCACCACAGCTCCACTACTCTTTTAATTAAGTGCTGGATTAATTACTGGATCTCCCCAGAAATAGTTGCTGGAAGTGATTACATTGATTACACACATGGAAAGATTGTTATTCCTCACCACAGAGAGTTAATCCCACATCAGAGAAATAGGATACAGTGAAGCAGATGAGAGAAAACTTAGCACTGATTATTTTTTTTTTTTTTCCGATTTCTACCTTTGTCCTGGAATGTTCTAACCGGGAACTGAGACCAAAGAGTCTCAGTGTTCCAGGCAAATCTAGCACTTGCCAAAGCAGCTGGACACCAACCTCGTTGTATAAATCACTGAATTCTTCAACCACATCTTTCGGGATCCTCTGCCCGCTGTTGGTGAGGTGATAAGCCACCCCATTCTTGGAGTAAAGGCTGATCCGCCCAACGCTCCTCTCGCTGTCTGTGGTCTCTTCCAGCAAACCATTGTCTTCTGCTAGATGATAGACTGGGTTTCCATGTGAACCATGAATCCACGTAGCTCCCAGCTCAAAAGTGGCATGCCCTGCAGGAGAGGAAGCCAAGCAAACTGGTTATGGAAGCCTGTTTTCCTGGAAGCTTCTCATAAAATGTGCAAAAGCAGAATTGCCCAAGGACAGCACATGTTTGAACATCCCTTTAAGGGAGTTTTTCTGTGTTAGACACAATGCCAGCATTCTTCAAATTGGTCCTTTGGGATACAGGTTTAGGTATTGCCCAGAAGGATGGGATATTGCAATAAAGATCCCTCACAGTGACACATCTCTGATACTCAAGGAGAAATTCAGCCCTTCTCTGTTCCCAGCTCTCACCATGTAGGAAAACGTGGATTGCAACATTGGCCTGAATACTGAACCCTGTCCTGTGACTAAAGTGGTTGTTATTTACAAATACACCTCAGATTAACTGCAATAAAACATGCATTTCCATTCCCCAAATGAGTAAATAGACTGTAATTTATTACTATGACTATGGATATTTCTATATCAGCTTCTTTAAAAAGAGGCACTGTCAGGATAAACACCAAAAGCATTTTGTTTTCATCATCTGTACTCTCTCTGCTTGAAAAACACAAAGAATGTGGTCAGCCCCACTCTCTCCATCCCTTACAACCATCAGGATTTGCACGAGGGCTTTGTCCCCCCCAAATCCAGCACTGCCAGACTGGGCTGAGAGCACAGGGGGATGCTCAGCAGCTGAAAGGAGGTGCTAAAAATAAGCTTGGGTCATGTATCCCCCTATATTTTGACAGATTCTCAGAAGGCCAAAGCTAGTTTAAAGTCTGACAGAGCTGGGCATCTCCCAGCACCCCTGCAGCAGTGTGGGAATGCCTGATTAAGCAGGATAATTAATAGGATCCTGCTTGCTGAAGAAAGGATGGTGCAGTTCCCAGCTATCATTTGCTGTTTAACATGTAAATGTATGCTCAGACAGAGAGGCACTGCAGCACTGAGCTGTGCTGCAGTCAGGTTTCAAGGGTGAGAGCTCCAAGGAATGCTGTTCCCTGGCTGAGCCCCTGCCCCTGAGGGAAGCTCCACAGATCTCATTTTCCAAGCAGCCCCTTTGTCAGTGAGAGCTGTGCTGACTGCCCTTCAAAAGCTGCACTACAGCAGGAGGTTTGGTTTTTACACCTGCTCCAGAGAGCAACACAACACACAGACCTGAACACTTCAGTGCCACTGACTCCAACACACCCCAGAGCCCCCAGCCAGGTGGAAATGACTGAACACCGGCAGCCAAAGGTAGAGAGCTCATCAATATTGCAAGTGGCAGCCCCCTGGTTAATGCAATCCTCCTGCAACTCAGGCTGAGCCAAGCAGCAGCAGGAATGCTCCTGCCTCCTGCTCTAGGGCAGGAGTTTGGTCTCTGCTGCACAGCAATCCTGATTTTTCAAAGAAAACAAACTGCCAGCAGGTCCTGCTGCTGCCTTAGTGCTTGGTGACAGTGATGGTGTGCTCCAAGTTCTCCTGTTGAGCTGTGTGGAACATAATCAAATAGCAACAAATCAAAAGCTAATTCTTGCCTGCAATATTCATGCTCACTATCATCACTACCAGGTAAGCCAGGTTTTACCAGGTGTAAGTTAAATGATTGTTACTTAAAAGTGTAAAATTGAATAAAATTCTTTTAAACAGAGACAGCCAAATTACTTTCAGGATTTTAGGTTCAAAATTCTATTTGGAATTAATCATGCCATACAACAACAAAAAAAACCAAAACAGCAGAGAAGCAACAGTTTGTGCACTTACAGGAAAATACTGTCCCCTACAAGACGTGGCTCGGTGAGGGGGAAGGATTCAGATATAACCCTGAGAAGGTGCCACAATGCCAGAATGGTTTGGGGTTTTGAAGGGACCATAAAGATCATCCCATTCCCGCCCCTGCCATGGCCAAGGACATCTTCCATTAAACTAAACTGATCCAAGCCACATCCAACCTGGCTTTGGACACTTCCAGGGCTCCAGGGGCAGCCCCAGCTTCTCTGGGGAGCCTGTGCCAGGGCCTCCCCACCCTCACAACAGGAAATAATTTCTTCCTAATTAGTAGTTCTGCTGAAATTTAAATCAGATCTTTAGTCAAGTGTGCAGACAGGAGAGGCCAGAGCCAGAACACGGATCCACCTTAGCAGAGAACTGCAGCCCACACCCACACAGGGCAACCTGGGGAGCTGGCATATGAGAAGATAACAGAAAGATAAGAAAAGACAGTTTGGAATTTTAAAACATTAATAAAAGACTAAGACTTTGGATGCCAGCCTCTGCTCTGCAACAGTTACATCTACAAACTCTGAGACTGCCTCCAGACTGAAACACCTGCTCTCCTCTCCTGTTAATTAAGAGGTGTTAATGAGGAGGAGGCGGATTCCCAGCGAAGATGTGAGTTATTGGTGAAGGTGGGCAAAGATGAGAGATTCAGGCTCTGTACTAAAACACCAGAACTATTTCACAGGTGCACTGGGAGAATGATCTGTGGCTCCCCAAAGATTTCAGCTCTTTCACACTTCCCTCCTCTCACAGGCATCACATCCAGGATATTTTTAATGCAGCGGATTGTGTGTAAAGGACACACTTCCCATCCTAACCTCTATGCCAAGTCTCAGCAGAATGTAAAGTGCCCTACTCAAACCTCTAGAGATTAGATTTTTCCAACTGCCTTTCCATTGGTTTCCCTTCTGCAAGTTCACAGGAGGCTGCAGTTTATTTACTGCAGTGAGTTTATCAAGCAAAACACAGTAAGTGATGCAAGCACCTAAGAAATAAAAATAAAGCAGGACAGCAAGAGGGCAAAGGTAACATCCAGAGTGGGATCAGAAACAGAATGAGTTAATTGAAATCAGGAAAGCAATTCAGGAAGAGCAGAGAGCTTTATGCCTCCTGCAGAGAAAAGAGAAGCAATGTCCTTCTGGATACCCGGAACAGCTTCAGTGACTCCTGTGCTACAAAGGACAATGTTTGTTCCAGGAGTTTTGCCTGTAGAGGTTTTTTAATTGACCTGGCATTCAAATATATTCAGTCTGCACCTTTATTACACACAAAGAAAGGAGGCTGCAGAGGTAGGAAAGCTGAAAATCAGGATAAAGGGATACAGTGGAGATGTTTTCCCAGCAGCCTGATTCCCAGTGGGTAGCACCCTAGGCAGTAAATTAGTTTTAGGGAAATGAATGGGGTTGTTTGTGAAGCAGAACAGCTCGGGGTTTCCCCTTTCCAAGGGCTCTAAGCCCTGAGAAACAACCCTTCAACAGCCTGGAGATTTACTGGCTGCTCCTGGGAACGAGTCAAGCTGGAAAACCTGGGTGGAAACAGTCTGGGTACAGTTACTCAGTCACAGACCTGTTACACAGAGCTCTTCCTGTGCCAGAGAAAACAATCACCCCAATCATTTATTTCATGGAAACACAGGTTTGCAGCAGCCCTGGGTCACAACTGAGGCACGAGACAGCACAGAACCATCCACCTGCCCCCAGAGGCAGCCAAGAATTTAAATATTTACTCTCCTGACATGCCACACCTCAAACCATTCCACACATGTACATAACCCCATTTTCAAAGTTCATCTGACCTCGTGGCCACACAAACCTCACCAGCAGCCCTCTGCAGGTGCTGATGCCATTTCCAGGTGTCTCACTGTCCCTTTGTGGTCGCCTTAAACAGCTGGAACAGAGTCTATACAGAGTTAAGGGGAATAAAAGGATATTTATTGAAGGGCCTTCAAAGGCCACACCCTGGCAGTACCAGAGCCACAGCTTTGGCTCTGCCTGGATGGCTCCAAGACGGAAGCAAAAATAGGACTTGGTCACAAGATCTCACATTTTTATAAGTTTTGGTCCTTTAGCATATTGGAGCTAATTGTCCAATTGCAGCCCCAGCCCATGAAGACCCATCCTTCTCATTTTTTCTCTCTTCAGTCCATGTTGTTTATACTCTTGCACCTGAGATCTGGATCCAGGTGCCCTTGGGTCCCCCAGCTAGAGAAGGCATTGTTGTGTCTCCCTGCTCTGTGAGGAGAGTTCACCATCCCCTTATATGAAACCCAGACCTGTCAGAACCCAGGACATTCCTCTGACTGCCCTGGAGGACTCCAGACCCTGGCAGGGGGCTCAGAGACCTTGGCACAGAGTCACAAACACCTGTGCCTTTGATCTTAGCCCATGGAACAAGTTACCAACTTTGTGTGAAGAGTTACAAGCCACAAGAGTTTGAGTAGAATGTTAGTGAATTTATCGTGGGGTGAAAAAGTGGAATTTTGGGGTTTTTAGAGTGGGGGTTCAAGAGGCAAGATAAAGGAATCTGGGCGTGTCCTGTCTTTCTTCTTCTTCTTGTCCTCCATCTTCTGCTGTGATGGTGGCACTTCTGGATTGGTTTAGAGTAGAGACAGACTGTCTAACATAGGTGATGGGTAGTGGAAAATTATTGTAAATAAAGTACAGGTAGTTTTTAGTATAAAACGCTAACACCACCCCAAGGGCAGGAACTGTGCCACAACCTGACCTGCTGGACAGATCTCAGCAGGTCAAAGAAGGAATGGATTAGATAAGAGAAATAAACAACCTTGAGAACCAGAGGCAAGGAATCCTGAATTCTTCTTCAGTTTCAAGGCTGGGAAAAAAGACTTTTAATACCTCAGGAGCCATTCCAGCAACAACAAACCCGACAGAGGCCCACACACCAAAGCTGCCCGAAATCAAAAAGAAGAACAAAGCCATAAAACCCCAGAAATCTGAAAGACTCACCGAGTCGGACGCTCTGCACGCGGCCCCCGATGCGGTCGGTCGCCTCGAGGACTGTTACATCCGTGAATCCGCCTTCCAGGAGCGCCTTGGCTGCCGACAGGCCCGCGAGCCCAGCACCGATCACGACTATTCGAGGCTGTCGCTTTCTCCGTAGGCCACTACTAAGAGGATCATCCGTGCTGTCTGCAGATATTTCACAACTTTGCATGCCGTCCAAGCTCTCTTTCTAAGGAACCTGTAGGAGGAAGGGAATAGTTGTGCTCAGATCCAGCTTATCCTCTGCAGCTAAAAGATCAAAAAAAGTCCGGCAGAAAAGAAAAACTTGGTGAGTTAGACCCAGCCTTCAACACGGGATGCACAGAAAGGATAACTGAGGTCAAGCTGGGATGCAAAACAACTTTTTAGCCTAGAGCACCAAGAACTTCAGAAATCTCCACCCTTTCGTGCCATGTAGACTGTTTCCAAACAAGTCAAAGGACTTTCAAACGCACATCTTTTTATACAACCTCCAAAAGTGGTAATTTTGTGGTGAAGGCTTTTAAAAGAAAGAGAACCACGTCCTCAGTGCTGACAAGCTCTACAACCCAGCAATGAAGCTCCACTTTGCCACTGTGGCAACCACAAAGCCTGAATTTTAGATCCCCTAAGTAGGGGAGGAGGTAAGGAGGATTTAGCTCAAAGCAAGGACATTGGATCCCAAGCCAGCCATTACAGAAATGGGACAGGCAAGAAAATGTTTCAAATGATGGAAGTCAACAAGGGCCACTCCAAAATTTCACAAAATGCAGCCAACATTGTCTTGCCAACATTGTCCTGCCACATCAGGCTCAGCCTCAGGCTTAGATGAGAGGTTCAAACCCACACCAGTCCTGACTAGTCCAAATCTACCCAAATCTCCACCTACCAATATATTCAACTGCTCCTGCAAGCAGGACCCTGTTTTCCTTGGCAAACTCATAGAAGACAACCTTTTTACTGCTATCTACCTTTATTTCTCAGGTCCCATCACATCATTTCAGTAGGTGGGACCATGGCCTGAGCCCATGGTTATGGTTCAACCCCAGAGCAGGGATTTCCAGTGCAGGATGTCTTTATTCACAAAAGCCAGCATGTATTTACCTGGTTCTGGGTGGTTCACCCCTGCCCTCAGGAGCACAAAGAACCGGGTGCAGAGATCCCTACCCCTCCAGACCTGAGCTGACATGAGTCCCAACTTGCAGAGGATAAACACACAGCCCAGGATTTATCAGCCCTGGAATCAGCTGATGCCCAGTATTTTGGATAAATCACAAACAGAATCCCTTGCCTCCCCCTCCTCCCTCCCCAAACAGAGATATCCAAGGAGCTCACAGTGTGCTGCCTCTACCTGTTGCCAAGCTGCTGGATATCCATTCTGAGTTCTTCCTCAGTTCTCCCAACACTTGGCCACTGACAAAGATTCCTACTCCTCTCTTCCATCACCAGAAGGGTCGACTTAAAACACTGCTGGCCTACTGTAGTACGTGATCACAGGAACTAATGAAGCAGTTTCATTTGGAGAGTCCCTTTTTCTCCAGGATTTTAGAGAATTTTATGTTTGTTGACCAAGCAATATCCACTGTCTGTAAGGGAGCTGACACCAGACTGCAGTCGGCAGGGATTTAGGCAGTGCCATGAAGAGGAGAATGGTCCCACTGGAGCTCTGACAACTCTTTTGAAAATGTTTGGTTTCAACTGAAACAGCTTCAGCTCAATCCACCCTTCTGTGGACTCACCTGCAAGAGGGATTTGCACAGTGTGTGCAAACTCTGATTCTGCCACTGCAGCTTGTCCCAGCCGGCCCTGCATCAGCTCCAACTGCCACTGCAGCAGCTTCCAACGGCCACAGCCCAACAGAAGGTCGATCACAGAATTCTCAAGGATGGGACCTTCCAGCTCATCCCATTCCAGCCCCTCCCATGGGCAGGGACACCTTCCACTAGCCCAGGGTGCTCCAAGCCCTGTCCAACTTGGCCATGGACTTCCAGGGATCCAGGGGCAGCCACAGCTTCTCTGGGCACCCTGTGCCAGGGCCTCTCCACCCTCACAGGGAAGACCTTCATCCCAATGTCCAATCTAAAGCTCCCTCTAGTTTTAAACTGTTCCCTCCTTGTCCTGTCACTGTCTGCCTGTGTAAAAAGTCACTCTCTGTCTTTTTTGTAAGCCGCCCTTCAGGCTCTGGAAGGGGCTCTGAGCTCTCCCTGGATTTTTCCCTTCTCCGGGTGAACATTCCCAGCTCTCCCAGCCTGGCTCCATCCCTGGAGCATCTCCATGGCCTGCTCCAGACTCTCTCCAGCAGCTCCAGGTCCTTCTGCTGTTGGGGGTGCCAGCACTGCAGGTGGGCTCTCACTAGGGCAGAACAGAAAGGGAGAATTCCCTCCCACAGACACTGTACAACCCTCTCCCCTCCTCATTCTCCTGATAACACTTTGGTCCATGTATTTTCATTGCCACTGTAAAGGAACATCTTTTCTGCCATCTATATTCAGTAGAAACTGAAGGGGTTTAGCTCAGTTCTTTAAGCATAGCTTTCCTCATCCTGGCATTGGCAAGCTGCTGTGAATTCTTCACATGAAACCTCCAAGAAAATGTTTTCCCTCCTGTTTCAGCATTTAAATACTGGAATAGGTGACCTGTCTAGACAGATGAGAAAATAGCAGGGTATTCTGTGTGTACAGAACCCTGATTTGGAAACCACCCTTAATTAGCCAACAACCTGTACCATATGATCAGCAGGGAAAGGCAATTAAAATTCAGCAAAAGCTTGAGCTTTCCAACCAGGATCCACATTCCACAGTGGAATGAACAGGTGGTATAAATATAGAAAGCCCCCACTAGACTTTATTTCAGCATCAAGTATTCTCTCTGGTAGGCTCATGCGTGAGACAAGCACATAAAACAGAATTCACAGAATGACCAGGTTGGAAGAGACCTTCAAGATCATCGAGTCCAACCCAGCCCCAACAGCTCAACTAAACCCTGGCACCCAGTGCCACATCCAGGCTTTGTTAAACACACCCAGGGATGGGGACTCCACCTCCTCCCTGGGCAGAAAATTCCAGGACTTTATCACTCTTTCCATAAAAAACTTTTTCCTAATATCCAACCTATATTTCCCTTGGTGCAGCTTGAGACTGTATCCTCTTGTTCTGTCACCCTTTGTGTGCAGTGCCCTCCCTTCAGCACTTGCCAAGCCACCAAGCAGGGCTCTCAAGCCAGTGGATATTTCCAAGTCCTCTGACACAAAGACAGTTTGGCTTTTTACTTCTTCTTGATTGCCAAAAAGGCTTGTTTCTCTTTCATTTTGTTTTTTTTCTTTTCTCTTTTAATCACAGGGATAAGAAGTGTGTTGGCTGTTGTACTGTGAATCTCTCTCAGACTGTAATTTTACTTGGTGTCCATCTAAGAGCAAGGGTAGCACTAAATCACAGCTTCACTCAAAGTAAAATTCTTTGCTTTGTCTTGCTTACACAGTTTCTGTGAGACAGCCAAGAAGCACTGGTTACCCACAAGAAGAAAATATCCAAATACACATCTTCCTTTTGTCTAAAACATACAGCTTCAATCCTCTTAGCTCTTATGCTTCTAAGTGCCTCACTCAGGACATTTTAATCAATTGTACTTCCAGACTTGCCCCTTTTTCTCAGTCTCTATCACCATTCTAGCCCTGACTGCATAGGAGAAATTATCCTCCATTCATCCCCTCTCACTCCTGTCCGTTTCCTTTGTTCAAAAAAATCCCAAATGAACACCTTGAAAAAATTCCCTAAAACCAACCCCTCCCCCCCAAAAAAAAAAAAACAAAAAAAACACACCAACAACCAAAAAATCCTGAACATAACTGCTGTTTTCCAGCAGACAAATCTTTGCAAAAATACATCTTCTGAGATGGCCATCATTTTACCAAGCCAGAATCATGGGTTTCCACTCCTGGTATTTGTACTCGCTACAAGTTCAGTGGGGTGACAACTTCATGATTTTCTTTTTTCCCATTATTTTGCCAGTAAAACCTTGCAGGTCACAAGGAAGAAAAGGAAGAAGCCAAAGAATTAAGGCAGTTCACAACTGCCCTCCTTACTACAACAATACTCTGTGACCAGGCAATTCTTCTAGGACCCCTCAGAAAAAGGTCGCTAAGGCTCCAACTATTTAAAAATAGAAAACCAAAATAAACAAAAGCCTTTCTCAAGGAAATCTGCTATTCTTAGCTCACCCAACTTCTCCTGTGGCAGTATTGTTGTAGCCCTGCTGACACAAAGACCTGGGCAAGGCAATGCTCTAAAAACAAGGCTTGTGCGCTTGAAGGCTTGGCTGAAGGTTGGTCAGGATTTGGGGGTTTGTTTGGGGTTTTCCACCAGGACTGGTTAATCTTTAAAAAGTGACCTTCCTTCAGACTGTGTATCACACAGCAGGTTGTCATTTACCCATGAGCTGGGACTGCTGGCACTCCCAGACCAAATTCATGGTCATCCCAGAGGGACCCATCTCAGCCCTGTCACTGTTTCAGGTGTTCAGCTGGCATTTGCTGCCCACTTCACTTTCAGGGCATGGAGAGGAGGAGAGATCCATCCTGCTGACCCCTGGCATTCCCGCCTCAGGATGGAAGGGAGCTTACAGACCGTTTTAAAAGGTCACCTGACCTTTCTGAGTGCTCTGAAATTGTGTTGAATCAACACAGCCTTCGCACTAACAAGTGTAACAGCCAGTCTGGAGAGTGAGAAATGCACCATCAACACAAACAAATTCCCTGCTGACTGCACAGACCAGCAGAAAAAATAACCAGAATCACTTTATTCCCTGTAGGTTTTTATTTGATGAGAATTCAGCATCATCCCTAACCAGAAAGCTAAGCAATGATATTGCATGTGTTTGAAAGGAGCTTGGATAAAAGCAACAAGAGTCAGCTGAAAGCCTAAATGGAAGCACAAGAAATAAACACACTACTATTTCCTCATTATTTTAAGTGCAGCTATTCAAAATACAATCAACACATGAAGGGGCACTGCACACACATGTGTTTATAATACAGGTTTGTCATCACAGCCTGAAAGTGTTTACAGAGAAAATCTGACACCAAATTAATTCAATCTAAGCAGACACAAAGCGAGATTGAGAAACCAAGAGCAGAAGCCAGAAAAAAAATCACAACAAAAGTAAAATATCTAATTTTAACAATGACACTAATCAGCTGTTGAAATACTTTCCTCTAAAGACAGAGAGGATACTGGTTGAAGCTTTCAACTCAGGATTCAATCTGTCATAAACATTTACACTCCAGTCCCAGGAGAAGACCCGACTGTGGCGCTGGGAATTATCCTGCCAATTCACTGGAGATGGGCAGGTTTGAATTGCAAAACAAAATTTTGTGTCCTTTGCACCTTGGGAATCTACCATGATAAAAACAGTAAAAAATTTTGTTTAAAAAATAATAATACCAGCAAACTTTTTGATCCAGAGTTTCAAAAGCTTTTTTTTTCAATAGATGTAATAACCTCTATTATTTCATCAGCTGCATAAGGAGAAGTGTTTATCTGAAAGCACTGTTAGCTGAGCCTGAAAGCAAAAGCTCCACCAAAGAGCTTTTGAAAGAGAAAGAGAAACATGAAAGAGAAAGAGAAAGGTGAAAGAGAAAGAGAAAGAGAAAAGTGAAAGAGAAAGAGAAAGGTGAAAGAGAAAGAGAAAGGTGACTTAGCAGATGTAAAGACACTGCAGTTGTTAGGCCATTAACTCATTACACAGCCCAACATTCTTTGTGCTGAGCATGGTTGTAGTGCATAACCCTCACCTAAGTAACTACAATAACAAAATTTCCAGTCATCATCTCTAATGCACCTTTTTCCCTAAGCTGAGGGAGAAGTGCTTGGAAGGATTATTCTGCTTGGAGCAATTTTATCTCCCTTAACACCTTTGCAGGTTTCAGACTCAGGCTGCTCCCTGAGCACAGGTCAGGACACATCCTATCTCTGAGCAGACACAGAAGTGGAAGGGATTTCTGGGCTGGCTCCAGCACTGCCTGTCAGTGCCTCCTGATGCTGCGAGCTGTGGTTCTCCACAGCTCCTGGCACAACAAAACAAGAATTTTGTAACTTCTCCCTCCTTCCCCCTTTCATCAGCCTTCTCAAACACAAGCACATTAATCCTTGCTGCCTGTTATTTCAAGATGCTCTTTCCAAGCTCTCCATGCTGCAAACATGTCAAACTGGAAGATGTCTCTTTTTCCCTTCTCCCTCCTTTTTAACCCAGCAGGCTGCACACCAAACTCACAACTCTTTTCAAAACCACCACTTACACCCTTTCAGGAGTGTTATTAATTGATCCTAAGTCTCCACATCAGTCAGACATGGGATGACACCAGATGTTCCAAGCTGCCTTTGTACAGGTGCTGTGCAAACACCAGCCTGAGCCAGCTGTGTCTGCAGCTCCACGGGAGCTTTACTGCACTGGAAGCACAGAAATGAACACAGTTCTTCTTGAACACAGTGTTTTTTCAATACTTGGAACAAAAGACACATGCAAAACCCCTGTTTGTCCTATCAGTGAGACTCCATCCTATCACCTCTTCCTGCCTGAGCAGAGCAAAGAAGCCTTGCAGGTGCTGCACAGGGACCCGTGAGGCTGAGTGAGCAACCCTGCCTGGTCTCAAGGAGGGTTTGAGTGAAACATCTCCATCATCTCTGCAGCACCCTCTCTGCTGCATCCCACACCATTTGCCGGTTTTCGGCTGTTTGGAGGGCTGGAAGGCCGGGGGGCCTTGGGGCAGCCCGCGTATCAAAGGACAGAAGAGCTTCAGTTCTTCTTTCGGTCTCTGTGTTTATTAATTGTTTATCTAAAAGATTTTCTTTCGCCCGACAGAGTCTGCTCAGCAGCCAGCATGAGCACACTGTGCCGCCTTCGGCGTCACCTATCTTTACCAAAGTTATGTTACAAATTTATAATTTTCCAATACCTTTTACCTTATGCCAGTGCACTTTTAGTAGACAATCCCAAGTGCCACCATCACCACAGAAATGGAGGAGAAGAAGAGAAGAAGACAGACACGCCCAATTCCTCATCTTACTTCTCTAACCCCCTGTACAGAAATCCTAACCCTGTGTCTCACTCTCTAATAACTAATCCCTTCACCATTCACCCGGTGAACCTCCTATCCTCATACAGGTGTCGTCTCCTGTAGGATCAAAGTCCAGCACAACACTCTGAACATTCGGGACTCCGAGCCCCCAGGTGTCTCGGTGGCTCAGCACCTCAGTCTGAGGTGCTGAGATCCCACACCATTTATCCTGCATGCCTCATCTCTGCCCACCAGCCCTCAGGATGGAAAGATGACCAGGCTCATCTTTGTCACCATGGTGGGACAAGGGACACAGGCTCCCAAAAACAAGCCAGCACTCCTGTGCCAGCAAGCAGCTTGTGTCCTGCCTTGTATTTCCACAGGCAGAATCTGAAATGAAGTGGTTTGATTTCCAGAGAGCTGCTGGAATTTATAGGGGTGGTTGTGAGACAAAAACAAGCTGGAAGTGAAGATAAATGCTACCATCCACCACAATTTATCCCTGTAAAAGCCCAAGCCATCCAGCATGGCTCAAGGCACTGAAAATGCTGCTCTTACATCAGCATCACCAGCTCCATTTACAAATTACTGACCCAGCCCAGTGACTGACACACACAGAGTTCAGGCTGGATCAGACATCAAGGAAGGAAAGGCATTAATGACACACCACGTGTACTCCTGGACAGCAGTGTGCCAAAATGCTTCCCGTTTTTCCCACACCCCAAACCTGCAGCTCGCTCCCAAACCTCCTCAGCACTGGTTTTTTGAAGGCAACAGGGACTTTCAGGCTGGCTCTGTGCTCTTCTTCCTCTGGACACATCCCAAAGGAGACAGGGAAATACAGCATTAACCTTTGCCTGTCCAAACTCAGGTCTCCTTTACTCTGAGAAGTTGATCTCACCAAGCATAATTTTATTTACCTCCTCACTTGCAGGAATTTCCCTTCCCCGCATCTCAGGAGAGACAGGGAAGAGGCAATACTAAACTGTCTCCTCTTCCCAAGCTGGGAAGAAGCTGTGCTTCTTCAGAGCACACAAAACAAATGAACTCTGTAAACTGCTCCAAAAGTTATGAAAGAGAAGCCCAAAGCTGGTGGATATTAAAGCTGAGGCCATCACACCTTATGCAGAATGCAGGCTGCCACCACAGCACCACACTGTGTCCTGCACTGCTGGCCCAGAAAGTGAAGCAGAAATGTTTGAGTTCTTCAACAACAACAACAAAAACAAAGTGTTCTGAGAAATGGTATTTTTTTGCAAGTATGATCCAGGACAGCCATCCCCTTTGCCTCTTTCCACAACACCATCATCCAGGAAAAACGCAGAAGGGAGGAAGAGAATAAACCACAGCACTCAGAGAACCACTCAGGCTGAAAAAGACCCTTAACCATGACATTTGACATTTTATAATTAACTCTCAATCAACAAAGATAGTGGAACAAGTTCCAGAATAAGATTTCCTGCTGCTTTGGAGGCACCAGGCACCTCTTTTACCACTTGATTTTCCAGCAACACAGCGGTCCCAGAAACACTCACCCCAATAACTTCCAAAATCACCAACTGGGAAAATCTCTGCACTTTTCAAGGTCTGAAAGAGATTAATACAAAACAAAACCAAACCAAAAAAAAGGACACTGGATGGTGCTTTTGATCAGGAAACCACTGCACATTTTTACCACTGTGATCCAACTTGTTTTAATGCCTGCAAATATCCCTTGAGTCAAATGAACTTGTTCAAAGCTGATTCACACCAAGGCTACTTTTTAAATTGGGTAGTTGTTGACAAGTAGAATATATTTAACAAGCCCCAAGCGTCTTGGCATGCAGTATAAAGACTTCCTATTATGAGCTGGGTTTTTTTTTTCTTTTTTAAAGGGAACATATGGGCAGAGCAGGTTGTCTGCCACGGGGCACTTCCTTACAGTGCTTGGCACTGCCAGAACTGCACGGATATCCAAAAAAATAAACCAAGGAACGTCACACCAAGAGCACAAGGAATGAATCACACCATTTAAAACTGGCTGATAAAATGCACCATTATGTGTTTTTCAAATCCTCCTCATCTGAGGGAAAAGAAATGAAAATAATTGTGTTCCTCTGGCTGAAGGGTACTGTGAGAACGTGGCAGGCTCTGCCAGCTCCCAGGGGCTGGGATGGGAGCTGCTCCCAGGAACACACCTTGGTGAGTGGGGCAGCATCTTGATTTACAGTGTGGGGTTAAAATGGAGGACTAGGTGATTCTCTCCAGCATCACAAACTCCCTTTGGAGGCAGCCTTCATCCCCAGATGATTCCCAGAGAAATGGGCTGAGAATGTAGTCTGGGCTACAGAGCTCCTCCTGTCCCTGCATCCAGCACGGTAAAAACTGCAACGCTGTGTTCATGTGCCTGAGGCTACAGTATTACACAGCTGAAAGGAGTTCCACTGCAGCGACAAAAAGAACAGCTCTGGCATGCTCCCTGGGCAACACAGGAGCAAATCCAGTACAGGCACTGCTCTGCAAATCCCCTGCAGACTGAACAAGCGTGTGCTGCCGCTGGCACATCAGCATCCCCTCGTTTGGAAGGCTGCAGATAGGTAGAAGATGCATTCCACCTACCCAGAATGCATCCCACAATATCCACCCATCACAGAGACAGCTGTTCCTGCCACAACACTCCCCTGCTGTCAGGAGAAGCTGAAGAACAGGGGACACCAGTTGTACTCAACCTGCTGCAGCGAACAGGATATTCCCATCTCAACCCTGGTGACAGAAATTGTGATCTAGCCAAGAATTCCAAACTGCCTTTGGTCTCCAAATCCTACTGAGCACCAGGGATCTAGCAACAGCTGGCCAGAACCTAAACCAGAGCATCAAGCTGCAGTTTGGCTCTGTCAGCCTGACAGGACCAAGGGCTGATAGCTCTGGAACAACTCAGAGCTGTTGAACGAAACAGGACAAGCAACAACCAGCCCCAAACTGTCCTGTCTTCTCCTGTGTCTTTGCAAGCTTGCCGGGCTCTGGTGAACCCTTAGTGGGAATTGTTCCCTATTTCCAGCTCTGCCAACCCCTATTTCCAGCTCCTCAATCACACTGAGCATTGGGAGGTATTGCCACTCCTACACTCCTGGCAGAAGCCAAGTTTGGTGTTTCAGGACTGTAAAAGGAAGGAAAGACAGACAGTAAACTACAGGGGGAAAAAAAAGGTTATAAGCTAAAAACACTGGCATAATTAATAGAACAATGCTGCAAACAAGTTTCCTGCAAAAGTCACATTCCAGCTGCCAAAACAAGCTGTACCCTATCCCGTCTGCAAAACCTTGAGATCTTATCTCTTCCACCCTCCTTCTTTCTCCAATTGTTTGGAAATCTTAATTCATAAAACGAGCCTTAATTAAATGGGAAATATGCCTGTGTTTGCACAACTCAGAACACAATCATGTCTCAGTCAAATAAACACTGGTGTCCATATTACACTTGGGAATTTGCTGTGGTTTGGGGTTTTAAATTCGTTGCAGCAAGCTTGGGAGCAAAATTTCAACAGGAATCTTTTCTTCTCCTCCCATCCTCTGTACCAGGAGGGTGAGACAGGGAACAAATCCCCATGCAGAGAGGCTCAGTACGGGTTCCAGCTCCATGTGTACATGAGGATCATTTCAGGACACACCATATGAGACACGATAGCCAAAAGCAATTATTTTTCCTCACCACTTCTCAGAACCCAGACCTACCAAACTGCCCTGAAATAGCAGCACAGCTCTCGAAATAGCATTATTTCTTCTCTTTTGGAAAGCAACACCCACACTGAATCTTTGATTTTAAGCCATCCCCAAGCAGTTACCACATCTTTACCATTCAAGCCACAGGGAAAATCATTAAATCCAACAGCAACACGATGTGAAGAGAAACCAGAATTAAAAAAAGCCAACCACCACATGGATTTACTCCCACAGTAACTGGATCAGCTTCAGCCTGGAACAGACTAGACGTGACTCCAGGAAAAATATGTCTCTCCAGGTGCAGCTGTATCAAAGAGACTTTCCCTGGGCTCGTGCTTTGCTGGAGCATTAAACAAACCACATGTTCCAGCTCTGAGGCAGCAGACACGTACCCAGGGCTGGCCTCAGCACGCTGCGATTCACGCAGCCTCCTCCATCCTGCTGTCTGCACAAACACACCCCAGAGCAGCACAGAGCACAGGGCAGGGGAATTCAGGTTGGGGAGCAAGTCCTTAGATCCTGAAGGCTGGGTTATGGCTGGCAGAGCGGCTGGCTGGTCTCAAAAAAAGCTTCCCTTGAAGAAGATGGGAATTTTCCCCATGGGTTTGAGTACACGATAAGAAATATTTCAGCATTAGAGACTGTGTGCACTCATCCCTGAGCAGCACAGAGCCCAAGGCAGGGGGATTCAGGTTGGGAAGCAAGTCCTTAGATCCTGAAGGCTGGGTTATGGCTGGCAGAGTGACTGTCTGGTCCCAAAAAGCTTCCCTTGAAGAAGATGGGAATTTTCCCCGTGGGTTTGAGTACATGATAAGAAACATTTCAGTACAAAAGCAAAGAGAGTCCCCTCACTACAGACTGTGTGCACTCACCCCAGAGCAGCACAGAGCCCAAGGCAGGGGAATTCAGGTTAGGAATTAAGTTCTTAAGGCTTGGTTATGGCTGGCAGAGTGGCTGGCTGGTCTCAAAAAGCTTCCCTTGAAGAAGATGGGAATTTTCCCCATGGGTTTGAGTACGACAATAAGAAATATTTCAGTACTACAGACTGTCTACACTCATCCCTGAGCAGCACAGAGCCCAGGGCAGGGGGATTCAGGTTGGGAAGCAAGTCTTTAGATCCTAAAAGCTGGGTTATGGCTGGCAGAGTGACTGTCTGGTCCCAAAAAGATTCCCTTGAGGAATATGGGATTGTTCCCCATGAGTTTGAGTACGACAATAAGAAATACTTGAGTACAAAAGGAAAGAGAGTCTACTCACTACAAACTGTGTGCACTCACCCCAGAGCAGCACAGAGTCCAAGGCAGGGGAATTCAGGTTGGGAATTAAGTTCTTATATCCTAAGGCTTGGTTATGGCTGGCAGAGTGGCTGTCTGGTCCCAAAAAGCTTCCCTTGAGGCAGATGGGAATTTTTCCCCATGGGTTTGAATAAGACGATAAGAAATATTTCAGTACAAAAGCAAAAGGCAAAAAGAGTCTCCTCACTACAGACTGTGTGCGCTCAGGTCACCCAGAGATATCCAAAGGAAATCAGTATTGCCATGGAAAATCTTTTATACAGAACCACATCCCTGCTGTAAAGTGACAGGAACAATTCTCCCCGCTGAGTGATTTTCCTCCTGAGTGCAGAATGGAGCAGAGAGCAGAAACAGCTCATGAATCACGAAATCACAGAATAATTGGGGCTGCAAGGGATCTTTAAAGGTCAAACAACACCAAAGAAAAGAAACAGAAGGGTGGGTGAGGAAAGAGATGAAAACACAACAATGACACCTTCACCTTTGTTCCCGTCTTGTTGCAAACTTCAAAACAAAGCCCGAGGATGAAATTTTGTCTGGAGATTCCAACAGAAAACCTCCTCCAGTCGACTTTTGGTGCTTTGAGGTTTTAAGTGCCTTGCAGGTAAAGTGGAGCCTGGAGTGCTGTGGGATGCACTCCAGTGATGGATTACCACTGCTGCAAGGTGCTTTCATTTCTCCCCACACACCTGAACTCAAAATGTTTCTTGTCTGTGACAATCAAGACATTTTACCAAAACAAAGGGAAGTTTACTTTAGTATTGATCCTCTGCATAAATTGTGCCTCAAACAGCTTCACAGAACTGAGATGAAATGTTGCTCAGAAAGAGAGTTATTAAATACCACAGGCTGACGAAAGAAAAAAAAAAGATGTGTTTTAGATCTAAGACATTTTTCACAGAGCAGGAAGATTTGTCATATGGTAAACAGTAGAAACTGTGAATTGGGACACTTGTGATTTATCTCTGCTTCCACAGCCTTCCCATGTGACAGCAGTAAAAGAGTGACAATCCTTCCCATAACTTGCTCAAAATAAAGCACAATTCCAACGTGTTTAGGTGGGAGCTCGTTTTATTCAGCACACCACGCTGGATCCTTTCAGTACCTCAGCTCCACCAAATGTAAAACAGCACAAGCACCTGGCTGTGCCAGAAAAGCACTTCCACTAATGCCCTCTGAATGAAAAGGCATCAGTGTAAGGTATTAAATCCCCACCAGGACAGAGCTATGTGCAAGTCAGATGAGATAACAAGCCAGTAAATTTCAAATCACCGCTTGCATCCATCCCATAACTGCATGCTGAAATCCCTCCAGCTAGGCTGGCGTGTTGGCAGGAAAAAAATTGTCATTTCTAAATTTAGCAGACACCTCAATCATTGTGTGATGCTTCAAAAGCAATGGAGATGTAAAGTGGAATTTGTAGGACACCATTTAAACTGAAATGAGAGCTCCACTCACTGAGCAAAGGCTTTTCTTAATACCCTTCCTGTTTGGACAATTTGATCCACTCCTTTTTTTCCTCTGCAACCACAAAGGTTTGTCCTGCAGTGAATGGATAGGCTTTTTTCTGGGATAACTTCCAGGTTAAAGAGAAAGGATTTACACTTGAATGAAACATAGGCACTGTATTTGGAAAATTTGTTTTGAAAACTTGGGAAGGAAGCAAAGCCTCCTTCATTTAAAAAGGGACTCAATTAACATTCTCCAACAAGTCTTCCTATCGAAAGGACAGTATTTGCTGGGGAACATGTGATCTGAAACCCGCTCTCCTCGCTCACAATGTTCCTTTCTGAAATACAGGGCACTGCTTTGGAGAGACACGAGGATCTTTGCAGAGCTTTCCAAAGGAACTGCCTGTCACAGGCCAGGCCTTCACTCCAGACATCAGATCTTCTGTGACTTAAGCTCAGGAAACTTAAAATAGTGCTTAACAACCCTAATGAAGACCTAGAGTGACACAATCCTCCTGTGGCTCCCTCTACAAGGACAGCTCATCCATGCTCAGCCACAAGGGTGGGATAAATCCACGGTGTCACTAACATCACCTCCTCATTGTCCTGATAAAACACACTTTTAAAACTTTCTGCAAAGAACACACTAGAGACCAACCAAGCAGGTGTTCTGCTTTTGATTCCTGCCTGTCTGGGTGTGGGTTTGATCTTCAGCAGGCAGGGGCAGACAGGACCACCCTAAGGGTTATCTTGGGTTTGAAAAACAATTCTGCGAGTGCTGGGCATGTCTAGAAATTGCCCACGCAGGAGGAAGAAAACAACCCATGCCATTATTTTTTTTCCAGATAAAGAGGGGAAAAAATGCTACTGACAGTTTAATATGCACTTTTATTTCTAAATTCCCTTATCAACTGCATATGACAGAGCCTTCTTCACTCTTTAATAAGTACAGGTTGAAGTCAAGCCCAACTCGAAGTTGATGACGGATTGAGTCCACATCAATACCTGGCAGATTTGGGTGGAGATAAAGGCAATATTGGTGTGTATAGCTACAGAAAACATGCTATCAACACATCCAACACTTTGGTGAGACCATCTGTAGCAGCCCACTCTCCTTCATTTCTCCTGGATGCCTCCAATTGCAGCAGAAGGGAAGAGTTACCTGCAGCTACCCCCCAGCAGTGCCTCAGAGGGGCTACGTAAGCAAAACAAGGACACAGGCTCTCTCCAGAGCCTCTTCCAGGAATTTGGCTGCTGAGATGTGAGCTACCCTTTGGGAAAAAATACTGTTTTTCCCTGCTGATCACGCTTTTAGTACAGGCACCAGACCAGGTGTGGACAACCATAAAAATTCTTCTGTATTCAATGACTATTCTTCAGTTCCTCCACCTGGGAGTTTGTCTACACCAAAATGGACCAAACATCCTACAGTGCCTTCCCTTCATCCAAAATAAAAGCAATTTAGGGTTCTGCTTTTAAATAACATTTTCCATGGGAAAATCAGCAGGCTTTAAATTCACAGTGCAGTGCAACAGTGTCCTCACACTTAACTAAGGTGCCAAGCACCCCACAAGTGCCTCACTCTTCACCCTTCTGGTCGCAAACACAGATGTCAGGACAGAGCAGCAGAGAATCCTCTGTGTACATCCCATTCAAACCAACCACGAGGTGCTCTGCACAGCTGGGGATGAGCTGCTCAGTGATAAACACACTTAATGGAGTTTACATTTGCTTAAGACACTTAAGAGATTAAGAGGTTGGCTCGTGTCTGTCCTGCCTGGCTACGGGCAGATGCTGGACAGCACAAGGTGAAGATACTTCTCCTATGAGGTTAAGCAAGAAATGAATGAAAAGCTGTAGGCATCTCACATAGGATATAGGGCCAAAATTTGGGTTCAATTTGGGGTTTCTGTGAAAACACTCTACCAGTCCTAAGGGAATCCAGAAAAAAAAAGGAGAGGACACAGTTCACAGAGTCACTCTCCCATTACCTTGAGCTAAAGATCCCCTTGGCAGATGCATCTTTTGCACCCAGAATTGTCCCTTGCAGATCCCTTCTCCTGAGAATAGAACAGGTGGTGACAACTCATGAAATGAGCTCATACCCACATCTACAAGAATCTGACATAGGTTTCATTGCACCTTTGGAAAGAGGCAACCCACTCCAAGAGTTTAAAACTGGGTAACTCTAGTGACTGTATTTTTTCAGGGAAGAAAGGGAATAGTATTTAATAATCTGGGTAACTGTAGTAACTGCCTTTTTTCAGGAAAGAAAGGGTAGAGGATTTAATATTCAAACAGCTTCTCCTCTCCATGTACATCACTGGAAGCTTTCTGATCCTGTCCACTGTGCATCTGCATGTGCTGAAAACAAGCTTTAGGACCAGGAATGTGCTGCAAAGTCCAGTATCACACAAACACACAGGATCCTTCTCTCTGTTCTGTCATGTTGGATTTAAAAACAGGTATTAAGTTATATCACACTTTTTATTAAAAAGAAGTTAGAAAGGGATTTAGCTACTAGAAAAACTGTGCTTTTGGAGGTGAAGTTGCCTGGCCAACATGGGTAAAGTCTGAAAGTGCTATAACACTGCTCTGGGACTCCAGCAGTGATGTAAATGCTGCAGACACACAGAGCCTCTGCCTCAGAAAGTTACTGGGACTGAAGTGATGGGGACACAGCCCCATATTTACACCCCTGCCCCTCTGTGCATCTTCTTGTGCCCATTTGTCACCGAGCCCATCTTCCCCTCCCTGCTCCAGAGCAGATTAAACTTAATATACTTATGCAGTTGTGAAGTGTCCTGCCTATTATCCAATTAGGCAGCTAACGAGATCTGAGTAACAGCACGTAGGCACTGATAGCTGCTGCCTGATAGCAGTACAGATTAGACACGTTCTTTATGTTCCCAGCCCTTGCAGAAAAAGGCTTGGGATTCGTTCAAAGGCTGCTCCGAAGGCTGGGTTCAGGTAATTGTTTAATTTTGTTTGGGATCCATAAACACATCACGTTTGTTTCCTCTTGATCTCCTGGAGCTGTCATGGCGCAACTGTCCCGTTACAGAACTCCTGATCAATCTGGTGTGACTTGTTCAGTTGAATTGTCAGCGTGGACAGGGGCAGGTCTCATCACCTCTGTGGTTCCTTCTAGCATCAGAAATCTATGGAGCAATAAAGGATCTGTGCATCACCAGGAAAAAATGTACAGGACTGATAAGGAGATACAGAAATGCAAATGCTGTATTAGCTCTGATGCTGTTCCACATGACATTCCCATAAGATGCACCTAAGAAAACATTAATTAGATGTAATCAGCATAAAATGGCTGCATGACAACATCTTTCTCAGAGCACAATTATCAAGGGTTTGTTATCTAATTGGGAGGGCACTGGAAAGCGGGTCCAGCCAGGCATAAGAGCTGTGTAATATTTTCATTACCAGTTGGGATGACAGACTGGAATGTATGGCCATAAACCCAAGAGATGATTCAGCTGGGAGGATTTGCAAGCACCAAGGTGTACAGATTTCAATTTCTAAATTACCTTCATGCACTGATCCAATATCAACATCAGGTAATTAAGAAAGAGAAGCCCCTACAAATACAAAAACAGGGAGCAACTCTATTCAGAAAGATTTCAGAAAAGGTTCTAAGAGGGTCAAAGCAAAATGGTGACACTCAACAATGTTCCACAGGTGCATGAAGGCAAAGCACAAGGGATGAGCCATGGAAAGCACTCAGCTGTGCCTTGCAAAGTCCTGCCCTGAGCTGCTCACTCACTGATGCTTTTGGGAACACCAGACCTGAGAGTACCTTGTGGAGAACAACAAAATTAAAAAACACCAGGTGTGAGATTTAGCTGGATCCATTTAAACCAGAGATCTTCCTAAGAACAGACTAGTGCAGGCAAGCAAGCAGGACACAGCCTGAGGGGAGACCTCTCCTTCCAAATCCAGCAAGAAAACTCAGAGTTTGGTTCCCTTGACTTGAACCCTCTGGCTTTAATCTCTGTTTTAAAACAAGATAACAGCCATCAATGTGGTGGAAAGAACAAGAGTCCAGGGCTTATCAACATAGAAAAATGGGGAGAAACCAACTGGATCGGTGAAACACACAGCTTTAACCTGACAGATAGGGATAAATGGGATATGGGGAAGAAATTCTTCCCTGTGAGGGTGGGGAGGCCCTGGCAGAGGATGTCCAGAGAAGCTGTGGCTGCCACTGGATCCCTGAAAGTGTCCAAGGCCAGGCTGGACAGGGCTTGGAGCAACCTGGGATAGTGGAAGGTGTCCCTGTCCATGGCAAGGGGTGGGACTGGATGATTTTGATGGTCCCTTCCAACCCAAACCATTCTGTGATTCCATGACTCTGTGGTTCAAATTTTCTTGCATCACTGAGCTGGAAAGGCAGCAGCCCACAGACTGGAACACCTGATGTGAGAAAGGAATGAAGGAACAGGGTTGTTGAACTTGGAGAAGAAATGGTGTTTAGTGGGGGATCCAGTTACTGTCTTTACTTAACTGAGGTTTACTGAGCAGATGGAGCCAGACTGGATGGCAGAAGCCAAAGGACAAGGAGCAATGGAAATTACTGACAGGAAGGGAAATACTGATCAGACAGGAGGAAAAGATTCCTCACCATGAGGGCACAAAACATCAACCTGCCACTCTTGACTAAAAAAAGTTGACAAGAAACCTACCTTTGATCCTGGCCCTGTCTGGAGCAGGAGGTCAGATGAGAGCTTCAAATCTCCTGTGCCACTTTACTTACTCTTCAGCTCTAAGAAATCTTTATCAAGGAACACTGGAAAAGGGATTTTGCCCAAGAGTCTACATCACTTTACACCTCTTCAGTGCTAGCAAGTACTTCAGACTCTAAAGCTGTCAATAAAATGCTTTCCACATGACTAAAGATCCCAGTGTCTGCAACTGACAGAGGAAAAAAAGGAAGGAATGAAACACCAGAGCTTTCACTGCAATTGGAAAGAGAACAAGAGAAACTGGGGACTCACATTACACAAGTTATCATACAAAAACTCTGCAAGAACACTGAGGAATTCAAAGATACATACAGATAGCTCAAACAAAAAAAAAAATTTAAAAAAGCCAGACTGCTCCTCCCTACCTGCTCTTCCCACAGCAATAAACACAAGTCGATGCCAAAAGATGTTTCAGACCTGTCCAGACCAGCCTTCATTTTGGTGAGAGCTTCTTCAGTTGTCTCAGGACAGAGGCCCTCTGTGTGCAGACAAACCTTTCACACACACATCCTACTCTCTCCCACTGAAAGGTATGATAGAGGTGTTAATAGATCCAGAGAAAATGCCTGGAACAATACATACAGGCAGGTTTGGGGTTTTTTCCCAAAAAAAAAAAAAAAGTGAAAGTTTACCTTAGCAAATAATGCTTCTAGTGCTGGCTGATCTGTTTTCTGACATGTTTTATATTTGAGTGCTACCTCTCAGAATAATCTTCCCATCCACTTTTTACCAGCTTTAGAAATGCATGAATAGCTGAGTCCTTCAGGGGAACAAAGGGACAGCAGGTACAAAATCAGATGCACAGAGAGCAGTCACGGCAGGGAGGGAGAAGGGAAGGTCACTCCTGAGCTACAGCTGGCAGGTCAGAGCAGGAAAGCACAATGGCTGAGCTGTAAGCGAGTTAATCATGGGGAAAGCCTTGGTCAGGGCAGCTGGCAAGGACTTCCTTCACCTCAGAACAGCCAGGAATTATTCTGGAACAGAGATCCAGAACACATCCCTGTGGAAAAGCAAGAAAAGCACGTGCTCTGTTCTTATAGTTGGTAAAGAGATAAAGCCATAAAAAGCCTTCCATGACAAAACACTTCACCAGTGCTTTGTCCAAAATTAACATGCATTAATCACACCCCAAAAGTCTACTTGAGAGTGACACAATGGTGTTTGCTGGCTCAGTCCATGCAGGTATCAGACACAGCTCTCCAGGGAAGCTTTGGACGCTGCAGCTCAAGGGAGACACAGCCCAGAGATTCCCAAAGGCAGCTCCAAGGACTGAACAGCTCACTCTGTACAGTAACAAAAGGGCAAGAGGGCAGCAATTCTCAACTGCTGCACAGAAATCAAAGTCAGAAACCAGGAAAATCTTGGTAATGGCAAGAACAATGACAGGCTTTCTAGGATCACCCAGGGACAATGAGGAAAATCCATCACTGGAGGCTTTTAACAACTGCTTTGGACAAACATGTGCTGGGAAAGTTTGGATAGATCCGACCCAGCCTTGGGGCAGGAGGTCAGATTAGACAACTTGAGGTCCCTTCCTGCCCTGCAGCTCTTTGCTTGTAACAGAAATGTGACAACAGAACACCAACAGCCCCAAAGCACACAAGCCCCCCTAAAATTTCCATCATACATTGGAGACACACTGTAAGAGCCCATGTGCAGCAGCTGCCTGTTCCCACATGATACCTTCTCCCTCCATTCCTGGAGGAGCAATACAGGGAGAACACAAAGAGCTGGACTCACAGAACAGGCATGGGAAGAGGGGCTCCCCAGCACAGCCCTCCCAACAACAAAGTCCCTCTCACATGGGACATCATCCCACAGCATGGGGACAGTTATCAACAGGAGCCCATCCCCATTGTCCCTCCCATTTGTCCCTTCCCATCTCACCCTGCAGTCTGAGCAGTTCTCTCTTTCTTCTCTTTAGACTCTTCTTCTGTTCCTCCCTGGAACATTTTCATGTGTAAGATCTTCAGGACTGGATCCCTGCCCACCACAGCCCTGGATCCCACCCCAAGGGAATCAGGGAACAAAAAGATTAATGACCCGGTGCCTCACTGCAAAACCCAGGGTCACAGCCCTTTGTGAAGTTCTCTCAAAGGCCAAACAGAGACACCAGATACCACTGTGACAATGGTATGAGCTCCCCACGACTAGAAAAGGACATTTAATTTAGTCTGCTGGGAGGACTTTATGCTCCTGCAAGCATTAATGAACGGCACGAAGCATCCCACGGGGTCAGAGCATGCAAGCAGCAGAGTAAAAACTCTGAAGTACCAATCTTTATCTCAGAGTTAAAGCTCGACCTATCAAAGCAGTTTTGACAATTTTTGCTTCCTTTGTGTGCCCCCCCCACAATCCTCTTGGCTCATTCTTGAAAATCCAAAGCAAACCTCCAAGCTCTGTCTATGGAACAAGGGAGGAAGGTGACAGAAGTGGTCCCAAGGAGAAATATTCACACATGTGAATGTTTTAGGAGCACATCCCAGCTATGACCACACATGTGTGTGTTTGTCAGTACACCCTGGCACATCTGAGGGCACAGTTATGCAATCCCAGAAAACCTAGATCCCAGTTTGTACTGTCCTTAAAGGACAGCCCTGACTGTACGTGTAGTGCTGACAGCATCAGTCACGGGACAGGCCAAGGATTGGATCCAAATAAAAAATAACCCCATAAAATAACAATCTTCTGCCAGGGTGTGTGGGCTCCCTGACCAAGATCTCACACCCACAGTCAAACAGAACATGCACAGGAATAGGATGACTCCTTTTCCTAGAAGTAGAATCTTAGATCTGTGTAAGTGACCCGTCAGCCTGTGCTCTGTCGGCTGGAAAAGAGTTATGCAAGAGAGGAAACAAGCAGTGGGAGACAGGACAGCTCAGAGAAAACATCTCAGGGCAGCTCCCCTCCTAAAGCCAGGCTCTTGCAAAACAACCCTGGTGCCAGCTTGCCAGGCTTTCCCAAAGGCTCTGGGAGCTTCAGGAGTTCAGCCAAAGGGTTACCAGGCACATCTTCCTGGCAGAGTCCGCTGGGATCACAACGGTGGCTGATTTCAAAAGAGAAAATCCTGTTAGAAGAAGACTGGAGATCAAAGCAGGAGGTTACATCTATATCCTGGAACATGCATCCCATGGGACAGGAGAATTTTTAATTCAGTTTCAGGCTAAATACTCATTCAATAGAAACAGGTGAGCATGCTTGAATATTGCACCTGTGCAACTTCTCTGAGAGAAAATCCATTCCCCACCTGCCCTGAAAAATTAATTTAACTGAACCAACTCTTATAAAGGAAAAGAAACTCCTCCTCTCCTATGCAATTCCCAGTTTAGGGATAGGCTAGGACTATCTGCTTCACCTAGCACAAAGCATTTTCTGCCTACATCAGCTGGAAGGGAGCTTGAGTGAGTACTTCACAACACAAATGATCCAAAACCAACGTGCTTTTTCTTCCTCCTTCTCAAAATGTGCCAACATCACCATATCCTGTCCAATGTTTCAGTCATTCCTAGCATGCCAGCAGCCTACACTACTCCATGCCACTCAGATCATTCCAGAGAACACACGTGGGAAAATCTGGCATTATCAAGAATAATGAATGGTGAAGAAATGAATAACTAAGTATCCATTCTTCAACAGTTATCTACATCCATTTAGTTTTCTACATCATCAGCCAGGAAAACAAATATTTTCTTTATTTTTTAAAAGGTAGTTCCTGCCTTTGAACTCAGCAAGTACAGACGCACACACTAAAAGTGGAATTAAATGAACTTTTCAAGCCATTATAAAGGCTTTGCAGCCCTTGAAAGACCTATTGGATAAAAGAAATGAAAGTTACCAAACCAAAAATTCCCTACAAGCTGAAATTGCCTGGGTTTACGTCAGTTCAGCTCTTTAGGGCCCTCCACAGCTGAGATTTCCTCATTCCTTTTCTGGCACTGATCTGTTCTGTGGCCCCCAGTGCTCCCTCCATCCTTCTACTCCAGGAAGTGAGGGAAACGTGGTCTCACAGCACGATGTGGAAAACTGCCCCAAAGAGGGAATATCCAACAACAGCCCTGTGTAAATCACTACCCTGGGGCTGCAAAATCTGCCTCCCTCAGGCCCAGCAAGCTGCCAGCCACCACCACTTGGAATGAGAGAGCACCAACAATAAGTGCCTTGTTTAACTGAGACTTTAAAGCAGGGCCTGGTAGCAGAGAACTACCCGAGAATAGCTCAGGGATCAAACTCCAGCAGGAAAAGCAGGGAGGGGCTTTTTCACCCCTCTTGCATTACATTCCTGCTGCTGAGCTCTTCACCTTCAGAGCAACCCAGGCCTCTCCCAGAGCCAAACCACTCCTGCTGCATCCTTACAATTTCCCTTCCATCCCATCCTTGCAACCTCACAGCCCTGGCTCCGACACATCACAAAACAAAAACTTCAAGCTGTCATTGAAAATAACACCAAAACTGCACTTAAAACCAAGGGCATGATTAAAAGACACCAAACACCACCACATTCAGTGCATTTAAAGATTTCCAGAGGAAAAGGTCACCGGAATATAGAGCACATCTCCCAGAGCAAACGTCCTTGTCACGCTGCTGCTGGGTTCAGACAGAAATACATTGTTATAAAAACCCTGTGTGCTGTGTTATCCACGGCTCAGGGCTGCTGAATCAATCACAGAATGGTCTGGGTTGGAAGAGAAATTAAAAATCATCTCATTCCCACCCCCTGCTATGGGCAGGGACACCTTCCACAATCCCAGGTTGCTCCAAGTGCTGTCCAACCTGGCCTTGGACATTTTCAGGGATGGGGCAACCACAGCTTCTGTGCCAGCGCTTTCTCACTGTCTGATTAAAGAATTCCTGCCTAATATCTAATCTAAAAATCCCCTCTGTCAGTGGGAAGCCATTCCCTCTTGTCCTGTCACTCCAGGCTCTTATCCAGAATCCCTCTCCAGCTCTGTTGGAGCACCTTTAGGCATTGGAAGGTCATCCAAGGTATCCTAAAGCTTTCTCTTCTCCATGTGGACAGCTCTGCAGCCCTGCACTGTTCCTCCAGCCTGCAGCCCTATCCCAGGGCCCCTCAAGGGCATTGCTTCTCATGGAAACACAAAAACAGGACCTCAAACTGAGGTTCCTCCAAAGCCACTCTCCACACCAATGTGCTCCTCAGGTGCCACCCCGCGCCATGGAGTCACCACAAAGATTTATTTTCCAAATGGTTCATATTCCCACCCACAGTATTTCTGGAATCTTTTGTTAACACAGGAAGAAACCACTGAAATTTTAGATTATAAAAAGGGGAAAAAATAGGAAAGCTTTTCAACCAATTTCCACAGTGACTTCTATAAACTCAAGATTTATTACAGTGCACACACCCACGTGCCCTCAACACGGAGCAAGGAATGCCCGGACTCAGCAAAGGCAATGCAGCAACAGAGCCAATGAAAATGGGACACAAAATCAAGGTAGCTGAAAATGTTCATGCTCCCTCAACAGGAAGACAACAAAGATGACTGTAACAGAGTCTGGAAACACCATAAAGGTGGCTTTGAACTGTCACTTGTAAAACTATTTGCGTCTCAGGATTCCATAATTTGATGAATTGGTTGCTTTGGGGTTTTTTTATGGTTATGCTTTTATTCCCTGTTCTCATGGTGGGTTACCATCTCTCTCTCACTTTACTGCTATGCTTAGATCAGTTTTTGCATGCAAGCAGAGCAGGACAGATCCCTCAGCCACATCTTAAAGCCAGAGGCTTAGACTCTCCAGAGAAAGAAGAGTTCAAATCCATTCTTCACCCACATCATTTCTAAGAGGGGATCTTTACAGCTCTTTTATTTATTATTTACCACTCTAAGACAATGTTTTAGCTCACCAACAGAACTAAAAAAAAATCAGTTATTTAATTTCCATAGACTTGACTTCATTAACTTCTGGAGAGGACTAATGTTTGTGGCCAGTGGGAAAGGGTATTTCTACATTTTTCCATTTTCTGGTCTGTTAATTACAATTACTGAGAGAAGGAGACAGCGGTGAGATTTGTGAAACACAGCAGGCTGTATTTTTAATACTTTTGAAAAAAAACAAGAGAAAATAATATCTCTTTGTTGTATAACCCAATCATACAAAGTAATTCCACATACTTCAGAAGACAGCATCACAATTTTCCTTAGACACTCACTTGGGCCAGCAGGAATTTAGTTGGAGAACCTCAGATTTGATTAGAAGGGATTATTCTTCAGTGAGATGGCAGGAACAGAAAACATGAAAGGATGGAAGTGGGGTTGAGAGGCAGAAAGACAGACTCCTGAGGCTGGTAATGAGATGCAGGAATACTCCTCCAAGCTTCTGAGGCAGAGATGGGCAGGGGTCCGATGGCTTTTGAGGATGGATGAGTGAGAAAAACCCAAATTACACTACTTGGCTAAGGTGGAGGTCAGTAAAAGCACCATCACACCTCTTGGAAGCTGTAGGGAGCCCAGAAACCATGTCTGCTGTTTGCAAACAATTTGACAGAGTTCTCCAAACTCTACCTCAACCCCTCCAGTGCCACCAAGTCAACTGAGATTCCTCTATCCCAGAAAAGCACTGAGTTTCAGAGACACCACAGCTGACTCGTGACACTTTGATGGGAGAGACACAACAGGGAGAAAGCTCAAACCAGAGAGGGACAACCACGAGTGCCAGCAGCAGGGCTGAGGACACGGGAGCCCAGGACACGTGCAGAGTGTTTGTGGCGCTCCAGCGTTTCAGGGCAGCCTGGCACAAAGAGCAACAGCTCCAGAGCTGCTGTTCCACAGAGCCAAAGGATGGAGAGGGATAAATGACCACAAAACCCTGTATTTTTAGCATTTAAAAAGTTCTACATCCCCTTCCACACACAGCTTAGCCAAAATACCAGCTGGATGCTGCTCCAAACCCAAAGAAGTCCAGGTAAATGTTTGATCAGCCACACAGTGATTTGGATCCAGGCACTGAGTCAGACCCAAGCCTGATGGGTTTTTTGCCAGCTCAGTAGTCATCCAAACAGGCTCCCTAGTCCGGCTACCACTCCACAACAGTGGCACGGGAGGGAAAGGCAGTGCTGGTTTTTTTTAGAGGCAAGGCCAGCTGAAACCACAGAGCTTGCTACTCCCTAAAAAACACGGTACATCTGTTCCACAGCAGAGCCACAAAAGATTAGTAAGTGCTGGCCTAACAATCTGGAAAGGGAAAAGGAGCTAGGAGCGCAAAATGTTATCACTAAGTCAATAAAACAACATCTGTAAAGGACTGAGAACATAACAGCATTCTTGCACAACACACAGAAATGCTCCTGGGCTGATTTCTTGGTCTCCACTAAACCTGTCTGGTAACTCTGGGAACAGAACTGCCTCGTACAGGCTACGGGAAAAGTGGATCAACAGGGTGAGCTAAGGACAGGGCTCTGGGCTCAACTTTGTTTGTGCAGGATCACAGAGTGGACGTGTGTTAGGCGATATATATGGTTTCACTTTTATGTAAAGCTCGTGTTTACATCTAATGTATCAGGCAATTACAGCTGGTCCCAGAACTAGGTTTGAGACAGCGTGTCTATAATCCACGGAAAGCACTTTGTGGGATGAGCAGAGCAAGGATGCAGCAGAGCAGCTCTGTGTATGGGGTTGAGAATGTAAATAAAAGCTTTGTTTTGAGTTTCTGTAACTGACAACTTGCTTTGTGTATTTCACTACCCGGCATTTGTAACTAATCCCTCATCTACCACAGTGATCTCAAAGACGCATAAATTGATGGATTCGACTGAAAACGGCGGTGCGAGCCGCCAAGCCCCCGGTATTGTAACAGCTTTGTGTAAACATGAAAACAGCAGAAACACAAACAAGCCGGGAGCGAGCCTTCGCCGCTCGTCACTCGCATCCCCAGCACGGTGACTTCCCCACCGAACCTCTGCTCTCGGTGTCATCGCCGGGAACGCCGAGGCGGGGAACGCGGAGGCACGCGAGGACTCGTGTCACATGCGGGAGATTCACCGACATCAACACACGGCAGGGGGAGAAAATAAACACCCAAACCAGCTCAAAATCCCAACACAACCGTGCGTGCTCTGCCCTTAGCGAGGGAGCGATCCGTTCTCCCACGGTTCCCATAAAAAGCGGCAGGGATGGCACCTGCTCTGCACCTGGGCTGGGGTGTCGAGGGGTGGAATGAGGGTCAGCAAATTCCTGGGGTGGTTTGGGGTGTGTGGGATGGGGCATAGCGAATGTCCCTTGGAGTAGTTTAGGGAGGTGAAATTGTGGGATGGGGCACGGGGAACGGCCCCTCAAGGCGGTGTGTGGGACGAGGCACAGGCTGGTTCCTCCGGGGTCATGTGTGGGACGGGGCACTAGGCTGAACCCTCAGGGGGTTTGGGATGGGGCACTGGGCTGAAAACTGAGGGTGGTGTTTGGGATGGGGCACCGGGCTGAACCCTCAGGGGGCTGTTTGGGATAGGGCACAGGCTGGTTCCTCCGAGGTCGTGTGCGGGACGGGGCACCGGGCTGAAAACTGAGGGTTGTGTTTGGGATGGGGCACAGGGCTGAACCCTCAGGGTGAGGTCAATATCTCCCCCATATGTGGGACGGGGCACCGGGCTGAACCCTCAGGGTGGTGTGTGGGACGGGGCACCGGGAACGGCCCCCGGGGCAGGTGTGCGGGACGGGGCACCGGGAACAGCCCCTAGAGCGGCTCGGCGAGGAGGGCGTGTGGGACGGGTCCCGGCTCTGTGCCCCCAGACAAAGCCCCCCGCCCTCTCCCCGCCGCTGCCCGGGCGCTCCGTGCGGGGACGGAGCCGGGCAGCCCCGCCGAGGCGGCACCGGCCCTCCCGCCGCAGGTGCGGGCTGAGGGGGCCGAGGGGACCCTGCCAGGGGACGCTCCGAGGGGACCGGGGCCGCCGCCCGCCGCGTACCTCTCTGTGCGGTGCCGGAGGGGACTGTCGGGGTCGGGGCGCCCGCCCGGCTCTCGCCTCGCTGCCTCCCGCGGCTGAGCGGCTCCCGGCGCGGCTGAGCGGCGGCTGCGGGCACTGCGGGCCGAGAACCAGCGCCGGCCTGTTTTCCAGCCGCCTCCCCTGCGGCCCGCCCCGGCTCCGCCTCGAGCATCCCCCGCCTCCTCCTCCTCCTCTTTCCCCTTCTCCGCCTCCGCCTCCTGCACCGCCTCCTCCGCCGCGCTCCTGATCTTGAGCGACTTGAACGTGAAACTCTAAAGATATCAGCTCTTGCTTAGTGAAGCAAGCGTGTTAAAGCTGATTTTCTTCCTAAGCGAGACGGGTCTTTGTCACCTTTTGCGATTGCTGCTGTACTTCAAGGCTGCTTTGATACCCCCACTCCGGGGCGTTCACCAAACTACAAAGCGGACCCAGTGTGGAAAATAACTTCATTCCTGCACGAATTTTTTCCTATTCCTGTCCAGACAATGAAATTAATCTCATCGGAGTCCACCTCACAATTAAAGACCAGCCTGTGGTCCAGAAAAACACAGCCCTCCAAAGTCCTACCCGAACACCGTCACAATTTCTTATCTCTCACCATCTGGTTTCTGCCACTCACTGATATCAGTGTTCACACAGTAGCACGGGGTAGTGTGATAAACTGGAAAAAAAAAAAGTTATATAAAATCAAAAATAGGCATAGCTCTAAACTTTTTTCAGCTTGAAGACCCCTAGAAGCTAGCAAAGGACATCCTCCTATATATATATTTATATTTATATATTTAATATCTATATTTTTATATAAACGCTATAATATACAAGGTATATGCAATGTTAACATATTTATACATAATACGTATATGTACTATGTATATATTACATGTACTATATATAAGCTATATATTAAGATACTATAATATACTATAAAAATATATATATATATATTTATAAAAAATAGAAATTTTGTATATGTGTATTTTATATATATATATATACACACATACTAAATGTGTATTGGACATCCCATCCCTGGAAATGTTCAAGATCGCTTTGCACAAAGCCCTGAGCAACCTGGTCTAGTGGAAGGTATCCCTGCCCATGGCAGGGGGTTGGAACAAGATGATTTTTAACGTTCCTTCCAACCCAAACCATTCTGCAATTCTGTAAATAATAAGAATACTCTTAAGTGGCTCTGGGCACAGAGCCTGTGCCATGGAGGCTTCTTCCAAATGGAGGAGAAAGCCAAAAAAATCCAGTTCCAGTGTCACAGTTTGGGACTTGGCACTCAGAGCCCTAAAGAAAAGGGAAGATTTCCCTGCTCCTTCTGAATTCGATGCCTTTCATGCAGCTGCAGGGTAAAAGTCTCCTCTCCAAGCAGCAGCCCCATAAACACAGGTTTTATTAAATTACAGCTTCTTTCCAAAAAAAGGTTGTGACCAGGATTGAGCAATGTGTAACTCACGGGATGCGGGTCCACCATGGAGCTGGAGCACTCAGACATCCCACAGCCTTCCCATTAAACGCTGGCTGAAATTGCTTTTTGGACGCCTGGAGGGAAAGTCTGGAGGAAAGACTGTGCCTTGGATGGAAATCAGTCACGTCTGCACGCTGCCTTCAAGCATTTTAAGGTTTTATAAAACACGCTCAGCTGCCTGCCAGAGGTTTGCACCTGCACAGCTGGGCTGAGGCTGCTGAGCCAGCCAAAACATCTGGGGAAAACAGCAGGAATAACGTGGATTTGGGGTTCCCAGCTTCCCTCAGATATCAGACAACTGTGCAAACTTTTCAATTTCACATCTGCAGTGCTTGCAGGTTGTTTTTCTCCAGATTTTGAGCTTCCCTGACTGCCCTTCAATGCTGCCATCACCACTGGACTTAAAACCCTTCAAAGCCCCTTGAAGCACCCAGATGCTGAAACCACTGTAATGTTTGACAGTCAGTGTAGGACAAGGGACAATGTAAGAAGGATATAAAGCTTTTAGAGAGCATCCAAAGGAGCAGCACAAAATTGGGGAAGGCTGAGGTCCTTTAGTTTTTTCTGAAGAGGCCTCACCATGGTCTGCAGCTTCCTTAGGAAGGGAAGCAGAGAGGCAACTCTGATCTCTGCTCTCTGGTGACCACTGACAGGACAAGAAAATGGCATGAAGCAGTTTCAGGTGGAGTTTAGGTGGATATTAGGAAAAAGTTCTTCCCCCAGAGGGTGCTGGGCACTGCCCAGGCTCCCCAGGGAATGGCTCCCCAGAGCTCCAGAAGAGTGTGGACAATGCTCCCAGGAACAGGATGGGATTGTTGGGGTTCTCACGTGCCAGAGGGACCAGAAATTGGACTGCTTAGTCCTTGTGGGTCCTTTCCAGCTCAGAATATTCTATGATTCTATGGCCACACGCAGTTTGGGATGTGGTTTGTGAGCCTGCCAGCCATCGGGGTGGCTGTCCCCATCCAGCACACCCCAGGAGCCAGCCTGTGCCTGCTGGTGGGCTCTGCCCTCCCTCACCTGCCTCTCTGGGTCTCCACCAAGCCTACAGATGGAAGCAGAGCTTTGCAAATTAAAGGACTTCAGGGAAACGAGCCATATCCCTGTTCTAACCAGCTCTATCTGGAAAGAGAGGAATTGGCAATGAGGCTGGAAAGAGCAGCCTTTCCCACCAGACTGACAAAGTCAGAGGTGATAAGGAAATAGGGACAGTTGGATGGTCCGGCTTGGAGATCCTTATCTGCAGAGGATGGAAAGGGAAGCCAGGAATTCCTGCCTGGAGTCCTCAGCATCTCTCAGAGCAACACCTGCTCCTCAGGGCTGCTTCAAATCTGGCTGTGTTTGTTTGGAGCCAAAGAGGAGCCACGAAGCACAAACTGGTGCCCCCTGTACCCACAGAAAAGCTGAACCACGAGGGATGCTTGTCATGCAGCAGCTGGGGAAAGCTGGGGAGCCAATTCCTACTGAATGGCACTTCTATTTCCTCCACAGCAAATAAACAACGGTGCTGCAGGGCTGCACCAGCTCTGCCTGGCTGCAATGCGAAGGATTTGAGCTGAATCTAGAAAGCTCTGGGTATTAGGAGTCCCCTGGGCTCTACCCTCTTTCTCCAGTTTAGATTTGGCAACAGAGCCAGCCCTAAACCCTAGGAATGCTTGTGAGGCATTTTAAGGGTAGACAGAAATGCAATTACCTGTGGGAAAATGAAGCTCAAATACCTTGCAAGCCCATGTTTAATACAGTGTTCGATGGATTAAGGAAGAGTAGTTGACAGGTAGGACTGGGGCTGGTGCCTTTTGCAGACAGTAGTCCCAAGGACATTTGATGAAATCCTAAAATCAGCATTTTTTATGCCTTTGACATTTGTTTTCTATAAGCAGACCACACAGTGAATAAAGCATCTTTCCTGGGAAGCACTCTTGAAGGACAGGTTTATGACTGAAATGTAAAGCAAATGGTAAAAGTCTGGAGAGCCTAACCTAAAAAAAACAGGGAGGACAAAGACCTTGTGCAGCACACCTGAAAAGATTGCCCAGAGCTGCAATCCAGAGACATAATCAATGTGAAAAAAGAAAAGTGAAGGATTGCCTGGAAAGTCTCTTTTTGGAAGGGTTTTTTGCACCACAGAATGGACAGAAATAGCTCAGGTATCATGTCCTTCAAAACACATTTTCAGATGGGGAAAGAATTCCAGAAAACAAATCAGAGAGCTCATGGTGGGCACATGGAGGGTGGGAGGGTAGCTATGCACTCTGTGAAGTTTCATTTCTGGGTTTGGGCAGGTCTGAAGTCTGGCCAAGGAGATCTATTGGATTGACTGATGCCTTTTTTTGTATTTTCTGCCAAGTAAAATAATGACTTAAAGCCATTAAGTGATTGTTCTTAAGATTTCTATTGACCAAGATAATGCCCCATTCCTAGAACTGTCAGGTGAGATGAGCAATAAGCCTGGCATGAAGCTTTTTTTAGAAGCTTTTTTTGGAAAAATAAGGATCCAGCTGGCTGGAAAAGAGAGCAGGAGTAGCAGATAAAATCAAGCAGCCCAGAGTACCCCTCTGTGCTCCAAACACCACATTCCTGATGTTTGGCATGAAAAGGTTTTGCCTCTTACTGTTGTTACACAGCATTTTTCAAGCTCAGATGAAAAAATGTTGGGAAAAGTGCTGTTATCTATTTGAAATCAGGAATCTCAGTACAAAGACCCCCAATATGAGCCACAGGGTGTGCTGTGCTTCAGAGATTGCCCATTCTTGCAGAGATTTGACTTTGGCATTAGGAATGTGTCTGCAGTGAAAAGGCCTCCTGAGTTTGGGTCAAGATTTTGGGGGATTCACTCACACACTGACATCTGGCAGGACCTCATGAAGTTAAAATATAACTTGAACAGAAAATCTGTAAGTCAGAAAAGCGTTTTCCAGTTTTCTAACCCAGGAATTATTATCCTAAGGGTACCTGGGTACTGATTTTGGCTCCTGCTCTGTGCAGGGTGACACACAGTGACAAAGCTGCTTGTGTTTCCTCAAGAAGGACACCACGTACAGCTTGGAAAAATTACCTGTGTTGAATAACTACAGCAGCTCCAAACAAGCCCAGCTGGCTTTTCCATCCTCTGCACTGTTTGTTTACTAGAGAAAGACTAATCCCTTTTACCTGCAAAGCAAACTTACCATGAAAGCCCACATAAAATGCTTTATTATCTTTCCATCCGTCCGTAATACGGAATTTCCATGATTCATTCACCCACTTGAGGAACACTTGAGCACTCAAACAAAAACATACATTCCCAGGAGAAAAAAAAAAAAATAAAACCAAACCCACGTCCGGTGCAGGAGACAGAAACATTATAACATAAATACAAAATCCCACCAGAAATTCTATCTATCTGAAGCAAGGCTCTGGCTCACAAGCACAACAAGGAAGGACAGAGATCAAACAGTATTGCCTCTTGTGGGTGTTTTTCCCCTTTTCCTCACAATCCCCTGACAATAAGTCAATTGAAGGTTTTACCAAGACTACAAAGGGAACCTGAAAGCCCAGCAGCCTCCCTTTGAAAGTAAATTCAGGCTACAGGCAGTTTCAAAAGTCAGAGAGTCTGCCCTTTGCTTAAAAAGCCTTTGTGACCTTCCAGTCATCCCAGTGTAGCTGCAGCAGTTCATGGGAATGAGTAACAATGACCTTTGCTATTTGACAGGCTGTCCAAGTGACAGGGAGCTCTCTCATGAATATTTTCCCTTGATGATGAACAATCTGGACACAGAACAAACACCCAGCTCACCTTTGTGGTTAGCAATAAAACTAGTCCAGGTGAGAAGGAGAAATTCCCCTCCCATGTTTGTTCATCCTTATTCCCTTCTAGGAAGGCAATTTCTGGAATGAGACTGCTCAAGCAGTAATTTTTTTCTAATATTCTGAGAGCTACAGGCTTTGACACTTTCCTTCATGGATTTCTGGAAGGATATAGCTGCTGAGAAAAGTATCCAATCTCAACAATGTGAAAAAATCCATGTGTGGAAGATCCTTTGCAATCCTTAATAAATTGGGGTAGCAAGCATACACCCCAAAAACTTGAAATGTGCTGCTCTTTCTGGTTTGAATTTGTCAAGCTTCAATTACTTATTCTTACCACAAATTTCTCTCTGCTAAATTTAAAAATCCTTCATCATTCCATTTCTGTGAGTTCTTGTACCTGAAGTGCCCTTTTGGTTTCATTTGGATGAGGAAAATTGGAGATGCTTTCCCTGGAGCACAGGCAGGAAGCAGATTAAAAGGTGGCACTATCTTTTCCACACACCTGTGTGCTGGCCACAAGTGGGAAAACGGGACTCACTCCTCTCAGCTCCCAGTTATTTTCTGTCAGGGACTTTGTGGGGTAGACATGGTTCCTCTGATTTTAATAACCTTCTTTGGATATTGTTTTCACAAGCTGGTCTGCTTTCTTCAAGTAAATATGGACAATGAATCAAGGAATAATATCAGTGGCACATCCTTTGGTTTGCATGGACCTGGCTATTTCCATTCATCATAGATTCATGGAGTGGTTTGGATTGGTAGGGACCTGAAAGATCATCCTGTTTCAATCCCCTGCATGGGCAGGGACACCTTTCACTACCCCAGGTCACTCCAAGCCCCCTCCAACCTGGCCTTGGACATTTCCAGGGATGAGGCAGCCACAGCTTCTCTGGGCACCCTGTGCTCAGCACCCTCACAGAGAATTTCTTCCCAATATCCCATCCATCCCTGCCCTGTGGCAGTGGGAAGCCATTCCCCTTGTCCTGTCACTCCATGCCCTTGTCCCCAGTCCCTCTCCAGCTCTCCTGGAGCCCCTCAGGCACTGGAAGAGGCTCTAAATTCTCACTGAAAACTTCTCCAAGCTGAACACCCCCAGCTCTCTCAGCCTTGCCTCGTAGGAGAGGTGCTCAGCCCTCAGTGTTCTCACGTCTTATATTGTGTGACACAGTCAGCAGCTGGATTCTCAGCAATTTATCACTATTTTGCGCACCTCTAGCACATCCTTCACAAGTTGTCCCCAGGAGATCCAGTCTTATCTCACCCAACATGCCTTCTTGTGAAAGCAGCTATGAACACTTATGCCCCTTTCCCACCAATTCAGCACAGTTTGCATGAAACCACAATCACTTAAACTATTCTGAACACAAAAAGAATCCAGGAAATGAAAAATCTGGCAGGTGCAAAGGAACAGGGTTGGATGTGGAAATCTGGGAGGAGGCTTTGCTGCTGACGGCAGCGCAGCTCCCGCCTTTATCTCACAGCAGGTAGAGGAAAGCACGGTGGGAAAAAGCCAACTACTCCCACTTTGGATCTCCAGCACTGGCCAGGTGTTTTAGGTAATATATCCCTCTTCCAGGCATTATGTTACTGGTTTGGCTATTTCCCTGCTAAACCAGAGAATGATCCTGAGAACCTCCCCTGTTTCCATCCCATCTCTGCAGCTCCTCCTCTGCCTTGGCGGTGCCCACAGCAGCCTCAGCCCTTCTCCCTGCCCAGAGCAGCTCCATTTTCCTGCTGTGCCCTGCTCCCTGCCCGTGCCTGGCTCCCAGCTCCTCAGGGTGCCCAGTTCTGCAGCCCTGAGCACAGAGGCTGCCTTTGTGCTCGCTGCCAAGAGCTGGGAGCCATCCTGGCACTGCGCTCCCTAAAAATAGCCTTGCCCCACGGATAACCTGCTGCCTCTCCCAGAGGCAGGTCTTAAAGATAAACCCTCCTGTAAACCTGCAAAAAAATGAGGTGAGAAACACTCCTGGGGTGGAGAGGAAAGCTCTGAAGGAACGGCCTAAGAGGGGTAATAGAGAGCACAGGCTCAAAAGCAGTGCCAGGGAGCCTGGGGAGCAAGTGTTGTGTATAACCTGCACACAGACGTAATCCGACAACTGCTGAGCTGCAGGGGGCTCTTTTACAGTCAGCTCCAAGTTCTGTGTGTGAAGGCACAACACTGCCAGCAAAAGAAATCCAAAAGAACAGCAATCCATCTGAATAAAGCTGAAAAAACACTTCTTCTTTACGTAGGGATGGGTATTTTGGATACAAAATACACCCAGCTTGCATTTTTGCCCTTGCACATCTTGCAATATATCCATTTACTCTTTCACATTTTATTTTAATAACAGGGGAGTCAAGTGAGCTCGATTGACAGGCTGGTTCCCAGGGAAACATGAGCAACTTATTTCTCTTAAATAGCAGGCACAAATGTTTCCTGTGTTAAACTGCACAGCCTGCTGTGACATTCAGATCTCCAGGATATAATCTCAAAAGAACAGAATGTGTTTGCCTGGCTCTGAGGTGGGGAAGGAGAGAGGTAGCAGCACATTACAGCTGGTGATAGGTGCTAGCAGGAATCTGGCACTCAAATCATTTTTGAGGATTTATCTCCCTTGTCCCAGTCCCCAAAGGAAGGGCAAAACAAGAGTTTAACCAAAAAAAAAAAAAGGTGAAATAACCCAGTGTTACTGGGGGAGAAATGGAAAAAGAGAAATCAGTAATAGCAAGCCTTTAAAATCTCAGACAAAATGCCAGGCTGGCTGCCCAGTGTTGCTGGGACACATTAGGGAATAAAAAGAGCCACAGTGCTCAGGCTCCATCCAGCTTGGAAGCTGCCTTGGCTGGTGCAGATGAAGGTAGGAAGGGACTTGGAAAATGAAATGTAAAACAAAGCTGAGCATCCTCATAAGGTGCTCTCTGGTATCATTTGGGGCACCTCAAACCTTTAAAGGACACTTTCCTGCCGGTTGTGCCCAGGGGTGCTGTTCCCAGCTCTGCTCACATGGTGCAAAGTACCATGGCTTTAGTGGCCAAACTCGTTTTCCTTCCTGCTGCTTCAGGTTAAAGTGATGGGGAAAAAAAATAAAACCAGTGGCCATGAGGAGTTGCTCAGGTTGGGTCTGTTGGGATTTGAAATGCAAGGAACTCTCAGAACATTGTTCCCCACAAGGAAATTATCACAGGGTCAAACACACAAAACACATCTCCCCAAAGCTCTCCTTGCCTTGTTTATATTCACCTCAAGGGACGCCCTGAGCCTGATGGGATTTATCTCTTTAGTAAATCCCAGAAGATATCTCTTCATAAATTCCATCACCTCATAGTAGCCAGCTTACCTCCTGAACCTTTTTGTATTCACAATATCCTACAGAAAGACATTTCCAGCTCAGCTACCCATTGCATGAGGACCCACCTTCATGGAGGTATCCCACTAATTCTATTTGCTGGCCACTAGTTCCTGTATAGTCAAGACACTGGCTGGCTGTTCCCTCACTACCCTATCTCTTGAACACAGGATTTTTCCAGACCTCCTCTGTGTGCTCCTTCAGTTCTCCTTTTACTTATCTGAGCCAGTATTAAAGTGAGCAGGTGATAATTTGGCCTTGGAACAACTTTTTCCCCCTGCTTGCACAATTTCCTTTTTGGTTGAAAAAAAAAAAAAAACTAAACATTTTTTTTCCCCTCTGTTTCCTTAGAATTCAGAAGCAAAAAAAAAAAAAAAAAGATCATGAAATACAGGTTTTGCTTGCCAAAGTTTCCAGGTGCCCAAAGTCTTGTTACTGGGATGCTGAACAAACAGCCTTCAAACACCATCCCTGCCTTTGTTCTGCCAGCTGGAAACACAGGTCACTCTGCACCCAGGCACCACCTCAGAGCAGAGATATTCATTTGAGAAAAATTCTCCTTTCATCAGGCAAAGAACACCAGAAAGGAACCTGAAATTTTTTACATTTTTTTACTGAGATCCTGGAGTAGTTTTTTCACCAAGGAATATTTTCTGTGAGGTCTCTGTCCGCGCCAGTGACTCAGCTCAGCAAACAGCACTGGTGATTCACTGCTCCGGAGCGTGCCAGCAGTGGCTGCAGACCTGTGTGCTGCTGCTGAGTCTGTTCCTCAGCAGGAAACAGCCCCAATAAATGACATCAGCAGTGTGATTCAATCTGTAGGACCACGGATTGCAAGGCTCCCACTCAGATTCCCCTTCCCCTGCCAGCTTTTTCTCTCCTGTGCCCCTCAGCTCTTGGCTCCCCATGCAAGGACTGGCTCCTGCTGCACAGCTCGGAGCTGGGCTGTTATGCAATCCCAAAAGTGACTGAAAGAAGGAAGATTGGGATGGGATATTGGGAAGGAATTGTACCCTGTGAGGATGGTGAGCCCTGGCACAGAGTGCCCAGAGAAGCTGTGGCTGCTCCATCCCTGGAAGTGTCCAAGGCAGGTTGGACAGGGCTTGGAGCCCCCTGGGATCATGGAAGGTGTCCTTGTCCATGGCAGGGGATTGGAACAAGATGATCTTCAAGGTCCTTTCCAACCCAAACCATTCCATGATTCTACAATTCCATGACTGCGTGGTGAATTCACTCAAACAACAGAATTCAAACCATTTCCCTGAGCTTTTCATGAATACACAGTAGAAAAATAAAGTTACCAAAAGGAAATGAAGTCGACCGACCACCAAAGGTAACAGACAATCCTTCATGGAATTACTTGCTCACAGATGCACATCTCCCAGTCCACCTCCAGATGGAAACATCTTGTGAGGTCATTAAAACAAATCAGAATGGGAGATGAGGCAGATGACTTTTAGTGCAGAAAAGTCTGGTTTTCTCTGAGAAATCATGAGAGTGCATTTAAAAAGTCATTCCTTTTCACTGCATTCAGGACAAACACCCAAACACCCAGCAGCTCTGATGTTTCAGGTTTGTCTGAATCTTGCAGATATTTTCCACAGAAACAGAAAAAAAGTTGTTGCAAATACAATAACCACAGCCTTACGCAACTTAACTCTTCAGAACCGAGAAGGCCTGATGGATGAAGCAAGCAGCTCATGCTCAGTTTTCTTCCTAAATATGGAGGACATTTCACATCTTTTTGCAATTGCCCCTGTACACCTGCTACCAACACATTGTACAAAACACAGAGCAGACCCAACATGGCAAAACACTTAATTCCTATATTATTTTTTCCTTCTCCTGTCTAGATAATAAAATTTATCTCATCAGAGTCCATGTCACAACTTAATCCCAGCCTGGGGACCAGAAGACCAGAGCCCACCACAATCCTATCCAAGCACCATCAGGTTTTGTTATCTCCCAGCCTTTGTTATCTGCCACTCAGACACATCCGTGTCTATGCAGTCCATGAGGCACTGAGATATACAGAATAAAAAAGCTATAAAAAATCAAAAAACAGGCATAGCTTTAAACTTTTTTCAGCTCCAAGACCCCTAAAAGCCAGCAGAGAATCAGCTCCCACTTGTGCACAGCTCAACCTACAGCCCATGCTCCTGCTCATCTTTGTTACCTTGTGCTGAATCTTGCTGCTGGTGGAGGTGGCTCACAGCAGGTCCCTTTAAATCCTTTGTTGTGTTTGCACAAGTTGAAAACAGCTCCTATAAAAAAAAAAAAAAATTCCCTTACGTGTGCCAAGCCGTGTGTAGAGATTATGAATCACTAAATGGCAGCCACGTGTCAGCAAAAGTAGCAGGAAGTGTCTTGCCTTTGACCTTTATTTATTGTAGCAAGAACACTTGGTAGCATATAGTTATAGAGATCTAATCATCCCTGCTAGCCAAGAAACATCACATCTGTTGCCTGCATGGTATGTTTTGGCTATTAAAATTAAATTAAAAGAAGAATATTCAGCTTATATGGCTAATATTTTTCAGTCGGGAGAGACTCGGAGAGAGGCCTTTCAGTTTGTTGCTCTTGTGTGTTTAGGAGGCAGAGAATTCCTCTGGAGATTCTCTGGGCTTGTAGAGGAATGGAGTGGAGGGGTTTGAAATCAGGGTGAGCCTGGTGGCCTTTGGCCCACCCCTCTCATTCCAACACACATCCTTGTTCCACAGAACTGGGCTGTGAGGTTGGGAAGCAGGAACGTGCTCACCCCTCTCCTTGTTGCACTCAGGGAATTTGATATAATTTTACTTATTTTTTAAGTATTTTACTTATTTTTAATCCCTTATTTTTTAATAAACCCATCACACATCAGAGAGCATTGCTAAATTCAGACCAAGCACCTCTGGGCTGCAGTCCAGGGGAGAACCTGGAGATCTTCCTGAATTATGCTGCTTTGTAAGGGCTGGGCCTGGCTCTTCCTCAGGTGCAAAAGAGAATTTTGACCCCTTTCCACATTAAGGGCAACCAGGGCGCTTTTCCCACAGGAGAGGGGGGTGCAGTGGGGCCCTGGAGCATAAAGACTCATCCCTTTGGATCCCCAGACCTTTCTGTAGACCCGTCACTGAGGTAACCCGTCAAGGAGATCACAGAATCACATAATCTTGGAATCACAGAATGGTTTGGGTTGGAAGGAACCTTAAAGGCCACCTAGTTCCAAGCCCCTGCCATGGGCAGGGACACATTCCACTATCCCAGGTGGCTCCAAGCCCTGTCCAACCTGGCCTTGGACACTTCAGGGATGGGGCAGACACAATAATCCATAATAATGCCATCTACCCATAACCCTGCTATCCATCACCATGTGCTGACTGTCCTGTGCTCACCACACTCTGCACTTGGAGATTCAAATCTACCAGGAGAAGAGAGCACCAGTCTCTGCTGCTCCATGGTCCTTCTCTGCCTTCCAATGGGATCCTCTCCATGAACCCCAGGACAGAGACCAGGGTCCCTCACCTGGATTTTTTTAAAATTAAAGCTCTTCTGATGACATTGAGGTCTTTATTCTGCTTTTTACATAGGTCAGGGGTGCAAGAGCAGCCTGTGACCTTCCTTCCATCTTTGGGGTCTCCCTGATTGGTCAAACCAAGCAAGAAACTGAGTGTTTGGTGGTCAGTGCCAGCTGGTGGCCACTCCCAGAGGTGTCACATAGCAGCAGGATCAGGCCTTTAATCACACTGTTTTCCATGTACTCCCATTGTACCCCTCAAATTCCTTTTGTGGCTCTTTCCCACTCTTCTCCTCCCCCTGCTTTTTCTGGTTCCGTGTTGATTTGATCCATCCACCCCATCTGAGGGCTTCAGCTGTGACCCCACACCCCACAGCCACATTCCTGGAAAGGGTGCACACACCCTGATGTTGGGGTGGCTGCAGCAACCACCCCTGACATCATCACCTTCCCCACGTCCTCCACTGTCACACAGGAGGTTGTGAAAGCCTGTCTGGCACCACAACTGCATATTTGGGTGCCTGGGGAGGAGACTCCTCTGTCACCATGATATTTTCTGAAAAACTCCTTCACCAGGATTTCTTCTGCTGGGAAGATGAGAAGCCTCAGCTTCTCCTGTGTTTGCTGCTCTGGAATGTGGTCTAGAAATTGTTTATGCAAACATGTGAATTGTCTTTACCTAATGACTGATCACCATCAGCTGTGTTGGACTCTGAAGAGTCAGTCATGAGTTTTTATTCTTCTTTCTTGTTAAGCCTTCTGTCTGTGTCCTTCTCTTTCTTTGGTATAGCTTTAGTATATTCTTTATATATTTAATATATATTTTTATATATTATTTAATATAAATACTTTAATATATATTAAATATATATAAATATATATTATTCTTTAATAATTATTCTTATATTTCTTTAATATTCTTTGATTTAATAAAATAGAAATATTCTTTAATTTAATAAAATATAATATCATAAAATAATAACTCAACCTTCTGAGAACATGGAGTCAAATTCTCATCTCTCACCTCATCCCAAAGACCTCACAAACACCACACTATTCCAAACCAGGAGTGCAAGGAGATGTTGTGTCTCCAGAAGAGCAGGGTCAGAGGGTGGCTTTCTGGATTTCTCCAAGGATCCCCCTGGCTGGCAGCATGGAGTTTGCTGCTTCTTTACAAAGTCTCTCATTCCTGCCGGTGGGACAAGAGATGATGTTCAGCCCAAACACTCCCAGCAGAGTGGACTCCATCCTCAAATGCCATCCCTGTGGGATTCCTGGAGGTTATTCCAGGCATCCTGTGTAGGTGTGGATAACTCATGACTCTTGCTTTTGGTGGTGGCTGTGGCCATTTTACAATCAGGGCAGGGTCTGGATGCCAGAGCTCACAGGTTTTATCAGATGCCAGAAAACATCTCATTTCTGTGTTGATGCATTTTGTCCACCTGAGATGTTTCTAGGACAAGGGACATGGCCAGCTCACACCTTGTCATCAGGAGTGTCCAAATCCTCATCATCCTCCCTAAACCCCACCCTTGTAGTTGCTCAATAAGTGGAGAAACCCAGATTTTATCAAGTCACATACACACCAAAATCCATGGAATTTTCCAGCTTTCAGTTGAAGGCCTAAATTATGACTTCCAAACTCCTGGAGCCTCCTTGCAAACATGAATTTTACAGCAGGAATGTTTGTTGTTTCCACATTATAGGCCTCTGGACAGCCAAGTCAAAAGTGCTACATTAACATGAAAAATTAACTTCTTCTTTTATAAAGCCCCTGAATCTCAGAGGCTTTTAGAGACTAATGAAGGATATGGAGAGCAGCTCCATGGGCTCTGCTCTTCAGAGCAACATCCAGAGGGAAAAGCAAAGGGACCCAGCCCGACTTTAGGCTGGGGAAAGCTACTACAAACCCCATACAGAAGGCAAACGGGAGATAACCTTGCAAATTCCTTTTTCCAGGCATGTGCCTCTTCCTTGGCCTCTTCAATCTCACCCTGAAGGGACAAAAGGAGGAGTGGAGGGACAACAATAGTTCAACATGAACAATAGTTCAACATGCAACAAAGCTGACAGTGCCTAATGATTCCGTGTGGATTTGTCCCTTGTGATCCCACTCTGGTGCAAGTCAACCACCAGCTTATATTTGTGGCACTTGCCATGAAACCTGGTGGAAGCTGGTCAAATTCTTTAAAGAAGATAAAGAGCAAAGGTCACAGATGAAGCCAGGCCTCTTCCATAGTTGTGCAAAGTGTACTCACAAATGTTTCCTTAGGAGACCAAGATAAAGCCATGTTCCTGGCAGAAATCCATGGAAACAAACTCAGTGAGGACAGGGGAGCCAGGGCAGAGAGCCAGAGCCTTCAGCCGAGAGTGACAGGTTATTCAGGTCTGGGGTGAGGTTACACCCAAGGGATGGGATGGACAGCACAATGCTGTCACGTTTCCTTACACCACACAGAGCCAGTCAGGATGCTTGGGAATTTTCCAGGCAAACTTTTTTTTTTTTCCTTCCCATCAGAATGTCAGATTTGTGGAATGCTGGACATTTCACAGAAAAGACATTGTGTTTGCTGAACTTCTGATGCAGCACAGCCAGGGAGATGTTACCACTGGACAGGACAAATTTCCATTAGGAAGCTGACTGCCAGTTCATGGGGTGGTGTGAGGAGCTCCTCACAAACCAATTCCTCCATATCCCAGGGAGCCAGGCTTGTTGATTTGCAGTCAGGATCCCAGGCTGATGACTTGAGGAGCTCAGGACTTCTCCAAAAGTCTCTCCTGCAGCTCCTGGTCAAATAATGGGATCATCTTGGCAGTTCAGGGCCCTACAAATTCATCCCAACTCACATAATCCCTCAGCTGTTGGACTGTGCTGTAAGGAGTTTCACTGCCCCATCAGTCAGGTAACCCAATAACCAAACCAGACCTTAATCCATTTGCACTGGCTCAAGTCATTGCTCCTTCTTTTACCTTTAAAAATCCCTGTCCTGCCCCTATTCCCTCTGCTTCCATCACAAGGCAGCACACAGAAACCCCCAAACCACTCAGGCCAGGCCAGTCCATTGCCCTGGCGCAGCCTCTCTTTGCAAACAAGGTCCTTAGAGCCCCCTGTCCATATGTCCAGTCACATTTCCTGCCTGGAGCACTTTCTCCAGGGCTTAGACCTTCCCATTTCACCGTGTAAAACAAGGCCATGGACTTTTTCCACTACAAAAGGTCAAGCAGGTCCTTCACACCTTTTGAACCAGCTACAAATGATCTCATTAAGCAGGACTATGGTCACAGTGCCAGACCCACTCTCCCCAGGCAGCAGTTCCCGGTTAAATGCTGTGGGCTCTTGTCTACTCTTGCCTGGAACAGATTAACCATGTCCACTCTGAACTGGGATTGCTGCATGTCTCTTCTGGTTCACCTGCTCTTTTTGGGTACAAAAATGAAATTATTGTTGTTCCTTCAGCTCAAAGACCTTGTTAGGACTGTCCTCAACCGCCCCAGAGTGGTGCCCAGGGTATGTGCAGAGTGCCCTTGGACAAAACCTTGGCCATATGGGCATGGCAGATGGTGCAGGAATGCTGGGGGGAGCCCTGGAGGTTGGCAAGAGCCTTCAACTCAAACACTTTTATCCAAGATACCCTAACAAGGAAGGGAGGCAATGAAGCCACAGGCTGTGTGCAGCCCCCAGGCACAGGTTCCTCAGCCCCAGCATGAGCCCAGAGCTGACCAACACGTGCCAGGACACGTCCCCATGGTCAGGGATTGTGTCAGTGCCCATTACAAGCTGCAGCTCACAGCTGTCACCACGCTCAGTGGGTTGCTGGTCTCAATCCAGGATTGGTTCCCTGCCCCAGGACAGATCCTGTAGCCACATCCACTGCTGGGGGCTCAGCCCCCACCCAGCCTGGCTGTCCCTGAGGCCCTGGCAATGCCCATTGAGGCACAGATCTGTTCTGCAGGGCGCCTACACTCCTTTCCTTGTGCTGTCACCATGTGGGGCATCGCCACAGAATCACAGGATCATTTAGGTTGGAAAAACCCTTTAAAATCATTGAGTCCAACTCTTAACACAGCAGTGCCAGGACCAGCACTAACCCATGTTCCAGGGGCCTCACCTACATGTTTTTGAACACTCCCAGGAATGCCACCATTTTCCTGGGAAGCCTGTTTCAATAACTGACCACTCTTACAGTGAATAAATTTTCACTGGGATCCAGAGAGATTTACCCTTCTGGAAGCCAAATCTTTCCCTCTCACTGTTGCCTCCCCACCCCAAATCACACATTCTCTCCAAGCTGGCAAGCCTGTGTTACTCAAGGCCAGCCTGTTTAAACCCCAGCTGCAGCTTTGGTCTTGCTGTTTTGTCGAGGAGACAGTTTCAGCATGTAGAGCACTTCCTCTTTTGGGACATTTGAGGACTGAGGCTGTGACCTTTGGCTGCTGTTTGGGTTCAGCAGCAGAGGCAGCAGTCCCAGGGGTGAGTGGGTTGAAAGAGAAAAGTCCTCTTCCTCCCCCTCCATCTCCTCAGGGACAAACTCAGACCAAAGCAAAAGCAGCCAGCCAGAGGTGGGACACACACTTGGGACACTGCAGAGACCTTCCACAGCTGGAGCAGGGAATTGAATCATCAGCATCTCAAGCACAGGAGTGCATCTCAGCCCATCCTCTCAGCCTGAGCCACATTTAGACTCCATTCCTGATTTTCATATGACCAGAAGTGTGGCCCCATCACTGGAAGTGTTCAAACACAGGTTGGATGAGGCTTGGAGCAACCTGGTCATGGCAAGGGGTGAAACTGGATTGTCTTTAAGGTCCTTCCAACCCAAACCATTTTAGGACCAAAGTAAGGGAAATTAATCCTGATGGAAAGTCCTTGCATGTAAATATTAAATAATACTTACCACAAACAACCTTTTTTACTAAGCTTTTATGTATATTCATCTGTAGCTGAAGCCTTTCTGCTGCCTTATAAAGCAGGAGTTACTCAGTTTACATCACAGTAGGAAAATCCCAAAGGAAAAGGCTGGGGAGGTCGGGAGCCCCATGTTTGGGGTGACTTTGGTTAAATCAGCAGCTGAGGAGGCTGAATGCTCCCCAGGAAGAACCAGGATGCACAGCCTGACAGACTCATCCCTTTCCTAAGGCAGAGCCCAGCATGGGCAAGGGAGCAGGCACATAATGTGGGGCTGTCTCCAGGAGGATTTTCCTGGCAGGTATCATAGAAGAAGATTATGTCCCTTTGCCCAGAAACATTTACAAAGCTGCTGATGAAAATGGAAGTGACTGCAGAAGGTCAAATGGTACCATCTGCCTTGGCAGGGCCTGGCAGGACTTGGGGTGCTGCAGTCTGGCTTCTGGCTAAGGTGTGAAAACAAATCCTTCTCTGGGCTTTTGAAAGAAAACAAGAGGAAATCACCATCTTGAGAGGCATCACCATCCTTCAGTTTCTCCTCAGTTCAGCCAGATTTGTGAGGAATCAACATTTTTGCAGCTCTGTGCACACACACTGATATCTGCATCATCCAAAAGGTCTGGGTCTCACTTAGGCACCAAAGCAGAGCAGATTTTGAGCGCAGTGTGTAGCAAAGGTCAGAACTACAAACCATGACAGCCTTTGGACCACAATTTCAGAGCGATTCTGAGTCCCTCCTGCCCTACACAAACCTCTCTTGTCAATCTGGTGACTTGCTTTGACCCAAAACTAAAGTGTGGCCTCAGAGAGGAAGTGGATTTTTTTCAGGCATTCAGCCTAAGATGTCCTGCCTAGACATGGACTGAGCAGCAAACCTAAACTGGGGTGGACTCAAGGGATGGTTTAACTTGCTCTAAGAAAATTCATTAAACCAATCTCAGGTGCTTCCTTAGTGACACTTGGCAGATTATGTTTTACAAATTGAAGAGAAGTCAAGTTCTGATCAGAGTGCAGAATCTGGGCTCCTGAGCCCTCAGTTCATGGTGTCCACATCCTGATAAAGCAGAAAAACCTCCAGAGTGTTTTATTCTGCCAGGTGAAATGGGTCTGGAACACAGAAACTCACAGCTTTGCACACTGGGTCACCTCTCCTTCTACAAAGGCTTCTGATATCTCAACTTTAAAAATTACATGCTGTAATAGCTTACAAGTAAATACATAATTTCCTGCAGTGTGCAGCTACTTAAAATTTCCATTTGTTATGAAAATGGCCTATAAACCTCACACCTCTGAATCCCAATAAGGTCCCTTAGCTGTGAACAGGCTGATTGCTGGATTTGCAGCTCCCACACCAGCCCTGCCACCAAGGTTAATGGCTTGGGAACTTGCAGGCATTTCTGATCTAAGCAGCAGAGAAAGTTTTGGGTAGAAATGCTCCCTTTTTGCTCTTGGGAAGCTAAACATGAAGTAGACTGCTGAATTAAAATGATTTTTTGTCAGCCTAAGGGACAGAAGGACCAGAAGCTGGGGTGTCCCAGTGGAATAGTTGGGATGTAAGAAATGCCACCTTCAGCTCTGCTCAGTTGTGGCTTCACTGATGATACCCAGAGGCAGGAGAGAGATTCAGGCTCTCAATGCAGTGATGGACACCAAGTACTGTAAAAAAACTCTTCCTGCCCTCCAAATTTCAGCCTGTGTTTTTTGCCTTCACCTCCAGCCTTCAGACCCTCCAGCTGCAGATCTGCAAGGCTGTCACAGTGTCACAGACATCCTTTATGAAAAATCCTTTCTTTAGGATTTTTCCTCCTGAGAAGCCTCAGGAACAAAATGTAAACAATGGTCATCTGCTGCTGTGGGATGCAACAGGTAGATCTTTGATTAGTCCATATTAGATGTTTCTAATTAATGGCCAATCACAGCCCAGCTGGCTTGGACAGAGAGTCCAAGACAGAGCCTTTGTTATAATTCCTTCTGATTCTATTCTTATCTAGCCTTCTGAGGAAATCCTTTCTTCTGTTCTTTTACTATAGTTTTAATATAATATATATCATAAAATAATAAATCAAGCCTTCTGAAACATGGAGTCAGATCCTCGTCTCTTCCCTCATCCAAAAACCCCTGTGAACACCGTCACAGTCGCAGGACAACTAAATCTGTGCTCCAACTTGGGGACAAAGTCACCTCCCACATTTGGCTCTGAACAGGGCAGGGAGTTGTCAGCAAGATGCACATTTTGGCTTGTTCCAGGCCTGCTGGAAGTGCCCTCCTTAGCCCTGTGGAGGGAAGCCAGATGGGGAAGCTGATGTGAACTTGCAGCTGCAGCAAGACTGAGAATCGGAGCTGTCGAAAAAGCGAATGCTGGCATCGTGACTTCCCCCTTGCCTTGTGACCCGTGGGAAATGGGAGCAGCAGGCTCTACGTGGGGAAACTCAGCAGCCTGGAGCTTCCCAGGCACAGGACCCTCTTTCTTTGCTCCAAAGGTCACCCCCTGGGAGCGTGCTGTGTCTCTAAATGTCACCGAGCCAAGCTGCGCTAGCAAGGACCACAGACAGCACTCAGCACAGCGCAGCGTGCCTTGGTGACCTCCTGGAACTGGGGTGGTGATTTCCATCCCTGCTGATCCCTCTGTATTCACCCTGAGAGGCCAGCATTGCAAGGAAATTAAAACCTGCCTCTAGCCCCTGTTCTTCTTGACCACTACACAGGTCTTGTTTCAAGGCACATGGAGCCAGAGGTCACAAAACCAGCACCCCTGATGATGGCATTGTGCAAACACCAACGTGCCTGGAATCTGAGGCTTCCCAGCACGGAGTCTTTGCAGAAAAACCTGCCAAAAGTGTTGCTGCTTCCTCTTTCCCCACCCATAAAATCACCACATGGATGGTGTTGATGTTTAGACATTTTACTCCCATAATTGCATCTCTGTGTGGTCAATAAACAGAGAGGAGATGGCAGGGATAAAAATGGGGATGGGCTCTGGGAAGGGGGAGCATATTTGTGTTTTAATAGTACTGAGGAATGCTATTCAAACCCAAAACACAGCACTGCACCAGTTATTAAGGAGGAAATTAATTCTATCCCAGCTGAAAGCAAGGATGAGGCAGTCAGGCTAAGCAGACACAAGGGCAGGGAAATGCCTTCAGGTCCCAAAGGTGCTGCATAATCTGATCAATGCTGCTGCTCCACACAAGGCTGGGGAAAAGGCAGCAAAAGCTTCTTTGATGTGCCATGGCTAGAAAACAAATGTTTGCTCAAAATGGCAATTGGAGAAATATAGAGAATTAGCAAAGTTTAGTCTAAGCCTTGCTTAGAGATTACGTGAGATTACCCCTATGAATTAGGATCAGGAAAATGATGAAATGTTCCTCAAAGCCCCCCTTGTTGCAGGTGACCAAACTCCAGCAGAGGTGCATTACACTGGGGTGGCTCCCATTAAAGCCAGGGTCCCACTGTAAAGCATCCACAGCTGATCTGCAGATGCAGCTTAAACAAGAACTTTGAATTGGTATCAGGATGTTTGGGGAGCATGGAATGTTAAGGACACAAACAGATTCCAAACCATTTTGTGGTCCATGTGGACATGACTGAAACCCTTACCTGTGAAAAACCTCTGGGTTGTAATTCATCTTAGCATTATATCCATGAGAAGGCAGGAAAAATTCCTACAGCAAGCCACCAAAACTCCTGCAGCATCCTCACAAGTCCTGGGACCTAAAAAATAAATTGGGGGCCCTAATCTACCACCAGGTAGGCAGAAAAATGTGGGACCTGCAGAACAGACATCAAGTTCCATTCCCCCCAGTGACTTCTCTTTGGACATGGCCAGAAATAGAGAAATCTAGAAAAGAATGTCACAATACAGCAAATAACTTGAGATAATTCCCCAAAATATCCAGTCAGCTTCTAATTGGTAGGTTCCTGTGCCATAGAGATCAATTTCATATTTAATTACCCACAATGATTTTTTTTCTCCCATCAATTTATCTTGTTGCTTTATGAACCCCCATTGATTTTCAACATCCACAACATCCTGTTGCAAGGAGTTGCACAGCTTAATTACACACTGGGGGAAGAGCCACCTCCTCTTGTTTGTTTTGGATTTATGATTTCTGGTTTCATCTGATGCCCTGTAATTCCTGCAGAGATAGAGACAGGGAACATATTCTTCCAGTCCACCCTTCCCACACCACCCAGTGATTTATAGTCCTCTGTCACAACCCTTCTGATCCATCTCCCTCCCAGCCTGATGAGCTCTGAGCATCTTGGTGTCCTGGGTGTTTTCCAGGTTCCCTTTGTGTTCTCCTGCCTTTTGAGGCCTGGGAATTTGTGACCGTGTTCACAGGGGTTTTCGAATTGGGGAAGAGATGAGGATCTGACTCCATGTTTCAGAGGGCTTGATTTATTATTTTATGATATATATTACATTAAAACTATACTAAAATAATAGAAGAAAAGGTTACATCAGAAGGCCAGCTAAGAATAGAATAGCAAAGAATGATAACAAAGGTTTGTGGCTCGGGCTCTGTGTCCCAGCCAGCTGGGCTGTGATTGGCCATTAATTAGAAACAACCACATGAGACCAATCACAGATGCACCTGTTGCATTCCACAGCAGCAGATAACCATTGCTTACATTTTGTTCCTGAGGCCTCTCAGCTTCTCAGGAGGAAAAATCCTAAGGAAAGGATTTTTCCTGAAAAATGTCTGCAACAGGAATCATCTTTGAGATGCTCCCTCAAAGGGAGCATGAGAACTTCAAGTCTCTGTCCATGAGGGTCTGCCTATCCTATGCAGGCTCAAAACAAAGGGGTTGCCCAACGTGGGAGCATGGAATTATAGAATCATGGACTGGTTTGTGTTGGAAGGGACTTAAAAACAACCAGTTCCACCCCCTGAAATGAACAAGGACACCTTCCACTATCCCAGGTTGCTCCAAGCCCTTGGACACTTCCAGTGATGGGGCAGCCACAGCTTCTCTGGGCAGCCTGTGCAGGGCCTCACCACCCTCACAGAGAGCAATTTTTTCCTAATATCTGATCTAAATCAGTATAAAACTTCTCCCCCTTTTGTACCAGGATCTACTGTATTAAAGGTCCCAGTCTCTCTTTTACATAATCACCCTTCAGGCACTGGAAGGTGCTAGAAGGTCTCCCTGGAGCTTTCTCTTCTCCAGGCTGAGCAGCCCCAGCTCTCCCAGTGTGGAACATGAAAGCCCATCAGGCCAAAGCAGCTCTACCAGCTCTGGGGACACATTTCTTCCTGCTCCCCTCAGGATTTTGGAGTCAGCACACAGTGTTAGCAAATGTTCTTGGAAAGCTGCATTTTCCAAAGCCTCTCCAGCACCCACTCTGCCAGGGAAGTGACATCTCCATGACACAGAGCAGGACAGGGCAGATCCCACAGGTTTCACTGGGCAAACACTCCTGTGTGCCTGATGTTTGCAAAGCCAGCAGGGACAGAACCAGCCCTGGAGGGACAGGAACCAGACTGGAGGGACAGAACCAGCTCTAGAAGGACAGGAACGAGCTCTAGAGGGACAGGAACCATCCCTGGAGGGACAGAACAGCCCTGGAGGGACAGAACCAGCGCTAGAGGGACAAGAGCAGCCATGGAGGAATACATTCAGCCCTGGAGGGACAGGAACCAGCTCTAGAGGGAGAGAACGAGCACTGGAGGGACAGGAACCAGCTCCAAAGGGACAGAACCAGCTCTAGAGGGACAGGAACCCACCCTGGAGGGACAGGAACCCACCCTGGAGGGACAGGCTGGTTTTACAAACTTGGACACACCAGAACCTGTAACAACCAAGGCAGGAGGCACCTTGATCTCAATCCATAGCATGGGAAGTCTAACAGAGCTTGTGGAGTATTTTCTGCCCCAATCACAGAAATCACAAACTTGCAGAGCTGGTGTGAGATCATTTCAGCCCTCTCCCTGCTTCTCTGTTAAAACCAGAGTATCTGGAGAGTGTTTCAGCACTGCAGGGTGTTCAGGGGTGCACAAACACAAACAGCCCTTGCCATGAATGCAGAAAAGCCTTTAAGAGGCTCAAACTGAGCTACAAAATCAGCAGCAGATCCTGTGTGGGACCAGCTGGTGCTGGCTGGCAGTAACAGCCTGCCTGCCATGCCCACATCCTGCTGTCCCCAGCACCTTTGTGTCCTTCTGGGCAGCATCCCACACCTGTGCCTGGCAGGAGCTGGACTTTGCTGATCCTTGTGGGTCCCTTCCAACATGGAATATTCTATAATTCTCTATGATTTGCCTGTCTGGGGCACCCCAGGAAACAAAACTTATTGCTGTTGATATCACAGCTCCGCTAAAAGAGATGTCTGGATTAAATTCACTTTGTCATTCCAGGCTCAATCAAATTCCTGTTCATTCAAACCCCCACAAGTCCGCAACTCAACTACATATGGTCAGAGACCACCAGCAGACACCAATATGAATAAAATCAATTATAAAGAAGTAAAAGAGACAATGCTGGGTCTTCCCAAACCTTCCATTTTGTTGCCATCCCAGTATTGTAGTGCTTTAAGAAGATACTTAAGGAGAATAAGGATGGTTAAAATAAATTCTCCCCACCTGGGAGAATTTATTTTAACTGCAAGAAGGCTGCAGACACCATGGGCTGAACAGAAATTTGGATCAGCCATTCCATAGGGAAAGGCAGTGGCCAGCCACAGAGAAACCCTGTAGTGAGGAAGGTTCCAGATGCAGAGGGGTGGGATGGGCACAGCACAGCAAACACCATCAGGGTTTGGACACAGCAGGATTTCAGGGGCTGGGATAAGACCTCTGTGAGCAGGAGGGGACAAATTCACCGTGTCAGCAGCCCCAGTGGTGTCCTCAGGCTTCAAGAAAGCACAGGAGGAACAAATTAACGATGCTGGGCACGACCCAAAATCCGTGAGGTTGTGTCAGACACGAGCCAAGGCTTCAGTGAAGACATGAGCTGGGTCTTGGCATGGTGTGTGCACAGAAGTGGCAACCAGGGAGGAAATCAGAGCTGAAGGAGAGTTGTTTCAGATGGGAAAGATTAAAATGTGCTTGGGCTGTGAGGAGCAGAACCAGAAGCCAGTGGAAGGGTAAGCAAAAAGAGAGCCAAAGCGAGAGGGAGCATCAGGTGACAGAGTGAGGAGGATGGTGGGGACAGCTCTGAGGCAGGAAAGGGCTGTTGGAGGGAAAGGAAGAAATGTGCTCGTTTGCCAAATTCTCCTTGGAACAGAGAGCTGCTGTTGAGAGCCAGAACAGGGGGAGGATGAACGAGGAAATCAGCTCCATCACGAGATATCCCGCAGCAGGAGAGCAGAGGAGGGGAAGTGGAGGCTGGAAAGTGGCCAGGGCTGGTGGGATGGCCTGGGGGACCTGCAGAGAGCCAGGCACTGAGGACAGAAGTTATTTTGTCCCTTTTCAGCAATGGCCTTTTCCTATGGCCACCTCCAGCCAGGGGACAATGTCCTTCAGGTCATGCAATGTGTTCATAGGCAGCAGCACAAGTCCCACCCAGAGACCTGCAATAACTGAGGGGTGGAGGCTCCTTACATTCTCTGACAGTATTGTGGCTGTCAAACAATAACCCAGAAGGCAGAGTTTGCATTGGCCTGGGTGTGAATTCATGTTCTGATGCAAGCAGACAAAAACTGGAGCTTAGAAAAATGGCATTTCAGCTCCAAGCAGGTGGAAATGTCACCGTGGTGCCCCTGCCTTGAGAAGTTCAGGAGACTCATGGCCCTGCCTAGACAACCACCCAACTCTCACACCTTTCCTCCTCTCCCTTCCCAGATATCCTGACACCTCCTCTGACACATGATAAGAAAAGCACTTGCCTGTCCATCACCCATCAGGGTGTGCAAAGCCCCTCTCAGATCAGAAATGTGGCACCTGGGCAAGTCTACACCCAAAGCCAGAAGCCAGCTCATCCTGCTGCGGTTCTCCATGCACGGAGCTGCCCCAGGAAGTCACTGTCCCCAAGGGCACTGCTGTCTATGGCATGGCCACCCTCTAGTGGCCACCACTCCTTCCCAGAGACATCTCCTACGTGGACATCCATGGCTTGTTCCTCCGTGGTAAGGGGTTGACTCAGGAGCACAAAGAAACCTTTGTGGAAAATCTTGCTCCCTCCTGCCAACCCTTTGCAGCAGCTCAGTGCAAGAGTTCACTGACTATGTGTTTAAAATGCAGGGAAAAAAATACAAAAATTAAAGTTCCCACAGTGATCCCTTGAGTTTGTCCTGATTTGTGGTCCAGCAGAACATTTGGCTTTGTCAGCACATGGCACCAGCATCACAAAGAGACCAGGCAGAGATCAAATGCTTTCAGTAGGGAAAAAACCCACAAGGTTTGCTTGGGTGCACTTTCTTTTCTGATTTTGTGGTGTTTCTTAAATTGAATATTCTGATCCTCAAACATTTCTGTGGAATCCATCTGTGGATTTGTGACATCTGTCTGTTCAGTGCCCCATGCCTGGAAGTGTTCAGGGCCAGGTTGGACAGAGCAACCTGTTCTAGAGGAAGGTGATGGTCTTTAAAGTCCTTTCCAGCCCAAACTATTCCATGATTTTGCCTGTTCTCCTGCAGAACTCCATATAGATCAACCCATCTACACCTGTACAGCCACCTGTCAAATTAGGAGGGCATGAACACCCAGGGGAGACTTTGCTGGGCTGGAAGGCACAATGCAGCTCCTCAGGGATGAGCTCTCATGTCCTGCACTCCCTCAGGATGTTCTATATTCTTTAGTGTAGCATAGTATAACATTCTTTAACATAATATGGTATTATAAAGTAATAAACCAGCCTTCTAAAAACATAGAGTCAAATTCATCATTCCTACCTTCGTCAAGACACTCTCAACAAATATAACAATCCATGAAGGGTCATGGATGGTAACACCAGAGCTCAATCCCATGAGTAGGGGATCACTCAGAACTGGCCAGCATGGACTGGTCACCCTGCACATCTCCATGCTGCTTGACTGGGATCAGCACAATCACAGCCCTCCTTCTCCCAACAGGGCCACAGGGACAAGTTTGTGTCATCACATTTCTCTTCCCAGAGAAATGTGCACAATTCTTCCCAAGAATATTTCTGGGTTTCACATTCTCTGAACCTCAGAGAAAGAGAAAACACAATTCTTATCATTTGCTGTGCCTGTGTTTGTGCCAAAGTAGAATGCAATATGGAGATTGTTTACCCACAGTGATGGAGTTTTGTTTCCTTGTCCTATCAGGGCCAAGTGTGTGTGTGCGAAATTCAGTGTAGTTGTGTGCAGTTGAGTGCTTGGCAGATTCAGTGTAATGTAGTATAGAATAATATAGTATAATAAAGTAATTAATTAGCCTTCTGATAAGATGGGAGTCAGATGCATCACTCTCTTCCCTCATTGGGGCATTCCCTGCAAATACCATAGGTTTTTCCCCAACTGTTTGTGGCTTCCATCCCCCTACGAGGTGTTTTCTGCTTCTCTTCCCTGCTCAGATCCCTTTTCCTCCCCACAGGGCTGAGCTGATAAAGCTGATTTGGAATCACTTATTGCTTAGCAACGTTTATTATCCTTATTATCCCTGACAAGCTTACTCTGGCTGCCAAAGGGAACCAGAATGAAACAAGCCTCACCCAACATTTTAAGTGAATTTTCACTTCTTGCTGCCCTCTGTGCATGCATCACAAGGGCACACGGTGCTGCTCATCTTTTCCCTCCATCACTGTCCAAAGACCTCTACCAGGACAGGTATTGGCATCTCCTGGGATGACAGAGGTTTCCAAATTTGTGAAGGAGCTGAAGATCACCTACAAGGCAATGACAGCAGAGATGTGTCACCTGCACTAAGGCAGGTAGGAAAAAGCCTCTTGAGGGGTGTCAGTAGCCCCATGAAATGCTTCCTCTCTTTCAGGGCTTGGAGTGGGCAAAGTCCTTTGGAATCAGCAGGAATTGGGTTCGGTTTACAGGTGAAAACCTCATTCCCTGGAATCTAGAGGCAGGACTCAGCTACCTAAATATCAGCATCCATTTCCATCCATTGAGCTTTGGCCCAAGAGATGCCAAATTCTGGGATCCAGGATGGGATCTGGGATCCAGATTTCCAGATTCTGGGATCCAGGATGCCAATTCAGCAGGTTTCTGAAAATGCCAGCTCTCCTCCCAAAACAATGAGCATCGCCCACGAAGGAGAGGAACCATGATTGCTCTGTTCTCCAGCAGCTGCAGCAAACAAAAGCTGTGCCAGAGCCCCTTCCAGCAAGGAGGCACAGAGGAGAAAACTGCCCAAGAAAATGCAAGGAATTTCCTGGCATGAGCAGTTCTCCTAGCATGATACAGGCTCACAAGCTGGAAATTCAAACCTCTGTGTTGTTAGGTAAAATAATTGGAATTTAAAATCATATGTAAGCAGCAGTGGCACAGTGCTGTAAGGTGGTGATGCCTGGCAGAAGAAGGGATCAAAAGAAAATGCATTTACAGGGCAGGAGAGGCTTTCTGAGGGAATTTCCTTAGGATGAGCCAGGATAATGGAGAAGTGAAGATACCTGGAGGTTATTTTGTAATATAAAACAGAGCAAAATCATGAGTGATGGGAGAAATACCACTGTGGATGATTCCATCCCTACATGTCCATACAACTCTGGGAAGATCACAGGTTTTCAGGAAGGCAAAAGGAGTGTTGTAACCCTGCTTCATAACAAAAGGGAAAGCACAGACACTCCAGGGACAAGCAAAAGGAGGAGCATAGGATGACAACCTGATACTTTCTCCTTGACCCAGCCATGAGGACAAGCTGTGTCCTCCTTGGGCTAAAAATCAAAGCATCCAGGAAAGGTTTCTGGAGCTGCATCCAGGAGTTCCTGAAGGTGGCCACAAAACTGGAGATGGGCCAAAATCTTCTCCTTATGAGCAGAACAGAAAACACAGGCAATGCAATAAAATCCCATTTCTTTTCCTGCCATGGCCCCAGATGATCCAGGGGACACTACTCTATAGTTTCATCCCTGGGGGGAACCCAGGCAGCTGAAAACCTCACCTGCTTCTGGAACACATCAGAACCAGCACTCAGCATCAGGCTGAGCCTAATTTCAGGGTTTCCTCCACTGGATCAGTTCATGAAATGTGCAGCAGCCAGGGAGGCAGCAACTGAGGCTGGAAGGAAACTGAGGCACAGCCAAGCTGTGCATCCCAAGGAGAGGATCCCAATGCCATGCCTACCTCCTAAGAAGCAGATGAAGACAGCCCAATAGTTGGGCTCTGGAGCTGCTCTGGCCAAGCCCCCAGCCCATGTTTGATGGTTCTGGTGAAAGGTTTCAGTGCTGGCCCCACTCTCTGGAACAGAACAAGGATGAGCAGCTTGGCCTCACCTGGCACACTGAGCCAAAACCCTGACAGCAATGACAGGAGGAAACCTCCAGGATGTCCTCCCAACCACTTCCCCCCATTTTCCACAGCAAGAAAGGGGATGAGAGTGTTGGGATGTGCCCTGCTTACCCTGCTCTGGAAAACACTTTGCTGATGTTTCCTGCCCACCTACAGGCAGTGGCCTCAGTGTTTGTGCTCTTGGCACAGTCCAGGGAACCCGGGAGCTGAGGGAACATTCAGAGGGCTTGAATGAGTAGCAGCCCTGTGTTTGGGCTGAATAGCAAAAGGAGCTTGTGTGGGTTCCCTTTTCAAAGCCAGCTGAGAAAAGGTTTTGTTGCAAATCCCCGGGCAGAAGTGCTGAAGAGCCTTGAATGCTGCTCTCTGTGCTGATTTGTGCCTCTTTCATTTCACTTCACTGTTTACTCTTCAGCTGCTCAGAGGGCTGAAGCAGCTAGAGCTCTTGCAGAGAGGGTCCTGTTGGTCCTGCCCAGGCCTGTCATTCAGCTTGGAGCCCAAGAAACCCCCTCCAGACCCAAACACCTCCCCATACAGGACATCATTGCTGTGGGAATGGCCCCATGATGCAGCTGCTGTTCTGGCCCTGGTCTTGGCAGGGTGCTGAGAGGGTCCTCTTGCACTCAAAGGTTTTTTCCAGCCCAAACACAGCAAAAGGAAGAGAGGCAGAGCCTGATGGTGGGTGGAGTTGTAGCCACTGGAGATTTTCCTCTTGTCCAGGACCTCTGCCCTCAGAGCATGGCGTCATCCCACAGCTTCTGTCTCCTCTATAATTCCCCCAAGCATCTCAGCAGCCATGGAGGGAAAGAAACATTCCCTTCCAGCTAGCCCTGACCTTAATCTGACACCTCATCCACTCATCCCTGGAGCTACTACTGTTTCCCACAGATCTCAGCTCTCCAGGCCTGATGGCTCTGCCTTGGAAGGAAGACACAACACGAGGCCTGGAAACTCTGCCATGCCATCAAAACTCATCTCCTTGCTGCACCAGCACCAGGGGAAGCCAGGGGTGCAGTGGCCTTGTAGGAATGTTGGGATAGGACAGTCAGGACAGACGGAGACGAGAGATCTCTGCAGCCAGGTCAGGAACTTGGGGTTCATTGCAAAGGGCCTGGGAGCAGGGCCCTGCTGGGAGCTGCAGCCACAGCTCAGAGCAGGCCCGAGAGAAGAGAGACAGTGGTAAAGAGGATGAGAGAGAGGATAAGAGAGTAAGAGAGTGAAGTTCCCCTTACGATACCATAAATCTTCTTCTGTGCTGAATATTCTAATTCTCACTAACCAATCTAGTAAAATATACAAATCCTATAGCATTTACATACAGCCTATAAGAATCTGTTATAGACATCTTTTATGAAAAATCTTTTCCTTAGGATTTTTCCTCCTGAGAAGCCAAGAGGCCTCAGGAAAAAAATGTAAACAATGATTATCTGCTGCTGTGGAATGCAACAATTAGATCCTTGATTGACCCATGTTAGTTGTTTCTAATTAATGGCCAATCACAGTCAGCTGGCTTGGACTCTCTGTCCAAGCCACAAGCCTTTGTTATCATTCCTTCTTTTTCTATTCTTAGACAGCCTTCTGATGAAATCCTTTCTTCTATTCTTTTAGTATAGTTTTAATATAATATATATCATAAAATAATAAATCAAGCCTTCTGAAACATGGAGTCAGATCCTCATCTCTTCTCTCATCCTAAGACCCCTGTGAACACAGTCACACTGTGAATTTTGTTAAAAAGAGTTAAAAAGCATTTGGACAACTCTCTCAGGCACAGGTGGGATTGCTGGGATTCACCTGTGCAGGGCCAGGAGTTGGACTCAATGATCCTTGTGGGTCCCTTCCAGCTCAGGAAATTCCACGATCTCATGATTCCAGTCATGGTCCCCATGGAGAGCATGTGATTTTGGCTGAGCCCCTCTGTTCCCATTCTTGACCATCCTTTCCTCCTTTCAGCAAGAAACCAGCTGGGAGAGCACCTTCATTTCTGCAGTAAAACTCATCAGATGCTTAGAAACACAGATAATGATTTATTCCAGCAAAGCTACAAAGAAGTGCACCCCAGGAAGGGTTTTGGTGATGCTGATTGATGATCTCAATTTACTGAAGCGTAAAGGAAGGAAAGGGGTAGAGTGGAAGATAAGGATAAATATTACTTTATGAGTATTAATATTTAGTAGCCATAGCCTCAGTCCTTGAATAGTCTTTGAAATTAGATATGAAGTTCTTGAAAGGGCTTGGAGGGATTTTTGTGCCTCATATTCTCATAGGTGTCAATTAATTAGATGAGCCAGCCTGAGGTGAAGCAGGATAACCAAAACCAGTCTGTACAAAGAAAAATAATTATCCATGAATAATTCAGAAGGAACACAGAAACCCTAATTAAGGCCAAACCTCACAGAGGGAAACACGGATCTAAGGTTTGGGGGTGTTTTTTTCCCACTGAATTTGAAGGTTGAGCTCAACTTTGGGAGCTGTGGCTGCTGGGCATCCTCCCTCAGTGCCACGTGCCTGAGTTGCATGTGCTGTGTTTATCATCCCTCTGGGGCTGTCCCTGCACCACAGTGCATCAGATGTCTCCAGGGACATTTTCCTTCCTGGAAACCCAGGCCCCAGCAAGGGAACATCCTGGCCCTCGCTCTGTTGTCACCCCAGCTGACATCAGGATAACCCTGTCCCTTTCCAGGCAGTGCATCCTGCCCTGCACATGAGGGAATGACCCTGCTGTGCTCCTGGCTCTGGAATTCTCCCCAGGGAGGGCTCAGAGTCCTGCAGTGCCTGCTGGCCTGAGCTCCCTGCACTGCCTCAATCACGCATCCCCCTGAGCCATAAACCCCCCAGGAAGGACAGGAGGGGGATGTTCCTGCCCTGGCAGGGAGAGGGGAGCTTTCCTGCCCTCACACCCTTGGCATTTCATCTGCTGAGACACGTGTGACACCTGCAAGCCCATGTGTGCCCCCAAGGCATTTCTCTGCAGCACAAGCAGCTCCTTCCCTCGCTGCCTCTTGCAGACCACACTTCCAGCTGGAGGCATTGGAGTAGTTCCCACCCACCAGAAAAGCTCTTCCCCCCATCTCCAGCCAAGGTCTGGTGCTATCCTAAGGGATATTTCTGGCTGGGATAAGTTCAAGCTCTCCCAGGTCTCTCTGCAGGAAGCACAGATGCTTCAGACACCATGGATGAATCCCAGACCACCCCTTCCCTGGTGGTGCAGCTTTCCTCTCCTCAAGATTCTGAGCATTCACCTTTTTCCAGGGAAAAATGAATTTGGCACCCAAGAAGGACATGGAGGGGGATGTTCCTGCCCTCACATCCTTGGCATTTCATCTCCTGCTGAGCCACAGTTGACACCTGCAAGCCCAGGTGTGCCCCCAAGGCATTTCTCTAGAACTCCTTCCCTCTTGCAGACCACACTTCCAGCTGGAAGCACTGGAGTATTTCCCACCCACCAGAAAAGCTCTTCCCCCCCATCTCCAGCCAAGGTCTGGTGCTATCCTAAGGGATATTTTTGACTGGGATAAGCTCAAACTCTCCCAGGTCTCTCTGCAGAATCAGACACCACAGATGGACCCCAGACCATCCCTTCCCTGGTGGTGCAGCTTTCCTCTCCTCAGGATTCTGAGCAGTCACCTTTTTTCTGGGGAAAAATGGACTTGGCACCACCATGAAAGGCTCAGCAACCTACTGGATGAAGCCCAGGCTGGGGAAGCTTTCAGTGGCCTGGAGAGGTCCCTTCCCATTCATACTAAAATGTCAATTTGCAGTGATACCAGAGTCAAACACCAAAAGAGTCATTGTGGCAGGGAGGAGGAGGAGGAGGGTGGATGTTCCTGCCTCCCTTTCCCCTCTCCATCTTCCTACTCAGAGCCTTAAGAAAAGGGAAGGGGGGAGGGAAGCAGATCTCCGCCCCAGGCTCGTGCATTTTCACCCATCAGAAAGCAATTTTCCATGATTACAGACTTTGCTATTCTGGGCTGCAGCTGAAGGTTTATTAGTTAAGAGCACACCAGTAACTCTGGATTGTGCCTGTATTAGGAGCAGCACTCAGAGCTCATCATGCTCTGAATGAGACACTTCAGGAAACATCCACAGCACTTACAGCCTTTGATGGATCTCTGCCTGTGGCACGACTTAATGAGTTTGGAGTGGGAATAAGAAGAGGAGAGAGAGGGAAGAGGCTGATACAGCTCCCAGCAAATCACACTCATCTTCACCGAGGAGGTTCATGAGATATTGCTCTGCTCTCAATATTTAAAGCCCAAAAAGGGAGTCAAGTTTGAGCAGGCGAGGCATTCTCCCCAAAAGCACAGAGACTGTGAAAGGTGTGCAGGAAATGCAGAGCAGGCAGAGATTTCCATCAGCTTCTACAGCCAGGAAAATTCCACCCTGGGAACAGAACCTCTGCCAAAGTGCAGGGAGATAGGGGACACCACAGGGCAGGGTGTGACACCACATCAGGAGATTCCCTTCACACCTGGCCTTGCTGCCCTGAGCATCTTCAGCAGACAAATCCTCTCAGGAGCAATTCCCATTCCACAATCACAAGGAATTCTGGCAAGCAAAGGCAGGGCAAGGACAGATTTAAACCCAAGCCCTAAAAAGGACCCAAAATCCCTTGGCCAAGTGGTCATTCATTTAAGGACTTTAATGGACTATCAATGACTGATGTGTTATAGAGTTACCAAATCACTCCAACTTACAGCAGAACCAGGGGACTAGTTTTATTTTTTTTTCCTTAACTGAACAAACATTTTTCTAAATTTTGTAGCCAGTCTTCCACGCCATAATTTAAAATAAGTGGTTATTTTAAAAAACTATTTTAAAAAAATCCATAATAGCAATAGAATCAAAGCAAGCTTCACTGACATGAAAATTTCTGCCAAAATCTGCTTCCTGAGGGGATGATCTGAGAAGATTTTATTTGTAAAGGAGACTACTTTAACTTAAACACTTCTTCAAATTAGCTAGAAAGAATCTCACTCTAGAGGAGTTTAGGCAGCCCTCTCTTGCAGTAGAGACAAAATCCAACTTTCTGGGACTCTCAGCCAGTCTGGATTGATCCCTAACACAGGCAGGGCTGCTCCAAGGCGGCCCTTTGGGAAAACCAACAAGGGATAGGGTTATCTACCCAGTTTGGGCTGTGCTGATGCACTTCTTGTTCTCATGGAGCTCAGCCCAGCATCTACCTCCTTCCACAGCTCCCACCCCACCTCCTGGGCCAGTCTGCAAAGACATGTTCTGGTTTGAAAGCAAAACCAGTGAGAGACTCCAAGTCAGAAATGCAATTTATCAGGAAAAGGGAAAAGAAAACCATAATACAAAAGAAAAACCACTGGCAAGGTCAGAATACAACCTGACACCCTGTTGGTAGCAGTCCAGTTGGAATTGTGGCTGCACTCCTCCTGGAATAGCAGGTGTGGTTCTGTTGGAGCAGGAATCCTGTAGAAAGGGCGTAGCCTTCCTCTGAAGATCCAGTGGAACTGACTGCTCTGTCCCAAATCCCAGATTATATCCAGGTGGGAATGCTTAGCTCCTCCCCCTGGGTGGAGTATCTCACAATGGGTTGTTGTCATGCAGTGGGTCCATTAAACAGAAATGACTCCTGAGGGAATTCTGTCCCAAATCCCAGATTATATCCAGGTGGGAATGCTTAGCAGCTCCCCCCTGGGTGGAGCATCTCACAATGGGTTGTTATCATGCTGTGAGTCAGGTGGTGGGTCTATTAAACAGAAATGGCTCCTGCAGGGAGTTATCTCTGAGTCATGCAAAGGCATTGATGGGCCCATTAACAGGAGATAAGAAAAAACAATTCCCCTCCTGGTTTCAACAGCCCTTGAGGATGGGAATAGAGTACATCTTAATATTGTAACCTAGGACAGGACAGAAGGTCATTTTCGGGGTCACCATGGCAGCAGGGTGTGATGTTTGCATGTGGAAACCCAGGGCACTGGGAATATTTCTCTGTCTGCTTGGGAGTGCCCTGACCCCCAGGGCAGCACTGACTCTGACCCTCATTCATGGAGAAAGTTTCCCAGACTTCAAGATAGACCAGAATCCACAAAAGTGTGAAATAGATTATAGAGAGCAGTGTAGGTGTTCCACTTGGTGAGGAATTTGGGTTTTGGGATTTTTAGTATGTTGTGTGAATGGAAGGGAGATGGAGGGCACAGGGTGTCATCCTGGGTTTCTTCTTCCTTCTTCATGGCTTTGGGTGGCATTTTGTAATTGGGCAGAAAAGTGTGCATTGTGGGCTCTTTGGGATCAGTTATTGGGTTAAAAGGGGAAATAATCTAGGTGTAAGTTCTTAGCTGGATAGTTTAGTCTTAATAGACCTTGTAACAAGAGATTGTTGGCCTTTTTTTGTGGTGCTTTTCCAGTTTGCTGGGCCTGGTGTGGGCAGCGTGCAAAACTTTAGATAAAATAATAATAAACAAGAACTTGAAGACAGAAAAAATCCAGTGTGTCTCTCTTTCCTGACACAAAACCACTGCAGGAGGGTCTCCCCAGACAGGAGATCCCCCTGGGAGGGCCCAGCCTGAGGCCCAGAGATTGAGAAATTGCCATTTGCAGGCCAGCTCCTGCCCAGGCCCTGAGGAGCTCTCAGTGAAACAAGAGCCCTTTCTGAACATCAGTTTTCCAGCATCCACTGGCCAACCAGCTCCCTCTGCTGCTGCTGCTGCTGCTTCCAGCCTGACCCAAACTGCCTTTTCAGCGAAGGGGAGGCAGTGGGATGGATTTTGGACACAGCACAGTCTCTGGGATGGAGTGAGCAGCTGGCTCCCCAGTGACACAAAATGCTCAGTGACACCTGAAACATCTGCAGGCGTCCCAGGTCCTGCAGGACCCCACCACAGCTGGAGGCCAGCAGATCTGTTCACACTTCACTACCCATGTGAACAGACTCCAGACCAACTCCAAGTTTTTTTGGTTTATTTTCCATCCTTTGGGGGTATTTTGAGGGGGGGAAAAAGGTCAGGCTAACCCAAGACCAAACAAAAGCCTTCACTGCATCACTGAGTGCAGGAGGATCCTCTGGCATCTCTCTCACTGTCTCTGTATTCACATCCCTCACTGGGACCATTCCCAGATCAGATGAGCAGAAATCCTGGGCAGGGGGTATCAACAGAGCCTTTTCCTGGTTTATTTTGGAGGTGTTGCATTAACCAGTGCACACTCTGCCTTCAGACTCAGCTGGAGTGTAAATCTCCATGGCATCTCCTGAACCAAGGCATTTTATCACCCTGGCATTTGCATTCCTGGCCCTTGGAGACCGGGGGATGCCAGACACCTTCTGAGCTGGCAAACAGAGGGGTTGGCAGCAGAAAGGTGAGAAAAACGAGCTGCTGGCTTTTTGTGCATCCCAGGAGGAGCTACCATCATCCTAGTGGTGACAATCCTGCAGCCACTTGTCCCCAAGGAAAGCCAAACCCCACAATGTGCTTGGCAGGATGTGTGACACAGCAGGAGGCTGAGGAGCAGAGGGGTGACAACCTCCAAATCACACATGGGGAAACTGAGGCACAAGGTGGCTGGAATGGATCAGTGGCAAATTAAAAACGTGGGCCCCAGGCTCTGCCGTGAGGATGGAGCTGCACAGAGGCACAGCTGGTTCCAGATGTGTTTAACAGGGGATGCCAGGAGGGTCCAGCTGTGGCAGGGACAGCCTGGAGGGGAGGCAGGGGGACATGCAGGCTGTCACCCTGTCACCCCTTAATTCTTGCTCAGGGACTGGCAGCAATGCCAGCAGCTTCCTAGCAGCCCTGAGGATGGAGTGGAGGGGCAGGGAGGGTGTCCACCCAGCAGGGACAGGGAGGAACCATCACCCAACAGCTGCCAGTGTGCCTGTGTTGGGGTCATCTCCCACCCATGGCCGGGTAACCTCAAGCTGTGTGAAGCAGTGACCCAGGGGTGAATGGCAGCAGGGTTTATCTCAGAAGCTTTGTTTTGACAAGGGTGTCCACCCTAAAAAGAAAATAACTGTCATCCTGTTTTGGCTGGGCTGTGCCACCACAGCTCCGGGTGGGAGCAGGACAGCAAAGCTCTGGGTTGGTAGAGCAGAGTTGTATCAACACCACCTTGAATCCATCTTCCCAAGGCTCTGCATAGCCCTCAACGTCTTTTTCCAACATCTGTTGTATTTGCTGGGACCCTCGTGGCTGGGAGGAATGATGAATCTGACTCCATGTTCTCAGAAGGGTAATTTATTATTTTATGATACTATTTATATTAAAGAATACTATCCTAAACTATACTAAATAATACAGAAAGGATACTTACAGAAGGCTAAAAAGATAATAATGAAAACTCCTGACTCTTTCCAGAGTCTTGAGACATCTTGACCCTGATTGGCCAAAGAGTGAAAACAACTCACATGAAACCAATGGAACAATCACCTGTGGGTAAACAATCTCCAAACACATTCCACATGAGCACAACACAGGAGAAGCAAATGAGATAAGAATTGTTTTCATTTTTCTCTGAGGCTTCCCAGCTTCCCAAGAGAAAAATACTGGGATTTTTCCAGCAAATGTGAATGCCACAAGCATCTTCTCCTGCCTGCAGACTGTGGTCACTAAGGAACAGGGAGGAAGTAGGATTTGCCCCCCAGAAAGGGAGGAATGGTTGATCTGGAAGCACAGGAGCTGCTTAGATCAGAGATGCCAGCTCAGGGGAAGAGCTGCAGAGGTGGAAGAGAGATGTGTCCCACAGCTGCAGGGTGGAATTGTGCCTACATGATCCTGGACAGAGCAGAAGACCCTGAGAGATTTGGAATGATAAATGAAAAGCAAGTTCTGCTTTTCACAGGAATTACAGAGCCCCTTATCAGGAGTGTGAGCAGGAGCCAATTTTAGGATGCTTCACTTTTCTCTCATAGCCTGAGGACTGGAAGCTCCTGGAGGCATCTAAAACTGCTGGAGCACAAGTTCATCCTCCACTACCAGAGCTTGGACCATGGGTGGGAAAACTCAGCCCCTGCATTTCACACTTTGGCATCCCAGCAAACCCTGCCTGGAACAGGAGCAGCTCCTCAGGATTGCTTCTGTGCTGGCTCTGCTTCCTCTTAAGTGGGAGCAATTTGATTATGTCAGTCCAATAACCCTGGGAATATCTTAAGAGGAGTCATAAATCACTGACAATAACTTAATCACTTGGGCTAATAGCTGAGGCAAAGAATACATTGTTCTAAAATGGAGAAAAAAAAATCCAAATTAAAAAACCAAAACAAAACAAAATATTCCTCCTCAGTGCTTTCTGCTGTTGCTGTTGACAGGAAAGTGATCCTAAAAGAGATTTCCTATGGAATTGCTGTCTCACTCCCCATGGAGCACAGGGAAGATGAAAGCAGCTCTTAAGGTAATTCCAAATTTAAGATCTTAAGTCACGAGGTCATTCAGGAGAAAGACTAAAAGAAGAAGGTAAAAAGGTAAAAAAGAATGAGTATAAAAATCCTCCTCTATCACATCACAGGGCAGCCTTGTGTCAGCTTTCACCTGAGGATGTGAAAATGCTGTAGTGCAGCAGGATGCTGCCCTGTGCTCCTGGAGCAGCACAGTCACCCCTTTTCCAAAGGAACACAATAGGATGCTCCTCGTCCAAGTGCAGAGTTAGTAAAAAAGGTCATTGCATCAGCTGTGTCTTCCTCCTTCTTTGAAGTCTGACAGGGCTGACAAAGAGGTTGCTGCCTGGAAATGTTTATGAGGGCACATTTGGGAAATCACCGTTTTTCATGATGGAAAAAAGCTGAGCCAGGGGATTCCTGTGCTGTTCCACCAGCACACGGAATCCTCCCCTGCACTGCAAAATGCACAGACACAGTGCTGGTGTAGGAAGAATCCTCCCCAAACTTCAGCCAGAAATTCCTTTGAGGAATCACTCCTGGATGAACAAGTTAATCCTTCCCACCCTTCTGCATCACATTGGATTGATGAACCTCCTGTGTTTCTCCTTTTATTTCCCATCTAGAAGTCCTGGCAGACCTTTTCCATCCTCATGGGTATTTGAGACACTTGACTGAGCACCTACAGAGTGTCCTCCTGGGCCAGCAACCAGGTTTGAAACCAGGTGTCTTGGTTTGAAAAGCCAGATGTCTGCTAAGGAAGGCAGGAGCCTCCCTCGAAATGAAAAATGTAAACCCCCTCCCTCCAAATTATTATAATTTCAAAATTAAGGAGCTCTCAGGCAAAGATATGGGAGCAAGAAAAACAGTTCTTTATTATGGAAATTTTTAAAAAATGCAAAGGCAATAGTACAAAAAAAAGAAAACAAACCACTGCCAGAGTCAGAGCAGGCCCTGCCCCCTGTGTGTCAGGGCGGTGTCCCAGCCCCATCCCATGGGGGCTCAGCCCTCCTGCAGTGCCAGCTGTGGCTCTGCTGCAGCAGGGATCCTGCACAAGGGGGGAGTTTTCCTCTGCAGCTCCAGGGCTGCTGCAGATGGGCCTGGGCTCCCTCTGGCAATGCAGGGCAGCAGAAAGCTGCTCCTCTGGCAATGCAGGGGGCAAAGGCTGCTGGGGTGTCCCAAAGCTCAGATTGGATCCAGGCAGGAATGCTTGGCTCCTCCTCTGCTCCTGGGCGGAGCATCTCCCCATGGGATGATGGAGTTTGATCAGCCATGCAGGGACACTCACTGGCCATGGACAGAAGATAATTAATAATTAATGGCCCATGAACAGCAGAGATCTCCTGGAGGGAGGATTGGCTGTGGAAGAGATAAAGAAAACTGCCCAATGAACAGAAGATAACTGCCCCACCTCTGACAGATGGGAATGGAACACACACTCCAGCTACACCTTTCAACCTGAGACACAGGGAACAGCCAGGACATATCAGGTCACATCAAGCAGCCCTTGGCACTCATCCTTCAGCAGCTGGAATAAGCTGGGGACCATGAAGAGAAGCCACAGGGGTGCTGGAGGCATTGGTGAGGCACCTGCTGTCCAGCAGATGCTGTGATTTTCCTCCACTGGAGCACAGAGGATTATATCCTGATGGATTTGTTCCAATATCTAAATTCCTGACCATGGTTCCCTTCTCCTCCAAATAATGGTTCTTTAAAGAGAAAAAACCCAAACAAATCAAGGACATCTACCTTGGTATATCAGGACACTTCTACCCCTCTTCAATCTCCAGAGGACACCTGAAGGGAGTCAGGCTGAGGGGACCTGGTCATTCCCACCCAACTCCAAATTTTTGGCAATGACCAAACACCAGGCTCCATAAACCCAAAGAAACTCCATCAGTGAGGGGGGTGGGAGGATGTTTCTCCTCACCCTGACCTATCTGTGAGGTTTTCCCCTATTTTTTCCACTGGGGAACCCTAATTAATGACAGGTGCACCGACCTTCCAGGCTAAGTCAGCATAAGAGAGGGACCAGCCGTCCCTGTTCCTAGCTCTCTGGTAGAACCACAGTCTAAAATAAAAGGTTTCATGGTGCAAACCTTCCTGAGGAACCAAGTTTTCTCCTGGAAAGAACAGAGTGTGTGTGGCAGGAGCAAACAGCTCCTTGGGAGCTGCCTGAGCAGGAAGGAAGATATTTTGATTTATTCTAGGTGTGAAACTTGGCCAGGGAAGCTTGCCAGGTGTTTGTGTTGGCTGCCCTTGGTCACCAGGCTGTTCTTCCAGCAGGAAGCTTTGCTTTTCAAAGCTGGGCTCTTAATATCCATAATCAGGAGAAGAAGAGGGGACAGTCAGGAACAAGGGCTGGTTTCACAGGGACAGGGTTGCTGGAAGGTAAGAATGATAGAATCAGAATGGTTTTATCTCAGGTTTCTGTGGTTGAGATGACCCCTAAGGTATTAAAAAGTCTTTTTTCCTAGCCCCACACTCAAAGAAGAAGTCATGATTTGTCAATTCTGCTTTTCAAGGTTGTTTATTTTCTCTTATCTAATACAATCTTTCTCTGACCGGCTGAGATCTGTCCAGCAGGTCAGGTTGTGGCACACTGACCGCCCTCAGGGCATTGTTATCTTTCTATACGAAAAACTACATGTACTTTATTTACAATAATTTTCCAATACCTATAACCTATGTTGGACAGTTTCTCTCTACTCTAAACCAATCCAAAAGTGCCACCATCACAGCAGAAGATGGAGGACAAGAAGAAGAAGAAAGACAGGACATGCCCAGATTCCTCCATCTTGCCTCTTGAACCCCCATTCTAAAAACCCCCAAATTCTACTTTTTCACCCTGTGATAAATTCACCATCATTCTACTCAAACTCTTGTGGCTTGTAAATCTTCACACAAAGTTGGTAATTTTTTCCATGGGCTAAGATCAAAGGCACAGGTGTTTGTGACTCCATGCCAAGGTCTCTGAGCCCCCAGCCAGGGTCTGGAGTCCTCTAGGGCAGCCAGAGCAATGTCCTGGGTTCCAACAGTTTGGGTTGGAAAGGACCTAAAAACTCATCCCATTCCCACCCACCATGGCCGGGACAGCTCCCACCATCCCAGGTTGCTCCAAGCCCTGTCCAACCTGGCATTGGGCACTTCCAGGGATCCAGGGGCAGCCACAGCTTCTCTGGGCACCCTGTGCCAGGGCTCAGCACTCTCACAGGGAAGGACTCCTACACAAAAAGTGACTCAGAGAAAACAGGTCTTGATTCTGCTCCAGGCCCCTCACAGCCTTTCCTTTGGGTGAAACTGAGTGTGCTGAGCTTACACAAAACATCCTGTACTTCCCTGACACCTGCAGCGAGAGAGGTCCTTGAGAGGTCACTTGAGGACAGCCTTCAGCTACAAATATTCTTGGTTTCATTGCTCAAAGTCAGACCTTTATTGTCATGGAAAGGATGTTGTGGGGAGCAATATCACTTCCAGTCACTGTTGAGATGTGGGCCTTGCCTTCAACCAGCCCTCACACTCCCTGGAACATTAACATTTGCTTTTCAGGACATTTATGAGCATCCCTGCCCCTAAATCACTACCTAATGGAGTAAGAGAGACCTGCTGTAACAGAGACCTGGGCCACCAAACCCTCCTGCTCAGGCCCTGATGCCTCCTCCCAGTTACACAAAAATTGCTTGAGCAAAACAAACTCCATGGCCAAGATCCACCTGCAGCTGAGCCAGCAGAGCTGCAGAGGGAAGAACCTCAGCTGTTCATCCCTACCTCCTATTCTTCTAGGGGAAAAAAAAATTAATTCTAATTTCTAACCCAATCTGTGAAGCCTCCTGGGTCTGTGGTGGCTTCACTGTGCCTAAATGGGACCTACAGGCTGGGTGAGGGGACTCCCAGCAGTGCAGGGTGAACCACAGGAGGAGAAAAGAGCTGTGAAGAACCATCCTGAAGAGCACAGCATTGGGACAGGCAGCAACAAAGCCCCAGCTCCACAGGAAAGCCCCTGGCAGCCCTTCCCTGGAGAGCAGGAGATCAAACAGCCAGGTGCAAGGGCCCCAGAGCCCATCCTCACAGCAAGCCTTGCTCCCAGGGTGGGATCAGGCTCTGAAAACAGCCAGGTTTGCGTCATCTCTTGTTGTGGTGGGGTTCACAGGGGTCCCAGGATGAGGGAAGAGATGAGAATCTTGACTCCATGTTTCAGAAGGCTTGATTTATTATTTTATTATATATATAACATTAAAACTATACTAAAAGAATAGAAGAAAGGATTTCATCAGAAGGCTAGCAAAGAAAGGAATTGAATGATAATAAAATCTTGTGACTGACCAGACAGTCCAAGCCAGCTGGACTGTGATTGGCCATTAATTAGAAACAACCACATGAGACCAATCACAGATCCACCTGTTGCATTCCACAGGAGCAGATAACCATTGTTTAGATTTTGTTCCTGAGGCCTCTCAGCTTCTCAGGAGAAAAAATCCTAAGGAAAGGATTTTCATAAAACATGTCTGTGACATCTTGGGAATCCTTACCACTCTGACCTGTGGAGAATGAGAGAGGGGCAGGAGGAGCTGGCTTTGAAAAGCCAACATCCCATGTTTAAATGGAGTTTTCAGGCTGGTTGGGCTAGGAATGAACCCCTAGTGCAGGACAGATCTCAGATGCCAACTGCAGATCTCATGGATCATGCCAGAACTCAAACAGTTGGATAGAGCTTGATATGGAAACCATTTCCATCCATGCTCCCTTTAGATGCTGCTGTGGCACGATGCAGATTTCCTCTGCAAAGAACAGTTCCCGTCCCAAACAAGCCTGGGGAGGCAGATAGGGGCTGTTTGTCCCACAGGGTGGGTTTTGTTTGAACTGGTTTGTGCTGCTTGAAACAAACAGCCCAGTCCAGTGCCCTGCTACCACAGGTGCCTGAAAAAACAGCCACATCCCTTGGAAAGGGGAACAAAACATTGAAATGGCAAAAACAGAGGTGGAACATGCACAGATTGAGGACACTGAGATTTTTTTCCTGGGATCCCTTGCATCCCTTGCTCAGGACACAAAGGGACAGATCAAGACCCAAAATCTACTGTGGCCTGTAATCATTTTAGAGCCCCTCTCCATCATAGCTAAGAAGAATTCTCCAGGCAGGAAAAATATCCCTTAAAACTGCCAAATGCCTCAACTTACCTCAAAAAGCAAAGAAATGGCTTAATATTTTAATATTTAATACTTAATATTAATTAATTAATTGTATTATCTATATAATCATAAATTTATATATTTATAAATTTATTGTAATTAAATTAATTAATTTAATATTTAATATTTTATTAAAAACTGGTTTAATATTCCCTAATTTCTTCCCCCTTTCCAGTCCAGGAAAGGTGCCCATCCAGGAGGGCAGCAGGTAAATCCCAATCTGAATCCCAGAGAAAAGTGATTTTCTGCTCAGGGCAGAAGGATTTTGTGGAATTAAAGCCCTACATGCAGGTGTGGGCACTGTTGGGGACAGTCTTGCTCCACAGCCAATACAAAATATGTGTAAAAGTGCTGCCAGCACCACTTATCTAGAGGAAATAATGTGGGGATGAAACAGGCACAGGTGAAAGCAGCAGGATGTGATTGATCAAGTGTGGGATAAGACTCTGCCAGCAGAAAGGGCCCTGTGCCTCCTGCAGCCTGGCAGGGAAATACAGAGTTCAAACAAAAGGAATCGATAAGGAAAAACAAGGAATCAATAAGGAAAAAGAAAAATCAATAGTATTTCAGGACTCAAATAAAAAACCCAGAAGGCACACTCCAAACCCCAACAGTGTTTCCTGGCCTGCAGGAGCAGTGAGCCCATTTCTCTCCCAAGGGAAGGGAGCAGAAATGCTGTGAGCAATTCAATAGCCCCTGGCTTCCACCTGGTGACGTTTTACAGTGCAGGGAATTTCCAGAGATAAGAAGATCTCTGTGCTTTGTTTGCTAATTATCCTCTTCAAGCCACTTCCCTTCATCTCTGGCTTTGTTTTGACACATTTATTGTGTTCCTTTGATCTCCACCTTCACAGTGACACCACAGATGATCGTTCCCAACAAAGGATTAAATATTTTGATGTCTCCACAAGCAGCATCTGCTGTCACTCCAGCTCTGAGGCAGCTGCAGCATCTCACAGCCCTCATGCTCCAGGGCACAGGAAGATGATCAGCAGCTGAGAACATGAAAATCACATTGAGGGGCTGGAGTGTGTCCAGGGAAGGGAACAGAGCTGGGAAGGGGCTCAGCCTGGAGCAAAGGAGGCTCAGGGGGCCCTTGTGGCTCTGCACAGCTCCTGACAGGAGGGGACAGCCAGGGGGATCGGGCTGTGCTCCAGGGAACAGGGACAGGAGGAGAGGGAACGGCCTCAGGGTGGGCCAGGGTGCATATTAGCAAAAAATTGGCTCCCAGCAAACCAAGAAGTTCCAAAATGTGGTTTCACACACAGAATCACAAGGTTGGAAGAAATCTTAAGGATCATCCAGTCCAACCTATCACTGGCTGGGGGCTGTGTACAAATCACGAACGGGACGGGACTGACAGGAACGTGCTTTGAGCTGTTTTATTTTTCAGCATCAGTCTTATTACACGGTTATGACAATGGGAAGATGCTACTAGCTCACATTTCAGGCAGCAGACAAAGAACTTAATGTTACAACTTACTTTATAACTTTTTTGACCAATCACACAAAGCAAAAGCATATTGACAGTAGTTCTATCCATCAGTACAAGCACAGGCACCGTTGTTAAAACAATGCTTGCTTATTTCAAATACAATGCCTACTTGTAAGCCTTAAAGCACAATGCACAGAGCTCCATTATTAAGCTTCAAACTTCTTAATATCTTGCTAGATAAACTTTTTTGTAGCTTAGAGAGTTATTCTAGACAAGCATTAATACACAGACCATTGTTCTATTTGTCTTTGCTTTTCTACTTTTTAAATAATTTTTCTGCTGACCTATCTCATGGCTGCTGCTTAGCTCTAATCACAGTTCTACTGCCTCTGAGGCCTGCCTTTTGCAGTTTCTCAAAACCCTCTAATTTTGTGAATTCCCACACAACCCAGCCCCAACACCTCAACTAAACCCTGGCACCCAGTGCCACATCCAAGCTTTGTTAAACACACCCAGGGATGGGGACTCCACCACCTGGGCAGAACATTCCAGAACTTTATCACTCTTTCTGTGAAAAGCTTTTTCCCAATATCCAACCTGTATTTCCCTTGGTGCAGCTCGAGGCTGTGTGCTCTGGTTGTGTCAGTGCTGCTGGAGACAGAGCCCAGCCCCAGCTGAGCACAGGCACCTTTCAGGAGCTGTGCAGAGTGATGGGGCCACCCCTGAGTCTCTTTTTCTCCAGGCTGAGCACCCCCAGCTCCCTCAGGGGTTCCTCACAGGATTTGTGTTCCCAGCCCTTCCCGGGACACACTCCAGGATCTCAATGTCCTTCCCAAACTGAGGGGCCAGAACTGGACACAGCACTTGAGGTTCAGCCTCACCAGTGCCAAGTACAGAGGAAGAATCCCTTTCCTGCTCCTGCTGGCCAGGGAGCAGCCAGATTCTCCAGACCAGTGAGAAGAGGAAGACAGACACATCAGATGTGCCTCCAAATCTGTCCCAGAAGGCAACTGAGAAAAAATCCTTCAATTTAGAAAATAAAGAAAAGGTTTCACTTACAACCTGCTGTTAATTTGTGGAACTCACTGCTGAAGGTATTTCTGAAGATTTTTGAGGTATTAGATTTCATTATTTATCGTTGATTTCCACAGTAAATCAAGGCCAGGTTGGACAGGGCTTGGAGGAACCTGGTTTAGCGGAAGGTGTCCCTGCCATGGCAAAGGGGGTGGAACAAAATGGTCCTTAAGGTTCCTTCCTACCCAAAACATTCTGGGCTTTTATGAAATACATTCCCTCCTGTAGTTTTGTTCCAGCTTTGTCAAAGTACCCACACAAAGGAAAAAAAAATCCACATTGAGGTAAAACAAAGCTGCTGACTTGAAAATTGTGGGAGATGCCTTGATTTGGTGAAATTCCCCTCCTCACCCTGGGGGCTCAGGCACACAAGGTCACACAGTTGTCCCTGCAAGACCTTGCTGGGACAAATCAGCTCCAGGACTAAATCTGAACTGTGTCAAAGGAAATCAGGGTCTGTAGGTTTCTAAGGGGTTTGAGGGACAGTGTCACATGTGAGGGACATTAAAGATAAGGACAGCTGCTTTCCCTCTTTAGGCCGCTGCATGTGGGATGCAAGTTCTGCAGCCACCTCTCCTCCTGTGACACTGTCACCTGAAATAGGAGGGGAGGTGTGTGAAGGACAGCACCCTCAGTGGTGTTAGAAGGGTCAGAGGAGGGGGTCTGGAAAGGCAGGACATGAACATAGAAATATATCAAGTTATCCAGGTATTAGAGTGTCGCCCTGATTTTTTAAGATTTTCTAAGCCTTCTGATGTTTACATTCTTGTAACAAACTTTCTCACACACTTTCTGTAAATAACTCATTGTTTTGTATTCTTTTATGGAGGAGGAGAAATTTGATGGACTTTTGGTTGTCCAGTGTCATTGGAGAGGTGGCACTGTCACCCTGCAATCCACTGTTACTTTTGGAAATCTATAAATGTTGGAGTAAGAAAATAAACTTCCCTTTTCTCTTCACCTAGAGAGCAGCAGTGTGTGCTTGTGTTCTTTCATGTCCTATAGTGACATTAGAGAGCATCCAAAGGAGAGCCATGAAGGGTCTGGAAGGGCCATGAGAGGAGTGGCTGAGGGCACTTGGCTTATCCAGCCTGGAGAAAAGGAGATAAAGGTGGAATCTCATTGTGGTGTTCAGCTTCCTCACAAGGAGAAGCAGCAGGGCAGGCACTGCTCTCTGTGACCAGGGACAGGCCCTGATCCCTGCTCTCTGTGACCAGGGACAGGCCCTGATCCCTGCTCTGTGTGACCAGGGACAGGCCCTGATCCCTGCTCTCTGTGACCAGGGACAGGCATTGATCCCTGCTCTGTATGACCAGGGACAGGCCCTGATCCTGCTCTCTGTGACCAGGACAGGACCTGATCCCTCTCTCTGTTGACCAGGACAGGCGCTGATCCCTGCTCTCTGTGACCGGGACAGGCCCTGATTCCCGCTCTCTGTGACCAGGGACAGGCCCTGATCCCTGCTCTCTGTGACCAGGGACAGGACTGATCCCGCTCTCTGTGCCCCAGACAGGCACTGATCCCTGCTCTCTGTGACCAGGGACAGGCCCTGATCCCCTCTCTGTGTGACCAGGGACAGGAGCTGATCCCTGCTCTCTGTGACCGGGGACAGGCCCTGATCCCTGCTCTCTGTGACCAGGGACAGGCCCTGATCCCCTCTCTGTATGACCAGGGACAGGAGCTGATCCCTGCTCTCTGTGACCAGGGACAGGCCTGAGGGAGCAATGTGAAACTGTGTCAGGGAAATGCAGTTGGACATCAGGAAAAGGTTCTTCCCCCAGAGGGTGGTTGGGGCACTGGAAAGGGCTTCACAGGGAAGTGGCCACAGCCCCAAGCCTGACAAAGCTCAGGGAGCATTTGGACAAGGCTGTGACCGTGTTCGCAGGGGTCTGAGGATGAGGGAAGAGATGAGGATCTGACTCCATGTTTCAGAAGGCTGATTTATTATTTTAGGACATATATTATGTTAAAACTATACTAAAAGAATAGAAGAAAGGATTTCATCACAAGGCTAGCTAAGAATAGAAAGAAAAGGAATGAGAACAAAGGCCTGTGGCTCGAACAGAGAATCCAAGCCAGCTGACTGTGATTGGCCATTAATTGGAAACAACCACATGAGACCAATCACAGATGCACCTGTTGCATTCCACAGCAGCAGATAACCATTGTTTACATTTTGTTCCTGTATGAACCAGTATTCAGTTAAGTATTTTTGTGGGAGGAGTTGCAGACCGTATGGGTCGGTCTCTGCAGATATAGTGCTTTGTTATGAAAAAACCCGGGTCGTGAGCTTATCTCTTCTTATAGAAAAGCCCTGCTGGTGCGGGGACCCTTTCCCGAGCTGTGCTCCTAAAATTGAAGACCCTGAGGGTGGGGGTTCACCAAGTGACTCCAAAGCTGATGCTTTGGGGGACCCCGACCGAAAGCAACGAGAAAACTCAAAACTACGAGCCAATAAGAATTGAAGACTAAATGAGTCTGCACTGAGGAGCCGATGGCTACCTGCAGAGATGCGGAGCCCTCTGCCCTGCCCAGGAGTCGTCCCGCCCGAGACTATGGGGCCGCACTGGCAACGTAACATTGACGGGACCTCACGCCTAAGGCTGCCAGAGGCCGATCCCAGCTCATTCCCCGGGGAAAATTTGGGGCACATCCTCCTCCTCTGAGTCGCCCTGGGAGACGCGACGGGGACTGCAGCCCTGCCGAGCCGCCCAATCCTGAGCTGATCACTTTTAATAAAGGCATTATAAAGGAGAAGAAGTCTCCTGGCCCTGTTTATTTCAGTTCCTGAGACCTCTCAGCTTCTCAGAAGAAAAAATCCTAAGGAAAGGATCTTTCAGAAAATATCATGGCTACACAATGCTGTCAGACACCCTAAGAGACAGCAATCCCACTGCCCTCAATGCCAGGGATTTTCTGACTGCCCCACTCAAATTTCTGCCTCCTCAGTGCTCCCACCCAGCTGCTCCAGGCTGTCCCTCTCAGGAACCCCACCCCAGAGCAAGCAAAACTGAGCTCTGCTGGCTTGCATTACACACCCTGCACCAAAAGCAGCACCCTGGGAAAGCCCAGGGGCACCTGCCAGCTGTGCTAGGGCCAGCTGGTGACAGGAGCATGGCCCTGCTCCAGCTCTGGGTGGCACTTGGCCAAGGTACAGTGCTTGTGATCCTACAGACAGATTTTTGGCCGCCCTCCCGTGGCTCCTCACTCATTTTGGGACATGGGCCCACACAGCTGTCACTCACAGAGCAGAGCTGGATGTTACAACACTTGGGATGCTGGAGAAGAAATCACCTTATCAGGGTCTTGATGCAAGGTTTTGGCACAACCAGGGCAGAGGGGTTGGGAGCCTGAGGCTCAGCCCCAGGAACAGCACAGAACCATTGAGGTGGTGTTTCAGGGTCCCCAGGATGAGGTGAGAGATGAGAATCTTGACTCCATGTTTCAGAAGGCTGATTTATTATTTTATCATATTAAAAGAAAATTATATCCTAAAACTATACTAAAGAAAGAGAAAGGAGACATCAGAAAGCTAGAAAGGAATGAATAATAAAATCTTGTTGGGACTGACCAGAGTCCCAACACAGCTGGACTGTGATTGGTCATTAATTAAAAACAATTCACATGGAACAAATCCAAGATGCACCTATTAGTAAGCAACCTCCAGACCACATTCCAAGCAATCAGATAATAATTGTTTACATTTCTTTTCTGAGGCTTCTCAGCTCCTCTGGAGAAAAATCCTAGTGAAAGGATTTTCATAAAATATGCCAGTGACAAAACACAGAATGGGTTGGAAGGGACCTTAAAGGTCACCTAGTTGCAAACCATGAAGGCAATGGATCCATCTCCCACTGCATCCTCACCTACCTCAGATTTAACCTGAAGCAGCTCAGGAAGTGCTTCTAGATGGTGTCTTCCCAGGAGATTCTCACCTCTAGGGAAGATGGAAGACCCACCAGGACCCAAATGGTTCCTGCACACAGATGCTTGGAGATGCTGGCACAGAGCTGGTTGTGGCCAGCAAACAAGAACCAGGGGCTTCTGCAGGCTATTGTACTTCAGTTAAAGCTTGAAGACATCCAAGAGACCTGAAAATAAAGTCTCAAGACAGAAAAAAATAAAATTTAGAAAGAGAAAAAATTAATAAAAACAAACAAAAACCCAAACAAACCACAAAAACTAACAAAAAAAAAGGCAAAACCCCCCAGGTAATGAACAAACCCAAGACCCCACACTCTTCACAAGCAGCTCTGACTGCCCCAGGCTAAGCTTAAATAGAGCTCCAGGGCATAGGGGTGGTGTGGAGGCTGCAGGTGAAGCTGGTTCTGGCCATTAAGGCTCATTTAGGTCCTTAGAGCCCTGACACCAAGGGTGTCTCTGCAGATGGGCAGGTTGTGGAGCTCTTTCCTGGCGGATTACAGCTGGCATTACATTTTTCCATCCAGCCCCATGATCAGAACACCTCAACAAAGGTGCATGGGCCATAAATGTGACACAAGCTCCAAAAAAGCCCACCAGGAGCCCTCAGAAATGCTCAAATATCTTGTTTTCACTTATTACAAACACTCTCCTGCTGATCTCAAATATTTTAGGGCTGGTTCCCTTCAGCATCATCCCCTTCCAACTCTGGGCCTTGCACAGTGCTCAGTGATGGGCTCAGGACCCTCAGCCCAGAGGAGCAGCCCACACAGCTGTGTCATCTCCCTGGAAATCACCTCATCAGTGGGGAATGTGGCTGGAAGTTCAGGAACTCAGAAATCCTGGCATTTTACCTTCCAAAGAGCCTGTTTTTACTGCAGGCCAGCAGGGAAATCACGCAGCTCTGACGCCAGCCGATGGCTTTGGGGATATTATCTCCTGTCAACATTAATACCCACGGGCACACAAAGGCATGTGGCTGGAAGGGAAGGAGTCCCACCCAAGGAAGGAAGGCTGCCTTCTTTTTATGCATTTGCACTGAAAATGGATTCTAAATTCAGCTTTAGGAAAGGTCAGCTCCCATGCAAGCATCCATGTGAAACTTCCGTGTCCGCAGGAAGGATCAGGGGCTGCCAAGGGGCTACTCAGCCCTTCAGAGCACCTTGGCTGGTGTGAGAGGGCAATGGAGACTTCACAGTGAGCAAAACCCTCCTGCTGGCCCACAAAGCCAAAGCTGTGACAGTGTGAGCTCTCCCAGGAGTGCTCATGGCATTGAGATGAGTTGTGGCTTCACATTCCAGGCACATCAGCACTGGGAAGGGGCAGAGCCAAGTCCCAGCTCCCACTCTGTCTCAGGCTGGGGGTGTGTGTTCTATTTCCATCTGTCAGAGGTGGGGCAGTTATCTTCTGTTCATTGGGCAGTTTTCTTTATCTCTTCCACAACCAATCCTCCCTCCAGGAGATCTCTGCTCTTCATGGGCCATTAATTATTAATTATCTTCTGTCCATGGCCAGTGAGTGTCCCTGCATGGCTGATCAAATTCCATCATCCCATGGGGAGATGCTCCGCCCAGGGGAGGAGCCAAGCATTCCTGCCTGGATCCAATCTGAGCTTTGGGACGCCCCAGCAGCCTTTGCCCCCTGCATTGCCAGAGGAGCAGCTTTCTGCTGCCCTGCATTGCCAGAGGGAGCCCAGGCCCATCTGCAGCAGCCCTGGAGCTGCAGAGGAAAACTCCCCCCTTGTGCAGGATCACCCCAGCCTGAACCTCCAAATATTTGGCTGCTGCTTCTGCCCTGCAGCTCCAGAGCCCATCTCAAGTGTCTTTTCTGGCTGCGAGCCCATGGATGGCTGAGGAAAATCCTGAAGGGTTTTTTAGTGCCAGTGGCTCCAGCTGGTCTGACAGTGCTGGTAGGGCAGGGAGCAGGAAAACAGCACAGGGTAAAGATGTGGCTGTGGTGCTGTTTTGTAATCCAAGGGCTCTCTGGTTTTATTCTGGCTTGGGAAAACCCTGGGGGATGTCTCTGTGAGGGAAATAAAGAGGGAAAACACTGAGCTGTCAGGGTCAGCCAGCTCCTCGTTCTTCCAGAGCAATCAGGGCTGAGCCCTGGGCAGGATCCTGCAGAGCAGCAGCACAACCCACACTGTTTGCTGTGGTGGTGTTCACAGGGGTCCCAGGATGAGGGAAGAGAATCTTGACTCCATGTTTCAGGAGGCTGATTTATTATTTTATTTATATATTTATATAAATATTATATTATATTATATTATATTATATTAATAAGCAAATATTTATGTTTATATAAATAAAATATTATGTAGTATTTTATTATTTTATGACATATATTTTATTGAATTTAATTATTTGTTTTATTATATTTATTACCATAATTTATGATTTATTATTTTATGATATATATTATACTAAAAGTAAATTATATATTAAAACTATACTAAAAGAATATAAGAAAGGATTTCATCACAAGGCTTGAAAGGAAAAAGAAGATGAATGGAATGATAATAAAATCTTGAGACTGACCAGACAGTCCGAGACAGCTGGACTGTGATTGGCCATTAATTAGAAACAACCACATGAGACCAATCACAGATCCACTGTTGCATTCCACAGCAGCAGATAACCATTGTTTACATTTTGTTCCTGAGGCCTCTCAGCTTCTCAGGAGGAAAAATCCTGGCAAAGGGATTTTTCAGAAAATATCATGGCCACATTTTCCATCCTGCAGGACTGAGCTGAGGCCAGGACAGCCCCTGCAGCCCCTCAGCCCCTGCCCCACAGCAGGGATGAGCCAAACCTTGGCTCCTGGAGTGCCCCACTGGAGGGCACAGAGCTCCACTCCACAGCACTTCTCATCAGCAATGGGGATGTGTCACCCTGATTTTTTAAGATTTTCTAAGCCTTCTGATGTTTACATTCTTGTAACTAACTTTCTCATGCACTTTATGTAAATAACTCGTTGTTTTGCATTTTTTTATGAAGGAGGAGAAGTTTGATGGGCTTTTGGTTTGTCCAGTGTCATTGGAGAAGTGGCACTGTCACCCTGCAATCCACTGTCACTTTTGGAAATCTATAAATCTTGGAGTCAGAAATTTAAAAACTCTCTTTTACCTTGAAAGAGCAGCCTGTCCATTCCATGTTATTCCGTTCGTGCTATTCCACTTCCTGTCACTACAGGAAGGTGTCACCGCAGGGGCTGGAGCAGGACCCTCAGCACAGGTGGGCTGGGAATTGATCCAATTTACCCTTTGGTTCCCCTTGTGAAGCTGCTGCTGCCCAGGAAGGAACAAGTTCATCCCAGAGCCACAACATCCCTACCTATAGGAATGTGCCTCTATTGATGGAGTGACAAAATTATCTTTTGTGTCCTTAAAAAGGAAAAAAGCCCAGAAGTTTTTCTTCTCAATTAGGTAAAAAGACATCTCATAGGACCTGGGGGACTTCACCTCAAACTTAAGGATGGCAAATTGGACAAAAGCCAAAAAAAGTCCCACCTGAGCAATTTGCTAGAAAAAGAAGAGAACAAAAGAAAATAATTGCTTTTGTGAGGTGTTTTACCAGGAGCAAGAACCTCTTGCACCTGGCTTGGTTTTTGTCTGTAAAGAGCTTTGTTATTTTGCCTTTTATTAATTTTTTTTTGTTTCCAACACTACCACAGAAGCCATCCTGCTGATTTTATGCCTTCTGAGGTGGCTGAGCTCTCTTGGGTGTGAAATAGATCTCCAAGAGCTTATGAGACCTGGCTCGAGGAGACCATATGTGACCTACCCAGGCAAGATGCCATCCTGCTTGTCCCAACAGGGTGAGGCCTGGAGCAGGTCTGAGGCCAGTGAATCCTCTGTTGTGGGTGTCTGCTGTGAAAAATGCATATTTTATGATTGGCTTTTCACAAATATTAAAATGAATATTATACGTGTTGTGTTAGAAAGTGATGCTGTATTAGTTTTCTTAAGTAGTGTGTTAAATATAGTTTTAGGTTATAACATGATGTTAAAATAGAAACTGTGCTAAGATACTTTTTTTTAAAGAGAGGAATGAGGAGCTTGCAAGATAGCAGCCACAGGACACCTGAATCTTTCAGAGAAAAAGAATTTATTGCTCCATTATCAGGAGAAAAGAACTTCTTCCTGCCTTGCTTAGCACTGAAGAGCCGTCAGGATTCAGAGGAAGAAGTTAACACTGACAGCCAGAATCCTGTGCTTGAATGGAATTTATGCATCATGAATGAGATGCAACAGGCTGTTGCTTTTAAGGGTTAATCCTCTTTGGGCTTATTTTGCCCAGAAAGAGGTACCAGGACTGTCCATAACTCTTTGTTTCCATTGTCTCGTATTGTCCTAAATCCTAACTGTCCAAATCATTATTACTCTAATTACATTACTATTTTTATAACCATTTTATTACTATTAAACTTTTAAAATTTTAAAAACAAGTGATTGGCATTTTTCACATCTGCACAGAAGCTGAGGGACCCCAGAGGCCATCCGAGGTCCCACCACATCCAGGTGAGATCCTGGCTCACACAAACTCCTTCCCCACCCTGCCAGGATTGCCATGAACACAAAACCCTACAGGGTTTAAACCCAACCAGCCTCCACTCAGTCTCATGCCAAGGCCTGGGATGCTTCTTCCTGGCCCAGAGGGACTTTTGGGGCCACCCAGGAGCTTTCATTCCACTTGGTTTTGTCCCTTTCCTGCCCAAGTGTAGCTGCGAGCCAAGGACATAATTTGGAATATACAGGCATGTACCCATAATTTGGAATATACAGGCATGTACCCACTCTCTGTAAACCTTACAGGGCTCTGCCCCACTGCCTCCAGGCTTCAGGCTGTCAGGAATATTTGGACAGACTTCGCCACCAAAATCACACAATTTATAGGTATATATCTCAGAAGGGTTCATTGCCTTTCCCAGCTCAGGGAGCTGAACAAACCCCATTTTGCATCCTCCTGAAATGCAATATTTTAGGTAGGAGGAGGTTTTTTGGTTTGGTTTTGCTGGTTTATTTCATATTTCAACAGTTATTGTTGCATTTGCAGTTGTCACCACACCAAAAGTTTGGGGTGGTTTGCATCCCATCTGCCTGGGGGAAGGATTCAAAGCTCAGCCTTTCCTTTAGGACACACAGACTGGTTTTTTTCCCAGATTTTTGCAGGGCCCTTTGCTGCCACCATCCCCACATAAATCCATGGCAATGGTTTGCCCTGTCCCACAAGCACCCACCTTGTCTGCAGCAGAGGCTGGAGGCAGCTCCTCATACGGCAGAGCTGCTCTCCATGCACATCCCAAACCCACCCTCTCAGAAATCATCTTCCAATCCAGCTTTTACCCCTTGTGCCAAGCTCCAAGTGTGTTTCCTCCCACCTCTCAGGCTCAAACAGGGATGGGGAGGAAGGCAAAGTGTTCAAGAGGTGAAGCAGGAGACCTCTGGGATGTCCCACCTGCAGAAGGAAGGAGGGAGCTGAAATCAGACCCTGGATCTTTCCATAGCAAAATGGCCCAGCTCTGCCAGGAGGGTTTTTTCCACTGTACAGCTACTATAGGCTTGATGACAGGAAAGCTAATTATATCAACATCCTGTTTACCCAGAAACGAGGAAGAGGAGCCCAGAAATACTTGGGCTGTGAGGGCACACTCTGATCTGGTTTCAGGACAGAAAAATCCCATCCGTGCATCTGTGTGACCGGGTTCACAGGGGTCTGAGGATGAGGGAAGAGACGAGGATCTGACTCCGTGCTTCAGAAGGCTTGATTTATTATTTTATGATATATGTTACATTAAAACTATGCTAAAAGAATAGAAGAAAGGATTTCCTCAGAAGGCTAGCTAAGAATAGAATAGCAAAGAATGACAACAAAAGCTTCTGGCTCGGACAGAGTCCAAGCCAGCTGACTGTGATTGGCCATTAATTAGAAACAACTCTATGAAACCAATCACAGATGCACCTGTTGCATTCCACAGCAGCAGATAACCATTGTTTACATTTTGTTCCTGAGGCCTCTCAGCTTCTCAGGAGGAAAAATCCTAAGGAAAGGATTTTTCATAAAAGATGTCTATGACACATCTGGCTCATTTTCTTCTGCTACCTTCTCCCACTGCCCCAAAATGTTGGTTTTCCCAGAAAAAAAAGAGCCTGGAAAGCAAATCATGTCATGTCTCCCTGGTGCAGTTCCCCCCTGAGCTGGGAAACTGCTCAGCTCATCCTGGCTGGAGCACCTGGGGTTTGTTGGAATCCCTGCAGGTTCCTGCCAGCCCTGCAGGAGCTTCCCCAGGAACACCCTGACCAAGCAGGACTTGCAATACCCAGCAAAAGCCACCCAGCAAGTCAGGGCACCTTGCCTCAGTTTCTTTCTCAGAGTTTTATTTAAAAAATCCAAAACTCCTGGTGCCTTTTTCCCACCCTCTCCCAGCCCCACACTTCACATTCCTGGCTCTGAGGCAGCTGGGTGTGCTGCAGGCTCTGCTCCAGATGTGGTTTCATTTTGCTTTCTGATTTTTCACCAAATTGCCTCACATCTGCCACGGCCCTGCGCTCACCTGTGCCGTCCTGCTCCAGGGCTGGACAAGGGAAAGCTCCAGGGAGATCTTCCAGCACCTTCTACTACTGAAATCCTGCCTCATAGATTCCTCCTACCCCATAGATCCTGCCCCCTTGTGCCCCATAGATCCTGCCCTATAGACCCCCTGTGCCCCATAAAGCCCCTAAAGAGGGCTTATGGAAAAGAAGGAGAGTGACTTTTTACATGGACAGGTAAAAATGGGACAAGGGGAAGAGTTTTAAACTAAAAAAAGAGATATTTAAATTGGTTATTAGGATGAAGATATTCCCTGTGAAGGTGCTGAGCCCTGGCACAGGGTGCCCAGAGAAGCTGTGGCTGCCCCTGGATCCCTGGAAATATCCAAGGACAGGACTGGGAGCAATCTGGGATGGTGGAAGGTGTCCCTGCCCATGGTGGGGTTGGAACAAGAGATCTTTGAGGTCTCTTCCAATCCAAACCATTCTGTGATTCTCTGATTTTATGATTTTACTCTTTTCCAAATTTCCCATCATTTCACTTCTCCTCCGGAGCCTGAAGCACCGTGGGACAGCCCAGGGAGAGCAGGGCTGGAGGAAGGAGGATGATTTGTTCCTTTTGCCAAGGGAAGGCCCAGTCCCAATTAATGTCAGGCCAAATGCCATGGCCAGGGCTTCAGGAGCTCACTCCTGTTGCCAAATCTTCTTCCTTCCTTCAGGTCAGCTGCAAAATTAAATGACCGTGGTTTGTCACAGACTTTATTATACATTAGCAAGGCCCAGCTGTATTTACTATTAAATTAGGTATTATTATATATTAAATAAATTAAAATATTATAATGAAATAATTCTGTATTAAATATATTAAATTATATACTATTATATTATATACTTTTATGTACTATTATATACTTTTATATACTGTTACATTCTATTCTATTCTATTCTATTTCTTCTATTTATTATATTATATTATATTATATTATATTTATTATATTATATTTATTATATTATATTTATTTTATTATATTTTTTATATTTTTATTATCCTGCACCAAAGAAATGAGCCTAAAAAAAAATCCCTGACCCATCCTTCCCCCTTCTCTTGAGTCCTGTTTCATCAGGACTACCTAAAGAGGAGGAGGAGGTCACTCCTCAGCCCGTGTGACCTGTGCCACCTCATGGAGAACCAAAATAGGCTGTGATGCCTTGTGAAGGCTGACCTAGAACAGAGGCTGGACAGAGCTAAAGAATAAAGCAGGGATTTATTAGGAGGCCTCAATGGATGCACCTTGGGCAGCACAAGAGCCCAGCCAGGGCTGCACCCAAGATGAACCAAAATGGTCACAAAATGGACACCTGGTCACAGGGTTTCTCACTTTTATAAGTTTTTTGCATATTGGAGGTAATTGTCCAATTCCAGCTTCAGCTTATGTTTTACTCTCTTCTTGTTTTCCTCTCTCCAGCCCACGGTGTTTGTGCTCTTGGGCTGAGATTTGGATCATTTGTCCTTGGTCCCCAGCTGGAGCAGGAATTGTTTTGTCTCCCTGCTCTGTGCACAGAGCTCACCATCCCCTCATATGAAACCCAGACCCACACACTAAAGCAGCACAGAATCTGAAAAACAGAAAAGCCAAAACCTGAGGCATCAGTTGGATCCAGAGCAGGAATGGCAAAGCTTGGCAGTGCCAGCAGGATGTGGGGTGGGTTGAGCACCAGGAATACCTGCTGGGATTGATGGAGAATCTCAGGTCACATCTGCAAGGGGCTGACTGATAGGACAGAGAGGGACAAAGGGACGTGCACACCCCTCCAGAGCAACATCTGGAGGCCAAAGCTGAGGCAGGACCAAAGTCTGAGCCTGCTCTGGGGTGCTACGTGAGCCAATGCACCTCCATCTAACAGGGTCTGGCTCACTCTGCCTTTTCCATTGAAAAAAGTGGATTTAAGTGGCCAGAAGAACTCATGAGTCTGGCAAATCTCTCTAGACAGATGAAAATAAAAGGAAAAAAAATACACAACAGATGAAAAAAATGACAACATCTGCCACAGCTTATTCACACCAGCAGTACTAAATCAAAACAGGGTTAGAGCTAGAAACAAAAGCAAAATAACTCTTTTGCTTTGGGTCAAATTTCCTTTTTTTATTTTTTTCCAGTCTGTGTTTTCAGTGGAGGGGGTTCTTGTGTTTATTTACTTTGTTTGACTCAGCCTCCAAACTCCCTTTGATTTTTCAGTGTGAGCTGAGGGCCAGATGGGGCTGTTTGCACAGCTGCCTGCAGAGCACCAGCCCCTGGTCACGGAGGGTGCAGGGACAGACACTTGGGGACAGCCCAGGAGTGCCACATGAGGTGTCCTAGAGGGGACAGGAGGGGTGGACACAGCGTGTCCCAGCCTTTTCCTCATCCTCCAGAGCCCCCATGCAGCCCAGAGCACCCTGCAAGGACAGGAGAGTGGTGGAGTCAGACAATCCTGGAATGGTTTGGGTTGGAAGGACCTTTAAAGTCCATCTTGTTCTACTCTCTGCCATGGGTAGGGACACTTCCCACTATCCCAGGTTGCTCCAAGCCCCATCCAACCTGGCCTTGGGCATTCCAGGGATCCAGGGGCAGCCCCAGCTGCTCTGGGCACCCTGTGCCAGGGCTCAGCACCCTCACAGGGAACAATTCCTTCAAATATCCCATCCATCCCTGCCCTCTGGCAGTGGCAGCCATTCCCTGTGTCCTGTCCCTCCATCCCTTGTCACCAGTCCCTCTCCAGCTCTCCTGGAGCCCCTTTAGGAGCTCTGAGCTCTCCCAGGATCCTTCTCCTCTCCATGTGAGCACCCCCAGCTCTCTCCAGCCCTTGTAGCATCTCCATGGCCTCCTCTGGGCTCTCTCCAGCAGCTGCAGCTCCTCCTGCTGTTGGCCCCAGGGCTGGAGCAGCTCTGCAGGAGGGGTCTCACCTGCAAAATCCCCCTGCCCTGCAGGGGATGAGCACACAGAGGGCTCTGGGCTGTGGCTGGGACATGTGGAGCCCCTCATCCATGCACATCCCCTCTGCAGGAGGAACAGGATGTAAAAAAAGGAGACCAAATGAAGGCCCTGAGGCTCCGGTGAGGGTCACAGACTCTGCCCTGATCCTGGCCCAGCATTGCAGTCCCATCCTACAACTACAGGACGTGGATTAGGACACCAGGGCTTGGCTGAGTGGGGCAGAGGTGTGGGACTGGGATATCCCACCTGCTGTTCCAGAGGAGCTTCAGCACCTTGAAGGTCCTCTGCTAAATCTACCATCCCCATGGCACCTCCCCAGGGCCATTTTGCCTCAGCTGAATCCATCTTTAGGGAGGGAGGAAGTTCTGTGCCCACAGAATGCACATAATATTAACTTCTCTGAGGCTGATAAGGGATTTCAGGAAGATGTAAGAAGCTCCAGGGCAGCCTCCAAGAGCCCTTTCTCCCTTTTCTCTGGTGGAGAAGTGCAGGAAGGAGCAGCCTTGCTTTACCAGGAGCAGTCACAGCAGGCTCATGGCCAGCTGAGGCAAGGACAAGGACAGGATCAGCTCAAGGACAGTGAATCCAAGGCTTTCAGGGCCCCCTCAGATGCACACCAGGGATGAAACCGCTGCAGAAAACAGCTGGAAGTTTCCCACACAACTGGAGCAAAACAGTTTTGTGTTGGTTTTTTTTCCCCTCCTAATCTAATTCTTGCAAAATGCTGAACTATTTTAGCTGAAATTTTCCAAAACCACTCCAGCCTGGAGGCAGCCAGCCAGCCTGGGGGAAAAAGAGTGGAGTCTGGCAGATTCATCAGTAATTAAAGGCAAAGTCTGAGAAAAACAAGGAGTGTGTAAATGACAGATCCCAGCTCTCCCTTTAGACATGCAGCCACTGAAATGGAGCTGCCCTGGGGCACCAGAAAGGAGGGATGGATGGATGGATGGATGGATGATGGATGGATGATGGATGGATGATGGATGGATGGATGGATGGATGGATGGATGGATGGATGGATGGATGGATGGATGATGGATGGATGATGGATGGATGATGGATGGATGGATGATGGATGGATGGATGGATGGATGGATGGATGGATGGATGATGGATGGATGGATGGATGGATGGATGGATGGATGGATGTGGATGATGGATGGATGATGGATGGATGGATGGATGATGGATGGATGGATGGATGGATGGATGGATGGATGGATGGATGATGGATGTGGATGGATGGATGGATGGATGGATGGATGGATGGATGGATGGATGGATGTGATGATGGATGGATGGATGATGATGGATAGAGGATGATGGATGGAGATGATGGTTGGGATGAATGAAGATGTAGAGTTGGAGATATGGTGATATTAGAAGGATGATGTGGATGAATGGATGGTGATGAATGGAGATCGATGGGTGATATGGATGGACATGATGGATGGAATGGAGTGTGGATGGATGGATGGATGGATGCATGGATGGATGGATGGATGGTGGATGGATGGATGATGGATGATGGATGGATGGATGGATGGATGATGGATGGATGGAATGATCAAAATGGGAAAAGGGAAAAGGCAGAGGAGCCCATTTTCCACTCAAAGGGCATGATGCCCTTCCAGATAAAGCCCTACAAGCCTCAGTCAGAGAAGATCCTCTCAGCCTGAAGGTCCATCACAGTGCCATCAATTGTCCTCTCACTGGGAGGAGGGATAGAGATGCAAACTAACCCATTTCAGAGTTTTCTGGTACCTGCAGGAGCCTCTGGTGTTCTCCAGGCCATCAGCAGTTCCTGGGGTTCCACCAGGGCTCCCAGAGGTGATTCTCCCCCTGAGCTCTGAACAGAACCACAGGGAAATCACACGTGGCTGGGACCATGGAAAATGTCATCCTCAGCAGAAAACAGTTTTCTTCTTAAAATAAGAGGGATTTTTTGGGACATCCATGGTTGAGACAACATAAAGATGGTAAAAAACTCACATACAGCCAGCAGCAAAGGTTTCTTTGTTACAGAACATTTTAAAAACTTTCTAGCCAATAACATGTTGCTAAAACTTAGACAATTGTTTTAGCCAATTACCAAAAGTACAAAAAAAATCGTCTTAACTTTACTACTTCCCACAAGCAAGGGTACAGCATAACCAAATTAATTCAAATGTGACAGCCCACATCACCTGAATGCCTGGCACATGGTTCTGAATTTGTTGCTATGATAATTTCTTTATTAATTGATGTTATTACTTTGGCTCCTAAGCTCTCGTTTAATGGACCAGGATCCCATTGAGCAAAATGCAATGCAACAAAAATGCAGTTTATTTTGCAAAGAAATGGATTTCCACCACATTTTTAAGCTGTATTTCAAATTTGCAAAAACAGCAAATCTCTGCCTGGGCAGAGAAATGTAGCCCCACTTTTCTCTTCACAGAGAAAAGCAAGGCACAATTCTTCTCAAGAATATTTCTGGGTTTCACATTCTCTGAACCTCAGAGAAAGGAAAAACACAATTCTTATCATTTGCTGTGCCTGTGTTTGTGCCAAAGTAGAATGCAATATGGAGATTGTTTACCCACAGTGATGGTGTTTTGGTTCCTTGGCCCTATCAGGGCCTGGTGTGTGTGGTGGTGTTCACAGGGGTGCCAGGATGAGGGAAGAGATGAGAATCTGACTCCAAGTTTCAGAAGTCTGATTTATTATTTTATTATATATATATATATATTATATATATAAAATTATATTATATTTATTTTACATAATATATCATATATAATATTATATTTATTATTTTATTATATATTATATTAAAAGAAAATTATATACTAAAACGATACTAAAAGAATAGAAGAAAGGATTTCATCAGAAGGCTTGAAAGGAATATAAAGGAATGATAATAAAATTATAAATAATATAAATAATATAAATAATAATATAGATAGTAATATAGATAATAAAATCTTGTGACTGATCAGAGAGTCCGAGACAGCTGGGTGTGATTGGCCATTAATTAGAAACAACCACATGAGACCAATCAAAGATGCACCTGTTGCATTCCATAGCAGCTGATAATCATTATTTACATTTAATTTCTGAGGTCTCTCAGCTTCTCAGGAGAAAAATCCTAGCAAAAGGGATTTTTCATAAAATGTGTCTGACAGGTATGTGTGAGTCAGGACTGAAGGCTGACAGTCACAAAATTCAGTCCAGTTTTGTGCAGGCAGATTCAGTTTAGATGTAATGTAATACAGTGTAATATAGTATAGAATAATATGGTATAATGAAGTAATTAATTAGCCTTCTGATAAGATGGAATCAGATGCATCATTCTCTCCCTTCACTGGGGGCAAAAATATCATCTATGCCATAAACCCCCTGTAATTCCACGAAAAGCCTGACCAGGATGCACATCCCAAATGTCACAGACCGACCTGGGTTTAAAGCCAGCTCAGCCACATGTGAGAGCATCCCTGCAGAGCTCAGGGCACTGGGAGGTGCAGCTGCAGCTGCAATCCACTGACAGGCAGCTGGAGGGAAGCAGATTTCCATCGAAACCACAGAATGTCAGAACTGCAGAGGCAGCAAAAGCTGGGAGCAACCTGAAACCCTGCTCTGGACAAGAATATTCACATCTCATCTGGGACCAGCAGCAGGACAGGCCAGCACGTTCAGGCCTCTGGAACACTGACTCAGGAATTTTTGGCATGTTAAATTATTCCTTCTGGGATTCTTTTGTCTGGTTTTTTTTTTTTTTTTTTTTTGCTTTTTGAACCATTTTTTCAGGCTCCCCTGTGCAGGCATTTTTGTTGCATGAAGATCCATTCCTGCAGTGTTTCTGTGGGCACTCACACCAGTCAGGGTGGTGAGAAAAAGCACCAGGGATCTCAGCTGACAGCCCACATCACCTGAATGCCTGGCATATGGTTCTGAATTAGTTGCTATGATAATTTCTTTATTAATTTATTTTATTACTTTGGCTTCTAATCTCTCCTTTCATGGACCAGGATCACATTGAGCAAGATTCAATGCAACAAAAATGCAGTTTATTATGCAAAGAAATGGATTTCCACCACATTTTTAAGCTGTATTTCAAGTTTGCACCAAACTTCAAGAACTGAGTGAGATTTCAAACCTTGGTCCTCTTGGACAGAGGAGTGGTACAGAAGTAGGATCAGGATCCAAAAGGATATTTGGCAACATTTCCATGCCAGACCAGGTTGGATGGGGCTTGGGGAAGGTGTCCCTGCCCATGGCAGGGGTGTGGAGACCAGATTATCCATAAAATCCCTTCCAGCCAAACCATTCTGGAATTCTGTGGTCATCCCTTCTCCCCACAACCCCTGTATCCCTTTCCATCAGCTGTCTCCATCCCAGTAGGAAATCCTGCTGTGGGAAGGGACCCATGGCTGGGAGAGGAAGGCAGGGAAAAGGAGACTCAGGATTCACAGTGAATATTCAAATATATTCAAATATCCTGTGCCAGCCTCATCACATGCCCTGTGACAGTCATGTCCTCACCAGGGTTCTGAGATTTGGCTCAGGTCCCCATTTCAGGTCTTGTTTTAAAAATATATAAATATATATTTAAAAATGAAATAAAATTTTATATATATATATATATAATTTATTTTAATCTAGATTTTATTTTATTATATATATTATATATTTATTTATATATTTATATTTATTATATATTTTTATATGTATTTATTATATTTATTTTATTTTTTTATTTTTACTATATATCTAAAATATATATTTTAGAGATTATATATAGAGATTATAAAATACATACTTACATATCTATAAATATGTAACTATCTATAAATATATACATAAATACATAAATACATAAATATATATAAATATAAATATAAATATAAATATAAATATAAATATAAATATAAATATAAATATAAATATATATATATATATATATATAAATTTTCTTTAGAGCTCCCTTCTGTGGTTATCTCTCTTTGTCCCCTTCCTCCTGCCACTCTCCCTCCCATCACAGAGTTGTTGCTGTCCCTGCTGAACCCCAGCCTTGACCTTCCAGAGAGGCTTCCCCAGGGAATGGGCACAGCCCCAGGGCTGCCAGAGCTCAAGGACAATTGGGACAAAGCTCTCAGGCACAGGGTGGGATTTTTTTGGGGCTGCCCTGTGCAGGGCCAGGAGCTGGACTCGATGATCCTTGTGGGTCCTGTCCAGCTCAGGGTGCTCTGTGATTTGGAGGTCACCACTTTTATATCCTTATCTCCCACACAAACCATCCTGGGACCTCTTCCTGCTCCTGTATCCCTCACTGAAGGGGAAAGAAAGGTTTTTTCTGTCCTCCCCAATGCTACACAATCTCCACAGAGTTGCAGTAGTTTCAGCTCTAGAACATTTTAAAGGTAAAAGGCAGAGATGCCAAGACCACAATCTACAAAACTTTCCCAAAGATGGGATCTGGCATTCACACCTAGCAGAACTCTTCATTCCAGACTTGGGAATTCCAGTTCCCAAGGAATTTATCTGGATGAGTGGAGTTTGCAGGCTGCCCCCGAATCCGCCCATCCTTGGAGGGCCAAACCCAAGGCACGAAGCCCATGGAGGAGCTTTGTGTCACTGACAAAAAAATACAAATTTACAAACAAAAAATACAAATTTACAAACAAAAAAATACAAATTTACAAAGATCCCTGGGAGAGGACACCAAGCCCTTTTCCAGCAAGAAAAGCTGCTCCCCATCCTTTATGGGGGTGGAGAAAAGGGGAACATCCATGGATGTCCTCCCTCCCCACACTCCAGCCCCCAGGGAAGAGCCCCATGCCCTGCCTGGTGTCCCCACAGCAGCACTCCTGTGCTTCTGGACACAGCCACTAGAGGATGGCAGTGTCCCAGGCCACGCTGGGAATCACCAAATCCTGCTTTGGAAACCAACAGCACGCAGATCCCATCAATGTCCCAAAAATATCCACCCCGAGTCACTCCAGCCCAAATCACAAACTGGAAGTTCCCAGCCCTCAGCTCTTATTGCAACGCTGTGACAGCCCCAGCGAGGGGGGAGAATGATGGATCTTACTCCATGGATATCAGAAGGCTAATTAATTACTTTAATTAATTAATTAGTTTGATTATTATATAATATTATAAATATTCTACTATAAATATTCTATTCTATTCTATTAATCTAAAACTGAATCTGCCAAGCTTGCATTCAGGTCTGCACACAACTGCACTCAATTTATATATAATATATTATATTGAATATAATGTGAATATATTATAATATATATATTCACTAAATATAATATAATATAATATAATATAATATAATATAATATAATATAATATAATATAATATAATATAATATAATATAATTAATATAATATAATATAATTTATATTTCTATTATATTATTCTATACATCTAAAACTGAATCTGCCAAGCTCTCAACCCTGCACACAACTACACTGAATTTTGTGACTGTCACCCCAAAGTCCCAACACACACACACACACACCTGGCCCTGATAGGGCCAAGAAAACAAAACACCATCACTGTGGGTAAACAATCTCCATATTGCATTCTACTTTTCACAAACACAGGCACAGCAAATGATAAGAATTGTGTTTTCTCTTTCTCTGAGGTTCAGAGAATGTGAAACCCAGAAATATTCTTGGGAAGAATTGTGCCTTGTTTTTGTCTGGGAAGAGAAATGTGGGGCTACAAGCTCTGCTTTGCATCCCAAGCAAAGGGAGGCCTTTGGAGACTGGAAATTGGGATTTTACAGCCCCCTATGTGCTTTCTTCTCCCCTTGGGACACAGCTGGGTGTGTTTTTGATGAGTTACCCGGTGTATTTCCAGATCTCACCATGTCTCCTCTCCTGTTACTGTGAGCACAAGATGGTCAGAGCCCCATTATCAGGGAGTTCCTGCCACCTCCATGGTTTTCCTGCATCCACCATCAGATGTTCAGACCTCTGGGCTCTCCATGGGATCATGATTTCCAGCAAAAACCAAACCCTGATGAGCCAAGGAGATGGAGGCAGCCCAGCATCCCCACAGGACACCTTGGAGGGGATTTTCAAGGCAAATATCTGGAAATAATGAATGCAAAGCAGAAACCCAATTATGCCAAAAATATCCTGTCTGAGCCACAGCTTGAGGGAATATTCCCCCTCCTGAGGAAGCATCACAACCCAGCTGAGCTGCAGAATGAGATGAGCTTTGAACTAGAACTCATTGGGGAATAAAACATCATCAGCTGTATCAAAATAAGATCATGGATGGGAGTGTGGTGAGACTCGAGGCTGCCTCCTTCATGGGTGCCCAAGATCCTCAACAATCCACAGGGAATCCACCTCCCTGCTTCCCTGGGGCTGAATTCTACCCAGTGGTGCGAGTGTCCTGCTCCAAGCAGAGAAGAAAAATCTCCATTTCTTCATGGGTTTGAGCAAAGCAACCATCAGGAAGAATTCATTATCTCAATATGCAAATAGACTGGATTTGCTCATGTTTCCTTTGAGTGAGTGCTGGCAGTGATGGTGGCATCTTCTCACAGGTCACCTGTGGCTTTCCCATTCCCTCCCACAGAGATTCCAGGTGATCCCACCCTGCCTGGTGGATCTGCTGGGCTGGCCCCAGCACACCAAGGGTTCTCTTAGGACTGAGGAGCCCAAAATGGAACGTGGTCTCCAGGCTTGGTCTTGTGTGACCGTGTTCACAGGGTTCTTGGAATGAGGGAAGAGACGAGGATCTGACTCCATGCTTCAGAAGGCTTGATTTATTATTTTATGATATATATTACATTAAAACTGTACTAAAAGAATAGAAGAAAGGATTTCACCAGAAGGCTGGCTAAGAATAGAATAGCAAAGAATGATAACAAAGGTTTGTGTCTCAGCCCTCTGTCCGAGCCAGCTGGGCTGTGATTGGCCATTAATTAGAAACAACCACATGAGACCAATCACAGATCCACCTGTTGCATTTCACACCAGCAGATAATCATTGTTTACATTTTGTTCCTGAGGCCTCTCAGCTTCTCAGGAGGAAAAATCCTAAGGAAAGGATTTTTCATAAAGGATGTCTGCGACAGTCTTGCAGGGATCCCAGATCCTCTCTGTCGTGTCCAGCCTGTCCCAGGATGTGGCATCAGCCTCTGCAGGGCCCTGTGGGCCTCCACCCTGCTTCCCAGTGTGGTGTTATCCACAAAATGACAAACCTCAGAGGCTGGACAAAAAATGGAATAAAGCTCCTTGAGTGCCCCACACATGTTGGGAACCATCTCCATGAACCATTGGCTTCTTTGTGGGGCTATGGTGACACCTCTCCTCTCCCAAAATGTATCCCAATCCTGGGGAGGGAAAACCTGCTGACACAGAATCCTTCCACAGCATCCCTGAAACCCTTTTTTTTTTGCTGCTAATTAAAGTCTCTGACGTGAGTGTTTTGATTGCCAGCAGTTGTGTAACACCGGGGCTCCGCGCCGCATCGAGGGCAGGGATGGAAATAGATCCACCAAATTCCAGCTCCCTGCTCCCTCCTTGCTGCCATGCCTGCATCCTGGTGGGATGGATGGCCCTGGAGAAGAGGTTCTTCCTCCCAGAGGAAGGTGGGAGCAGGAGCACCCTGCGTGACCGTGTTCACAGGGGTCTCAGGTTGAGGGAAGAGACGAGGATCTGACTCCATGTTTCAGAAGGCTTGATTTATTATTTTATGATATATATTATATTAAAACTATACTAAAAGAATAGAAGAAAGAATTTCATCAAAAAGCTAGCTAAGAATAGAATAAAAAAAATTATGACAAAAGTTTGTAGCTCAAGCTCTCTAAACCAGCTGAGCTGTGATTAGCTATTAATTTGAAACAACTAACATGAGCTAATCAAGAATCTGCCTGTTGCATTCCACAGCAGCAGACAATCAATGTTTACATTTTGCTCCTGAAGCCTCTCAGCTTCTCAAGAAGAAAAATCTTGAGAAAAAGATTTTTAATAAAAGATGTCTGCGACACACCCACCCTGTGGTGCCTTCAGAGGGGTGCCCAGCTCGATGCCATCATCCCATGGACCACCCAGAGGAGCATCCCGAGCCCTTTTCCCTCCAGCAGGAATTCCCACGTGGTGGCTCAGCTTTCCCCTCCCAGACAGAGTTATAAAAAGACCTGAGGTGCCTCCAGCAAATTCCTGCAGCACCAGGGGTAGGTTTTCACGAGGGACTGGGAGCTGGAGCCGAGTCCAGCTGAGTCAAAGGTGCCTGCAGCTTGCCAGCTGGATGCAGGGTGCCCCAGTTCTATGGGAAAGGCTTCCAGCCAGAGGCAGATGAAGCACAGCCCAGGAGCCAAGTGCTCCTCACCCTGCACAGAACAAGGCAGGGGATACGTGAATGGAGTCAGGAGCCTCCAACCCGGACCAGCCCTCTCTGCAGAGCGTAAATAACCCCAGGGATGCTCAGCTCAGAAATCCCTGCTGCCACGTGGAAAAGCCGCTGGCTGGAAGGGCAAAATGAGCTCTCCTGGCTGTGCCTGGGACAGCTGGTAAAGAGCAGGTTCAGGGTGGGCTTTGGCCACCAACTGAGCGAGGTCACCCAGCGCCACTGACCAACAGCTGCCCCAAAATCCTAAGGACACATCCCAAGTTTTCTGGGTCAAGGCCTTGGGACAATCTTGTGTGGAGTGCAGGTCTGAAGAGGCAAAAATCCTCTTCAGCTCATGCCAAGGTTCTGACCTTGGGTGTGACAGTGTTCACAGGGGTTTTCAGGTGAGGGAAGAGACGAGAATGTTGACTCCACGTTCAGAAGGCTTGATTTATTTTTTTATGATATATATTACATTAAAAATATACTAAAAAGAATAGAAGAAAAAGTTTCATCTCAGAAGGCTAGCTAAGCTAAAAATAGAAAGGAATGAATAATAAAGGTTTGTGTCTCGGACAGAGAGTCCAAGATAACTGGACTGGGATTGGCCATTAATTATAAACATCGAAGATGGGCCAATCAAAGATCCATCTGTTGCATTCCACAGCAGCAGATAATCATTGTTTACATTTTGTTCCTGAGGCTTCCCAGCTTCTCAGGAAGAAAAATCCTAAGAAAGGATTTTTAAGAAGAAAAGATGTCTGCGACACTTGAGTTATCCAGATTTTGGGGAGCTGCAATGGTTTCCAGAGCTTCCTGCTCTCTCCCCTCCATGTGATGGTGTCCCACACAATTCCCATGGGAACTGCTGATCTCTCCCCCTCTGTTCCCAAGGGCAATGTGGAAAAGCATCACTCAGTGCCCTCAGAAGGACAACATGGCAAAGGCAGAACAGGTCACGCCAGTGGGCTGTGCCTCAGTTTCCCCAGCTGTCAAAAGAGGATTAGTTCACTTCCAGGATGTGATGAGACCCAGGAAGAAACTCCTGGGGCAGGATCAAGCCTCACGAAGGCAGCAGCTTATCTGGAGTGCTCCAAGCACTGCCCAGGAAGAGGAGCTGTGGTGGAGCATCACCTCCCAGCTGGCCTGGTGACAGGCAGGGACACCACGGGTGGGGACACGTGAGGAGCTGCCTTTCCCTGTGCCAAGGAATGGCTCCAATTGCTGAGCCCTGGTAAATCCAGAGAGCAAACACAGAGAGGATTTGTGGGGAGAGAGCTGATGCCACACCTGCCCTAGGAGACCTGCCACGTGCTGCTCTCCTGACAGGCTGGGAGAAGAGGGGAGGCCCTTTCCTGGCACAGCTTCCATTTGGGGAGGAGCTTCTGGGCTGGGATTCCCCCGATGGAGAGATGTTTGAGGGGGATTTCATAGCAAAAGGGAGAAATACCATAAGCATCATCCTGTTCGTGGAGCCCACTCAAGAGCAAGGAAACTCCCCTCAAGTGTTTTAAACCCTGGGGAAACTGAGGCACGGGGATGCAGCTGGGCCAGAGGGCTCCAGCCATTTTCCTCTGCCCTTTCCTAGCACAATTTCCATTTGGGGAAGGTGCTTCTGGCTGGGACTCCCCCTGATAGAGAGATGTTTGAGGAGGATTTCATAGCAAAAAGGAAGAAAACACTATAAGCATCATCCTGTTCGTGGAGCCCCAAGCGCACTCAAGAGCAAGAAAATGCCCCTCAAATGTTTTAATCCATGTTACACCTGGGGAAACTGAGGCATGGGGATACAGCTGGGCCACAGGGCTCCCAGCCATTTTCCTTTGCCCTTTCCTAGCACAGCTTCCATTTGGGGAAGGTTCTGGGCAGGGATTCTCCCTGATGAAGAGATGTTTGAGGGGGATTTAATAGCAAAAGGGAGAAAACTCCATAAGCATCATCCTGTTTATGGAGCCCGCTCAAGAACAAGGAAACCCCCCTCAAGTGTTTTAAACCATGTTACACCTGGGGAAACTGAGGCACAGAGGGCTCCCAGCCATTGTTCCTCTGCAAGGACTGGAGGATTTTGGGGTGCAGGTGGGATTTTTCCCTCACTTTATTGCCCTGCTCATCTCAGACACCAATTTCCCCATCCACTCTCTCCTGGTACAGCTGCCCTGATTACAGCTCCAGCAGGGGATCCCACCCTTCCCTCCTCACCCCCTGCCTCCTCTACCTGCTTTAATTCCAACAAGGAACCAACCTTCTCCCATTACAGGCTTGGGATCTCTTCCCACAGCACGGGGGTGACATCTGGGTTACTCTGCCCGGGCTCATGTTGCAGACCCAGCGCCACTTCCCACCTGCTCAGCTCAAAAATATCTGAGTGACACCCGTGCCAACTTCCCAAAAAACCACCTGCTGCTCTCCATGGCTCCCAGGGCAGCTTTGCAGGAGCACCACAGCTGTTGTCTGTGCACAGGAAGAGCCTTCTCACCTCTCTGTAGGTGCCAGGGGGTGGTGGTGGTGGGGTGGGGACCTGCAAACCCTCATTGGGTTTATCCCCCCTCGTTTGGGGGATAAAGACAGACCCAGACGGTCGAGGTGACCATCTCATCATCCTGCTGCCAGCACAGCACTGTGTTTTCCAGGTGTTTGGTGGCTCAATGTGGACACAGAGGAAGAGAAACAAACTCTTAGAAATGACCCATTGGCAGGATCCACTGACTCAGCGAGTTTGCGTAACCACAAGGCAATGAGAGCTCCAAGAAAGGCCAAGACCTTGGCCAAAAACAACAGCAAACCTTTGGAGGAAGGCTCAGAGAAGCCACCCACCTTCGGGGTGCCTGCTGATGCATTCAGCATTTCCTTCTCCCCGCTCTCCCAGGCAGGCTGGTCCGGCTCCACCACGGGCAGGCTTGGCCAGCTCCCTGTGTTTACATCCCCTGAGATGCTATCAGGAGCCCAGGCTCTGCCTGTGCTTGCAGGAGGTAAATCCACACTGCCTGCAAAGGGTGGGGACTTTCCTCTCTCCCAAGTTAAAGACAACTTCAGGAGAGTTGCCTCAGTGCCTGCTCTCCTCAAAGCACAGCCGTTTGATGTCCACTTCCATGGATTTCCAGATGTGCAAGAGAGAGGTTAGTCAGCCCCTCTGGCTTGTGGCAAGTGGTAGCCAAAAGAACAGGAGATGAGATTTCTGGCAGAGGATTTATTTTTCATTAGGTTGTTTTTAGTATTATTTTCTATTTATCTTAGATAGAAGTTATTCACTCTGCACAAGCATCTGCCATCATGCAGGACCCACTCTTCCCATGGGGCAGGAGGGTGTGGTGGGCCCCAGATTTGATGTCCTCAGCTCCAAAAGCATTCAGCCATCAGATCTCTGGTTATCTCATTTGCTGGATGGTGCCCCTTTATACCCAGAGCTGTCCATCCCATGAGCTCCCCTCTCAATCCTCCCAAATTACAGATTCAGGGAATATGGAAGAGTTTGGGATGGAAGGTGTCACTACAGCACACAAAAGAACACGAGCACACTACCGTTCTCAAGGTGAGGAAAAAAGGGAAGTTTATTTTCTGACTCCAATATTTATAGTTTTACAAAAGTGACAGTGGATTGGAGGGTGACAGTGCCACCTCTCCAATGACACTGGACAAACCAACAGTCCGTCAACTCTCTCCTCCTCCATCAAGGAATGCAAAACAATGAGTTATTTACAGAAAGTGTGTGAGAAAGTTCACTACAAGAATGTCAACATCAGAAAGCTTAGAAAATCTTAAAAAACCAGGGTGACAGGAAGGGACCTTAAAGATCACCCAATTTTCACCTCCTGGGAATTTTTCCCCATTTAAAAGTTGTCCCTGGCCTTATCCAGGAGCCCTGTGGATGCTCCTGCAAGGTTTTTCCCAGCCTTTAAATCAATCCTGGCTTAGCAAGTGTGGTACCAAACAAAAGCAATCTGTGGAACAAGTCTGAGGAAGGGACACTGTTCAATAAAGTTGGTCTGGGCTCTCTTGTTCCCCTCTTCCTGCTTTGTTTCCTAGACCCTATTTCTGGAGGAAAAAAAAAATTCCAGAAAGAAAATTACCCTCAAACTTCTGTCCATCACTGCACCCTATAATTAAATCCATGTGTTAGAGGGAAGTGGCTGCTCCTAGTAAAGTGGGAATTACCTTGTATTCCCAACACAGAGGGGAATAAAATCCCTGAAACTGCTGAGTTTTGGGAGGATGCCAGTGGCAATCACTGGAGCTGTCACCCCCAGCTCCTGCACACCCCAGAAATGTGCCTGGGATGGATCCCACCTGCAAACATTCTCCTGGACAGGATGTTCCTAACAAACCCCAGCCCAAGGGCTGGCAGAGCTGTGGGATGAGACAGTGAGTGTGTGTGTGTGTGGCTGTCTGAGCCTGCAAGGGACAGCCTGGACCCCTTCCCAGCTTGGAGCATTCCTGTCTCTTTCTGGCTGATGTTCTCCAGATGTTTTGCATTGCAGCCTCATGTGGAAACCCTCTGGCCCCAGGGCTGAATCCTGCTCAGCCCTCCACGTTACACCCAGCAGAGAGGAGGAGGAGGAGCAGGGGGGTTTCACATCGCTCTTCCACATCATTTATTATATTTAAAGCATGAATCAACCCTGGGCTGCACCACAGCTGCCCCAAAAGTGCCTCTTCCCGTGCCTGCTCATCCTTTTGAACTTTTTTTTTTTTCCCAAGAAAACACCACACATGGTATCAAGCTCCTCTCCACAAGCCCATCAAGTGCTGCAAAGCAGAAAGATACGGATCCAACCTCTGGCTTAGGAAATCCTGAAGCAGCAAATTGCCGGAAACTGAAAGAATCTAATGTGGAAAGCATTCCCTGGCTTGGCCCTGGCCTCACATTCCTGAGGAGCTGCTCCCCCCAGTCCCAGCCAGCGGATGGATACCAGCAGAGTGGGGCCGTGGCTCTGAGCCAGGAGGAGCTCCCATGCCTCTGTGTCTTGTCCATATTGTCCATTTCTGGTAAATTTTATTTGCCCCAAGGACCCTGTCTGTGCCTCTGAGCCAGGAGGAGCTCCCTTGCCACTGTCCATCCATGTTCCTTGTCCATATTGTCCGTTTTTGTTGGACTCAAGGACCCTGCCTGTGTCTCTGAGCCAAGAAGAGCTCCCATGCCACTGTGCATGCATGTTCCTTGTCCATAATCCATTTCTGGTGGATTTTGTTGGACCCAAGGACCCTGCCTGTGGTGGTGTTTGCAGGACTCTTAGGATGAGGGAAGAGACAAGGATCTGACTCCATGCTTCAGAAGGCTTGATTTATTATTTTATGATATATATTATATTAAAACTATACTAAAAGAATAGAAGAAAGGATTTCATCAGAAGGCTGGCTAAGAATAGAAAAAGAATGATAACAAAGGCTTGTGCCTGACTGAGACAGTCTGGACAGCCGGACTGTGATTGGCCATTAATTAGAAACAACCACATGAGACCAATCACAGATGCACCTGTTGCATTCCACAGCAGCAGATAACCATTGTTTACATTTTGTTCCTGAGGCCTCTCAGCTTCTCAGGAGAAAAAATCCTAAGGAAAGGATTTTTCAGAAAATATCATGGCTACACCTGCCTGTGTCTCTGACGGGTGGGATGAGGTGTTGGTGCACTCCTAAGGGATAAGGGGGAATCTGGTTACCCTCCCTCAGCTCTTGGTTCTAGTTTGGCCCTGAAGTGACATTCTAATGACACTCTAAGTGACATTCTAGTGCACCATCCCCACCAGGGACATGGGTTTGGCAGCGTGGATGCAGTGGGATATCCCATTCCCGTGCACAGCTGATGGACACGGTGCCTCCAACAAACTGGTTTGACTTCCCATTAGGAAACATCCTCATCTACCATTAACAGGCATTTTAAGACACCTCTCCCTTATCATTCCCCCACACTCCATGCATCACTGAGGGTGAGAGCAATCCTGCCCTGCACCCTCTGCAATCTCCCCATGGCTGGGGCTGCTCCCACCTGAGCCCACTTTTCCATGTGCCACTCTGCTCTTCCCTGCAAGCCCATCCTGGTCCCAGGGCTGGCTCCTGCCAGGACAAGGACACTCAGCTCAATGAGGGTCCTTTTGAGCAGGAGGGGAGCAGGCAGAGCCCAGAGTGGTGTTAATGTGGGGAGGGAAGGTCAGGCTGCCTGACAGGAATTCCCAACTGCTTCCTCGCCTCTCAGGAACCACCTGCATCCTCCAGCAAATGCTCCCTGCTCCAGAACAAGGCACTTGAAAAGTTTTCCTGACCTCAGTGGTAGGAAAATCCTCATCTCCATCCTGACAGTGCTGAGCCAAACAGCCCAAACTGCCAGGGACATTCCCAGCAGGATCAGTCCCAGCTCGTGGCTCTGAGTCCCCTAAATGAACCTTTCAGCATTGCCTGGTGATGTCCAGGTTGGTTATTTTTCCCTGGCTCGTTTTTGGGGACAGGAACAGGAGGAAGAGGATGGACTCACATTGATACAGGTTGTGCTATTTCATCTCCAAGCACCTGCAAACAGGCTCCACCCCAATTTACTTCCCAGCCTGGATGCAGTGGGTGACTCCCTGAATTCCCCTTTCCTATCGGATCCTGTGCTGCAGCCAAGCCCCTCGGAGCGTGATGAAGAGGAAGAGCTGCAGGGTTTTGGTTGCCACCCAGGAGCTACACCTGCTCCACTGGCTCAGCAGGGCATGATCCCCAGGTGGATGCAAAGGTGAGGAGGGAGGTGGGAGCTGGGTCAGCCCCGGGCAGTGTCACTGCCTGACTCACAAAGTCATTAATGAATCAAAGCTCCCGGGTAATTGCTGCTATGAGGAAGAGGAAGAGTGTGTGCTGCTCCACCCTGCTCTGCATTGGGCTGGCCAGGGGTAGGAGCAGCGTGGAAGGGGTGGAGAGGAGGTGTGAGGAAGCAGGGCTGCACCCTGAGCAGGGCACAGAGCTGGCAGTACCTGCTGGGCAATGCCACCGCAGCAGGGAGGGACACAGGGAGGCTCCCCACAGCCCAGGCAGGGGCACAGATGGGATGGGATGGGCACACACTGATATTTATAGAATCATAAATTCTATGGTATTTATAGAATCATAAATTCTATTATATTTATAGACTCATAAAATCATTAAGGTCGGGAAAGTGCCCTAAGATCATCCAGCTCAGCTGTTAACAGAGAGTGTCCTTGGCTGAGAGGGGACAGGGATCTTGGATCAGCTGGCACTGCCACCCCAGAGACCTCAAGGGAAAGGAGGGGAGAAGGGGAGGCATGGAATGGGGAGAGCAAGCAGGCAGGAGGGATGAAGAAGTGAAAAAACAGAAGAGGGAGAAAGGAGAAGGGTGAAGTGGATATTTTTCCAGTGAGGCACTGTCCAGGAGCTGGCAGGGCTATGCCATGGCACCAAGGAAGGGGATGATGTGCAGGAACCCAACCCTTCCTCTGGCCACCAGTTCCACCATCCACAGCGCCTCTGTGATAGGCTTGGCCAGGCTGGTGATGCTGAAGGTCCTCTTGACCACAAAGGAAAAGATGTGGGGGTAGATCAGAGAATCATGGAATCATTAAGGTCAGAAAAGCCCTCTAAGGTCATCAAGTACAACTGCCAATCCCACCACTGACCCATGTCCCCAAGTGCCACATCCACACAGCTTTTAAATCCCTCCAGGGATGGGGATTCCACCACTGCCCTGGGCACCTCTCAGGGCTTGACCATCCTGTTAGAGAAGAAATTTTCAGAGGAGTAGGAGATCTTGACAGGCAGTGACAGGGATGCTGCCACCACTGCATCCTCCACCTGCTTTCCAGGGACACTTCAGTGCCATCCCTGCACTTGTCACCCCATTTGAATTGGGGTGACGACAGATCTGCCATGGCACTCGTAACCCAGCACTGCCAGAGAGCAGTGAGAGGAGACAGGAGACATCTTCCACCTTTCCACGGACAGACCCACCCTCCCTTATCACCCCATCTCCATAAGATCCAGGCATGCAGCTGGGCTGGATCGTGGGTGCCTTCACTCATCGCTAGGAAAACCAGGATTTTCTCATACATCCAGCAAGGTGTTGGTAGCAGGAACACGTGGAGCAGGGAGGAAGTGAGCACTGTGGTTCCTTCCATGGCCAGGGAGGGAATCAGGTGCATCCCCACACCCCCAGTTAGCAGAATTTGGGTGCCCCCACCCCGCATCCCTCCTCTGCCAGCACACAGGCAGCAAGGACTCTGCCCATCCAGCCTTCCCTTTCCACTGAGGGGGAATTCCTTGGCCATGGTCATATTCTCTAAAAAATCCCCTCACCCAGGATTGTTCTCCTGGGAAAGTGAGAAGCCTCAGAGAAAAAAGGAAAAACAGAATTATCTCATTTGTTTCTCCTGTGTTGTTCTCATGTGGAATGTGTTTGGAGATTGTTCACCCTCAGGGGATTGTTCCATTGGATTCTGCTGTGAGTTGTTTTCACTCTTTGGCCAATCAGGGCCAAACTGTGTCAGGGCTCTGGAAAGACACAGGAGTTTTCATTATTATCTTTTTAGCCTTCTGTCTGTATCCTTTCTGTATTCTTCAGTATAGTTTACTATTATTTAATATAGTATCAGAAAATAATGAATTAGCCTTCTGAGAACATGGAGTCAGATTCATCATTCCTTCCTTCATTCATCAGGGCACCCCACAAATACAATATGTTCCCATGCAGGCAGCATTGCTTCCCAAAGGGAAACTGAGGCAGGGAGGAGCTGCTCTCTGTGACTGGCAGTAGACCCTGGGCATAAAGCAATGTACAGGAGTTTATTTCTGTGCCAGCACTGGAATCACAGCAGACACCCTGCCTTGCCCATGTCCAGAGGGCTGTGGGGCCATTTTGGGGTGGTTTTTATTTTCTCTCAATCAGGGAAAGAGGCTGGGCATGCCCCAGCTGTGTGTGCTGGCAGCCCAGAGAGCTCTGGGCTGATCCCCCAGTGTGGGCAGCAGGGGAAGGGGTGGGATTTTGCTCCTCTGCCCTGCTCAGGTGAGATTCCACCTGCAGAGCTGCTCCAGCCCTGGGATCCCCAACATCAGAAGGAGCTGGAGCTGCTGGAGAGAGCCCAGAGGAGGCCATGGAGCTGCTCCAGGGCTGCAGCCAGGCTGGGAGAGCTGGGGGTGCTCACCTGGAGAAGGGAAGGCTCCATGGAGAGCTCAGAGCCCCTTGCAGAGCCTAAAGGGGTGGAGAGGGACTGGGAACAAGAGCCAGCACATATCTCATCAGGAAAAAGTGGAATGGTTTCACAATGACAGAGGGCAGGGTTAGATCGATATTAGGAAGAAATTCTTCCCTGTGAGGGTGGGGAGGCCCTAGCACAGGGTGCCCAGAGAAGCTGTGGCTGCCCCTGGATCGTTGGAAGTGTCCAAGGCCAGGCTGGGAACAACTTGATCCAGTGGAAGCTGTCCCTGACCATGGCAGGGAGGATTGGCACAAGATGAGCTTTAAGGTCCCTTCCCACCCAAACAATTCCATGACTCCGTGCCAAGGACAAGGCTCGCAGCACTCCCTCCCTCCCTCCCCTCCAGCTGCAGCTCCGCAGTGGCAGGAACGGCAGAACTCGATTTCCGAGCGCATTTGCTTCCCAAATCCCTCCCGTCCCGGCGGCTGCCGGCAGCGCTCCCCGCGGGCTCTTCCCAACGCCAGGACTGCCAGCTGCAGCGTGCCCGGGCGGATCCTTCCCATCCGAGCGGGGATTCCCACTGCGGGAACAAGGCTTCAGCAGGGAAAACATCCCGCTGATCGGCTGCCGGCCTGCCTCAGAGCCCGGGAATGCCGGGGGCAGCGCCGGGAGCACGGGAGGCGCATCCCAGTGTCCCTGCTGTCACAGAGTGCAGGATGTCCATCCCAGTGTCCCTGCTGTCCCAGTGCAGGACGCTCATCCCACTGTGCCCTGCTGTCACAGCACCCGGGATGTGCATCCCAGTGTCCATCCTGTCACAGAGCCCAGGATGTGCATCCCAGTGTCCTTGCTGTCCCAGTGCAGGACACTCATCCCACTGTCCCCTGCTGTCACAGCACCCAGGACCGCTGCGTCTGGTCCCTCCACACAGCCTGGAGAGGGAAGGAAGGGGACAAAGGGGATCAGCTTCCCTTGCACGCCTGGGACATCCTCGGAGCAGCGCGTGACCCTGGCTCTGGGGACATCCCAGCTCCACGCTGATGTCATTTCCCCCACAAATGATGTCGTGTCCCTGCAAAGGGACAGCTGGAGAGGTGCGATGAGCAGAGCGGGACAGTGCCCACCCACACACCCCCCCTGGTGCCACCGCCTGTCCCCTCTGTGTCACCTTCCTGCCACCCTGTCCCCACTGCCACCAACCCCTGTCATCCGCCTCCACCCCGACCCTCCTGCCAGCTCCTGTCTCCATCTGCACTCGCTGCCACTCTGTCCTGTCCCCACTGCCACGTCATGTCCCCAAAGTCACCTCCTGTCTCCACTACACCATTCCCTTTCCCCAGTGCCACCCCGTCCCCACTGCCACCCCTGCCACCCTGTCACTTTAAGTCCTCACTACACCATCCCCGTCTCCTCTGCCCAGTGTCACTGCAATGTCTCCTTACGCCCCCACAGTCACTCCCTGCCCCGTGTCCACCCTCCGTCACCTCTGTCTGTCCCATCCCCTCCCCGTGTCACCGCCCGCCACCTCCTTTCGCTGTCACCCTCGTCAGCCCGTGTCACGCCCCATCACCTCTATCACCTTCCCCTGTCCCATCACCCCTTTCCCGTCATTCCTCGCCACCTGCTTTCCTTGTCCCACCCTGTCCCCGTGTCCCACCCTGTCCCCGTGTCACCCCTGTCCCCCCTCCCCTCGCGCTGTCCCCTCATGTCCCCTGGCCCCGCCCCGTCCCCCTCGGCGCATGCGCGGTGCTCACGGCGAGGCCGTGCCCGGCTCCGGGCGGGGCGGGGCGGCTCCATCCGGGTCCTGCCCGGGCCGGGCGGTGCGGGCGGGCGAGCCCCGGCGGGACGGCGCGGCGGCGGTGGGTGAGTGCGGGGGGCGGGAGCCCCCTGGGGGGCCGGAGGACCTGAGCCCCCCGGATGAGGGGAGGGGACCCGCTCTGGGGACCCCCGTGTGGGGTGGGACCCCTCGCTGTGCCGTGTTCTGTGGGCAAGGGACCGCTCTGCATCCCCCCTGTGTGCCTGGGGTCCCTCCCTGTGCAGCGCTCGGTGGGGCAGGGTCCGTCCTGCAGCTGCGCTTTGGGCAGGACCCTCCCTGTGTGCCTTGTTCTGTAGGGAAGGGACCCTCTTGCAACCCTTCTGTGCGGTGGGACCTCTCCCTGTGCCTTGTTCTGTAGGGAAGGGTCCCTCCTCCATCCCGTCTTTGGGCTGTACCCTCTCCGTGCGCCTTATTCTGTAGGGACGAGACTGCTCCATCCCCTCTCCCTGCGCCTTGTTCAGTGGGGCAGCGTCCCTCCTCCATCCGCTCTTTGGGCTGTACCCTCACTCTATGCCTTGTGCTGTGGGGCAGGGTCCCTCCTCCATCCGCTCTTTGGGCTGTACCCTCACTCTATGCCTTGTGCTGTGGGGCAGGGTCCCTCCTCCATCTGCTCTTTGGACAGGACCCTGTCTCTGTGCCTTGTTCTGTGGGGCAGGGTCTGTTTTCCAGCCTTCTGTGGGGCAGGACCCTCTCTCTGTGCCGTGCCCTATGGGACAGAGCTCCCCCTCCATCCTCCCCCGCTGTGGGGCAGCGGCACCCCCTCTACAGCAGCTCCCATGGGGGACAGGGTCCCTCTCGCTCTGTCCCTCTCTCTCTGCTCCACAGTCTCCTCTGGGACATGGACCTCCACAGGGCAATGGAGCAGCCCCCACATCCCTCAGGGGTCTGGGCTGTGCTTTTGGGGTGTCTGGCAGCACTATAGGGCTGCCATAAGGTCCCGCTTGTGGGGCAGAGGGGACAGCCCCGAGGCTGGAGCCATGGACTGGGGCTGCATCACCCCGGAGGGATGCTGGGGTGGCACAAAGGGACAGGGGCCATGTCCCCATCCTGCCTGGACCCCCTGATAATGGGGAGCTCCTGGGGTCCCACCCCACGCTGGGCTCAGGGTCCCCAGGTCACCTCTGTTCCCAGTGGCCGCTGGCTTGGAATCAGACACGTCCCCTTGCTTTCCTGGGGCCGAGACAGGACGCTGCGGGTTTCTCCTGCTTTAAAAGAAAACCAAAAACAAACAAACACAAAAAAAGCCACCCAGAAATGGGAAAAGCTGCTTTTTCGGAGTTACACTGGGCTGCTGTTCCTGCCACGTCCGTGCCCTCCCTGCGGCCGCCGCTTTGGCGTGGGACCCTGGGGACTGGAAACGCACGGGTAAAAATGCACCTCCTGCGGTTTGGGGTTTTGGTTTTATTTTGTTTGTTCGGTTCAGCCCGGCTTTGTCTTCGCCGGGCTGCACGGAGGAGGGTGAGCACGCCGTGGGTCTCGGTCACCCCACGAGCGAGCTGGGTCGGATGTGCCAGCGTGTGTGTCTGGGGGTGCTTCCCCCTCCCTGCACACCTTTGGCAGGAGGCTTGGATGACATCTTGCTCTGGCACGCTCCTCGCCTTTGATCTCGAGTTTCCTGCCATGGATAACGTGTTCGGCAACACGCGAGCCCGGCTTCGCAGCTGCCGGGGAGGGCGATGCGGGTGCCTCCTCCTCCTCCTCCTCCTCCTCCTTCTCGTCCCGGTTTTCCCCAGCTGGCTCCTGCCTACAGCTCCCGGCTTTCCTTTGTTTCGGGTGCCGCCAGGACGGGCTCTCGCAGCCCAAGGATGCTCTGAACGGAGCAAAGCCAAGCACAAAAAGACACCTCCCCCCATCCCTTTGTTTCCAAGCGTTTGCGGGCTCAGCTGGTTTTTACACGGCGGCTGTTCATGTGCCCGGGCAGATAAACCCGACTACTCAATGTCTCTCTCTCTTTTTTTTTTTTTTTTTCCTCCTATTCGGAGTTATTTTGGGTGCTTTAGTTTGCAGGGAGCACATCCCGGCTGCAGGCTGTGCCAGAGGGATGCAGCAGCTTTCTGGGAACGGGGTGAATTTGCCAGAAGCATAACTGGAACATCTCGTGGTTGTCCTCTGGTGTCCTCCTCGCATCTCCTCGGCTGAGCAGAGCCATAAGCTCTCAGCACCACGCTGCAATCTGGCATCACCAGCCCTTCTCCTGGGAGAACTCTGACCCTGGTTTGCAACACCCACTGCCAGCAGCAGCTTTGGGGACAGAGGAAGGCGAACAAAACCCAGGCCTGTGCTCAGCAGTGATGGCTGAAATCAGCTTTTTTTATAAAAAAAAATCCTTGACTTTGCATTAGCAAAATATAAGTTCTAATATTATTATCATCATCATTATTTTTTAGATTCCTACTGCTGTTTCATTTCCCTCAGGTGCTGGGTTTAACAGTGAAACCGTCATCTGAATTCATTTGAATGCAATTTTTTTTTTTACACAACAGATGTACACAAAGCACCTTAAGCGTGTCAAACAGCCCCTGAGTAAATCATGTTGTTTGCTCTATTACTTTATTCATGCAGGTTCGATGCTCCAGCTGATGCATCTGGAGTGCTGTGCCATCTGGAGCAAAAATTAAATACAAATTTGGCCCCTGGCCTGGAAAAAATAACAACCCCGTGCCCCACTAATAATCAGCAGTGGAAGGATAGAGCCCCTGACAGAAGAACTGCTTGTGGGCAATGTGGAAGGAACCCAAAATGCACTAATTGAGGTATTTAAAACCTATTAAAAAAGGGAAAAGAAATGCTTCCAGCCCTTTGTGGCAGAAGCAGACAGGAGCAGCAGTGGGATCCCGTTACCAGGGCACAGGGCTGTGCTGGCAGATGGGGGTCCTGATCCTGGGCGGGTGGTGGAGCTGCTGGAGGGGTGTGGGGTGGTGATTTCCCACACCTCCCAGCCTTGCTGCTGGAGGAAATCCCCTCCACAGCCTCTGTTCCACCACTGCTCAGCTCTGGTTTGCTGATTTTGTCCCCATTACCAAGGCTGGGACACTCCAGCTCTGCTGCTTGTGTTGCTGCCATTGCTGTTTGGCCAAAGGCCGTGTCAGATTTGGGGAGAACAAGATGTGGAGTTGGGTCAGCTCTGCTGGAACTTCCTGCCTGTGCATCCCAGGCTCAGATCCAGTCACCTCCAGATGTGGTTGGAGATAACTCTGGTGGGCCAGCCATGAAGGACACCTTTGGGGTCAGCGTGCTCTGAGTGTTGTGGGATCTGTTGGACCTTCAGATGAGGAATACTGTGTGCCACATGGGAAATAAGGTGATGGCTGCTGGTTGCTGCCACTGTTCTTGGCTGGAGAGTGGTCCTGGCCCTGTCCTGGGGGAGAGGCAGGTGAGGAGGAGGATTCCATGGTGAGGAAGCAGCAGAGCTGCTCAGGATTATGGATCTGAACCAAGCCTGGAGGTTGTACCCAAGAAGAGCCAACTTCCAGCTGCTTCCTGGACTAGATGATGTGTGGGATTACAGGAGGACTCCTGGCTTTGCAAGCAGGGCTTTTGTGCTTCTGGAGCATCTCCTTGGGTCACCCCTGCCAGTGACCTGCTGTCACCTCCACTGGGGCTGTGTGGCAGATGATGTGTTGTGAGTGATTCCCTCACAGCCATGAAACAACACTTGGATGTGGAAAAGGTGGGGAGAGGCACAGCTGGTGCTCGTTTCCTGTTCCCACCACCTGCACCTGGAACCTTCTGCCTTGGGATGACAGGGCTGAGCCGCGTCCTCCCCCACCTTGCCAGGCTCCTGCTGCACAGTAAACCCAAACAAGCCCGTCCTTGGGGCCGTGGCAGGAGGTGCAGATCCTTCTGCTGGTCCTCAGCCAGTTTGGACCAATTTGGATCGTTGGTGTGGAATCCTGGAGGGTTGAAGCTCCCCCGGTCTCAGCAGCGGTTGGTGTGCCCGAGCCGGGTTTGTTTGTTTTTGTTCCCGCAATCATTCCCCTTAAAGCTGAGTGTTGTTGACGCAAGATAAGATCGGCCGTCACAGCCATTCCCTCCGCTGGCGCTGTTGCCCTGGAACCGCTCAGACTCGGGTTGGGAGTGGCCGTCCTGGTGTTCCCGTGTCCCCACCCCGAGCCGCTGACAGGGCTCTAAAGCGGCATCAGTGATGATGTGTGATAGGAGAGAGCCCAGTCATCGCCTGAGCCCGGCTTAACTGCGAGAGAGCCCAGAGAGAGCCCAGTCATCGCCTGAGCCCACCGGGTGCTGTTCACTGCATTGAGGGATGCCAGCGATCCCATGGAAAACGAGGAATGCCAGTGATCTGATCTCATGGAAAACGAGGAATGCCAGTGATCTGATCTCATGGAAAACGAGGAATGCTGCTGATTCCATGGAAAACGAGGAATGCTGCTGATTCCATGGAAAACAAGGAATGCCAGGGATCCCATGGAAAACGAGGAATGCCAGTGATCCCATGGAAAACAAGGAATCTCAGCGATCCCATGGAAAATGAGGAATGCCAGCGATCCCATGGAAAACGAGGAATGTCAGTGATCTGATCTCATGGAAAACGAGGAATGCTGCTGATTCCATGGAAAACGAGGAATGCCAGCGATCCCATGGAAAACGAGGAATGCCAGGGATCTGATCTCATGGAAAACGAGGAATGCTGCTGATTCCATGGAAAACAAGGAATGCCAGGGATCCCATGAAAAATGAGGAATGCCAGTGATCCCATGGAAAACGAGGAATGCCAGGGATCCCATGGAAAACGAGGAATGCCAGGGATCTGATCTCATGGAGAACGAGGAATGCCAGGGATCCCATGAAAAATGAGGAATGTCAGTGATCCCATGGAAAATGAGGATTGCCAGGGATCCCATGGAAAACGAGGAATGCCAGCGATCTCATGGAAAACAAGGAATGCCAGCGATCCCATGGAAAACGAGGAATGCCAGCAATCCCATGGAAAACGTGCTTCAGAAGAGGATCCAGACCCACGTGCTTTGCTGCAGCCATGGGCAGTGGTGATTTGCTTCCTGACCTGAGGGATGGGAAAGCCCTGGCATTGACAGTGGGCTGGAGCAGGGCCTGTTCCTCCATCCTGGGATGCAGCGGTGCCTGCTGGAGATGGAGCTGTGTCATTTTTGGATGCTCAGTAACACAGGGAATGTGTCATTTTTCTACTTGTCTGGCATGTTTAAATTCCATCAAAGAACAAAAAACAATCCTAAAGGGTTCCTAAAGCCGCATGTGGAGGTGTCCTGGTCAGGAATGGTTGCAGTGCTGAAGGGATGGTGAGAGGAGACAAGCCTGGCCCTAATGCCAATGAGTGGATGGACAGCAGGAGCTCATGGACCAAATCAGCTGGAAGCAGCTGGCTCAGTGTAGCTGAAGGCTGTGAGGTCTCACATTGCTCCAGTGCTGGAGCTGCAGCTGGATCAGGCTGTGGAAAAAGCACAGACATTGAGAAACAGGAGGAGCAGCAAGGGCAGGGTAGTGTGAAGCCTAGGCAGGGATATCCTGCTTTTTCTCCTTCATCTTCAGGACTGTGAGTGTGAGGAGCAAGAAGGAATGACTTCTCCAGCCTTATTTTGGCTTTAGTTTTGATTTTGGGTGGATTTGCAGGAGGACACCAAGACTGCTGAGGAGCTTGGGTTCTCCTGGCTCTGAGGGAGAAAAGGATCTTTGCATGGGATAATCCTGGAGGCCCATCCCAGTGTTTGAGGGACAGCATGTCCTTCAGTGTGCTGTCTCCAAGGAGGAAGGGGTTGGAGATCCATGTGGCAGCACAGCCACAAGGATTATTGATGTGTTGGAAACCATGAAAGCCCCTGAAAATGGTCACAGAGGAATTGGGACTTCTCCCAAAACCCAACTGAAGTGCACCTGCACCAGCACCCACAGCATGGTCACCAACAGGAGGAGGATCTGGAAGCCACTGTGCTTCAGGAGAGCTGTGACACAGTGGTTGCCAGCAGAGAGTCATTTGTGATGACTCAAACAAATGGATTGCTGCAGTGGATGGGGGTAACTTTCCATGATTTCCCAGCAGGCCTGGCTAACTGGGAGGTCCCAGTGACTGGAAGTGAGCAGATGTGACACACACAGCTAGAAGAAGGGCAGGAAGGAGGATTTTGGGAACTAGAGGGCTGTCAGTCAGATGACAGGAGCAGATCACCCTGAGTGCCTTCACGCAGCACCAGCAGGGCAATCATGGGATCTGGAGCAGCCAGTGTGAGTTTGTGACATGCAGGTCCTGCCTGACCAACCTGATCTCCTCGTGTGACAAGGTGACCTGTTTTGGCAGGTGAAGGAGGGGCCCTGGGTGTGTCTCTGGACTTTGGCAAGGCCTTTGACACCACGTTCTCGTGGCAGGGGCTGAAGTCACCGTCCCTGGAGGGATTTAAAAGCCGTGAGGATGTGGCACTTGGGGACGTGGGTTAGTGAAGGCTTTGGCAGTGCTGGGTTAGCCTTAGAGGGCTTTTCCAACCTCAACGATTCCATGATTCTGTGATTTTATTATCCCCTCAGAGGATTAATCCCACCACTAATGCAGCTTTTCACTCGCAAAGCGCTTTAGAGGAAGTTGTGCCAGGAGAGTGCTTGGAGAGAGAAACTGAAAGTGCTGAGCAGGAGGGAGCTGCCCTCCCGATTCCTGCCTCTCCCAGCCTGTGCAGTGGGACTGAATTTCCCAGCTTCTTGGTGTATGGGAGTATTTTGGGGAAAACACCAGAGCTCCGTGACCGTGCAGTTTCCCAGGCATTAAACCAGGGCATTTCAGCTCTCCCGTTGGTCCTTGAACTCCAGGAGGAGCAGCCCGGCAGGTAAGAAAGTGCGTGAAGCCAAATTAGAACTGAGCTGAAGGGATCAGAGTCTCCCACCCGACAGCTTCAACTACACCAAATCCACCCGAGTGGATCGAGTGGATCGTGCCTCCCGCTGACCGGGGCTCTCGGATTGTAGGGATCGAGTTCAGCTTCTCTCCTCGCAGAGCTTTGTCCGAGCAGGCAAATATTCCCTCGGTGCTTTAGCGACTCCCATTTTCCTATTGTTCCCTGTAAAAACCCGTCGCCAGGCTGGGCTGGGTTTCCCCCGAGGCAATTTCCTGGCTCTGCTCAAACCAAGCTGCGGGGTTGGGGTTTTTCTTTCACTTTTTAGTTGTGAGCTGTTGGATTAGACCCCTTAGACCCGGTGTTATCTCCCTTGTGAGATAAAAGATAAGGCTTGTGGTGGTGGCCATCTGAAGTGGGATGGGATTGTGTGATGTTGAGGGCTGATTAAATTGGGATGAGCTGGCTGGAGCCTGTCTGGTGGTGCTGTTGTGGGTTGGGTGTCTGTCACCTGAGCCCTGCACCCCAGTCTTGCTTGGCATTCACACCAGCAGACTCTCCCCATGTTTCTGAGCGTTGTTTGGGAGTAAAAGCAGGAAAAAATGGATCATTTTCTCAACTGGGGCTTTGCTTGAGGGATGCTGAGCTGTCATGTGCTTCTGACTGTTCTTGGAGCTTCCTCCTTGTAGCCTCCTGTTCCTGAAGCATCTTCCCCGTGCAGCTGCCAGTGATGCAGCAGGAGGAGCAGGTCAGGGAGGTGATGGGAAAGGCCTGGGATGAGGGCTGGAGCTGCAGACAAGCCTGACATCAGGTGGTTTATTCCAGCCTTTGATGCTAAAGCTGGGAGTGGGAGTCTTGCAGGGAGTTGGGACTGCAGTGGGGATGGTGGGTATTGGTGCCTAAAAACTAAAAATTATATGGTCCTGTAGAAAAATGGGCTGGAGAAAAGGGATTCTGCTGCCATCCTTTCAGGCACCTCCAAAAGGAGGGGTTTTAAAACAAGCTTAATTGTGGTCTTGTTTATACTTAGGTTGGAACTTGAGTCCTTTTAGGTTTCTTTTTTGGATGGAATTTAAAAGAGGGAAGAAGTAAGCACTGACAAAAGTTTCGTTTCTTTCTTAGAAAACTTCTGTTTCCTAACAAAAGTTGTTTTTCCTCTCTAAAGGATCCCCTGAGTCCTTTCTGTTTCCTTTAGGTTTATCTCAGCTATCGATGTTCTGAGCTGGCACATCCAACTTAGTAGCAAACTGCTTGATATCAAACCCCAGATTGCACATTGCCTGCTTCATCTTCTAAGTCAAATAATTTATTCTTCAATATTATGAATCACTCATTGTGAGGGTAGCAGCAGATCCCAGTCTGTTTCCATGAGGGTGCCATGTTATATTTTCTTTATTAAATCCTGATCCTTACCACTGAGCTGTGTGGATGAAGGTTGCTGTGTGGCTGGGGCACAACTTGTTTTGTTGCTCAGATTTTTTTTTCTTATTCTTATTATTAAAATGATGTTTTCCTAGGCCAATGCAGAACAAGTCAGGTGATTGGGATGGATTTTTTTTTTTTAGCTGAAGCATCCATTTCCATAAGAGTTGGAGCCCAAAGATGAGTTGTGAAGCCATGGCAGGTTGTTTGCCCAGGATGGGATCCTGTCTTGGACATTCTGTGGATGGACTGATCAGGCTTGCCTTGGATACCCACATCATTCCAGACCCTGGGATGGAAATCCCCCTTTTGCACCCCAAAACCAGCCCAGCTGCAGATTCCTCTGGGAGCGCTCGCTGTGTGGCAGCCACCTCTGCGGGCTGCTCCCTGCTTTTGTTTACATCTGCTAGAAAACTTCTTAAATTTCCTGGCAAGGGAGTAATTCTAATCCCTTTCAATGAGATCAAGGGATTAGTGTCTCAGATGCTTATAAAATTGTGAGGATTAGCCAAGCCTCCCCCCCCCCATTCTTTCTATGCCACGTAACGTCATCGCCGTGTTTTCAAAGGGGATCTCTGTGCTGTTACCAAGAGCTGAAGCAATTTCTGGGAGCCTCTGCGCATCCAGGCGTTTAAAAACCATGTCTTCATCCTCTCCCTTGCTCCCTCTGGATTTTTGTGCAATTTTTAGGGTGTTTTTCTCTTTTCTTCCAGCATCCCTGGTACCAAAGCACGGTAGCTGTTCAAGCTGACACGTTGGGTTTGCGTGGCTTGGCTGCGTTGCGGCGCCCGTGCAGGTAAGTAGGGAGCTGAGCCCAAAGTTTTCCTTCACAGACACTTGCAAATTCCCATCTGGAGAGCATCAGATCCGTGTTATTTCACAAGTTTGCCCTTCATTTCAAAGGATTTGGGGTTTTGTGGTCCATCCCCAGAGGGGAACGGTGCTTCTGGGATGCTCTCACCCCAACTGTTGGGAGCAGGATGAAAGTCCACACACCCACATTCCTGCATCCTTTTAATTACAACCTGCACTTTCATTAGGACTTGCTGCCTAACCAGGGAGCTGACAGGGAGGAGGGTTTAGTTCAAACCCTGTTGCCTCTCCCCTCAGGGCACTTTTTAAATGCCTTTTCTCCCGGGTCGATGGCTGCCTGGTCGCTTGACCTGTGCGAGCAAAGCGATCCCGAACTGCCGAGTGGTAGGAGCTCAGAGCCAGGAATTCCTGGCCCCGACCCAGTAGAGTTTCAGAGGCAAGCTTTTAAATATATACAAAGACAAGCTCATAATTTCCACTCTACTAATGAGGCCACGGCGTTTTCATTGAAATGTGCCAATAGGCGCCGTGGTGGTATTTTAGCAGCCTTGTACTGTGAATCCAAATGTGATTTAACATGGCAGCCCCCGCAGAGCCGAGGAAAAGCGGCTTCTCCCGCTGAATTTCAATGATGCTGCTCGGCAGCACCTCCCAAAAATCCCCTCCGTGCTGGGACCTCTCCTTGTGTTTCATCCCGACAAAGCTTTTCACTTCGCTGAAGGTGAGAATGGGTTGAAAGGGGATATTTAGGAGGGGAAAGTCTTAATTTAAAGCCTGGGTGTAACAGATGTGTGGCTGGCTGGTGCGAGGCGGCGATTTAATAACCGGGCTGGCCAGAAATATCATTAAATTGTAGTAAAAAAAATGGAACGTGAGGGCTCCAGACATCGTGTTCTCTCTTGACCTTTAAAAAGCCACTTGAAGCTGCCAGCCTGCTCGTTGCTAAGCCACCTCCTTAGTGCCACTCATATATTTTCCCTTCTAGGAGGCGATTCAGCGCCCGGGAATTCGTGGAGATCCAGCAGTAAACTGTTACACGAAATTCCCACTGGTGGTTTTTAACTTTGTAGCCTTGAAGCATTCAGAAAATATTTAGCAGGTTTTGTTTCAGTCAGTTGCAAGAAAATATTTAGCAGGTTTTGTTCAGTCGGTTACAAGAAGAATGTAAATTTTGACTAATTCACAAAAGGAGTTTGCTTTGCTTTGCTTTTTTATTTTAAAAACAAGTTGTGCATCGGCAGCACAGCTGTAAATTGGCATTTTGCTTATTTAAGGCTTGTTTTTTGAGGAATCCCTGTAAGAAGCAGCATCCCTGGGCAAAGGAAGGGTGTGGGCAGGTGGTGTTGAAAATTTACACCTGGTTGTCCATCCCCTCCTTAGTGCCACTCATATATTTTCCCTTCTAGTAGGAGATCCAGCAGTAAACTGTTACACGAAATTCCCACTGGTGGTTTTTAACTTTGTAGCCTTGAAGCATTCAGAAAATATTGAGCAGGTTTTGTTCAGTCAGTTGCAAGAAAATATTTAGCAGATTTTGTTCAGTCAGTTGCAAGAAAAATGTAAATTATAAGTAACTCACAAAAGGTGTTTGCTTTTTTTTTTTAAACAAGTTGTGCATTGGCAGCACAGCTGTAAATTGGCGTTTTGCTTATTTAAGGCTTGTTTTTTGAGGAATCCCTGTAAGAAGCAGCATCCCTGGGCAAAGGAGGGGTGTGGGCAGGTGATGTTGAAAATTTACACCTGGTTGTCCATCACCTCCTTAGTGCCACTCATATATTTTCCCTTCTAGGAGGCGATTCAGCACCCGGGAATTCGTGGAGATCCAGCAGTAAACTGTTACACAAAATTCCCACTGGTGGTTTTAACTTTGTAGCCTTGAAGCATTCAGAAAATATTTAGCAGGTTTTGTTTCAGTCAGTTGCAAGAAAAATGTAAATTTTGACTAATTCACAAAAGGAGTTTGCTTTGCTTTGCTTTTTTATTTTAAAAACAAGTTGTGCATCAGCAAGACAGCTGTAAATTGGGGTTTTGCTTGTTTAGGGCTCAGTTTATGAGGAATCCCTGGGCAGAGGAGGGCAGGTGATGTTGAAAATTTACACCTGGTTGTGCATCACCTCCTGGTTACAGACCCTGGGGTATGGGTACATCTGGATTTTAGAATCACAGACTCATGGAATGGTTTAGATTGGGGTGATCCTTCAAGGCCATCTCATTCCACCACCCTGCCATGAGCAGGAACACTTTCCACTCGACAGGGTTGCTCCAACATGGCCTTGAACATTTCCAGGGATAGGGAATCCACAACTTCTCCAAACAACCTGTGCCAGTGCTTCACTAAGGTCCCTTCATTTTCTGCACCCCACTGAGGTCAGCCACAATTCCAGGAGAATATGGAAAAAGGATGATATCCCATGGCATCACCTTTGGTGCTGAGACTGTGACAGAAAAGATGGTGAATGTTGGTTGGTGAATGTTTCTCTCCAAGCACCTCACTTGGTTGTGCAAGTCTGGCTGTGGAAAAGTTCCATTCTCCATTCCCAACTAAATTTTGAGGGGTTTTCCATCCTTGCAGTCACCTTTTTTGTGCCAGTCCTGTAGAGGTGAAGCAGCTTTGGTCCTGTTTCCATATGACTCCCAGGAGGTTTTTTTGCTGGACTCTGTAAAGTGTTGCAAAACCATTCCAGTCTCTGTTAGCAAGGGAGAAGGAATGATAAAAAAAAGAAATGCTCCCCTAAATCCCAGTGCTTAGATCAAAACCAGGAAAGGGTGGACTGTCTGTGCAGCTCATTTTTTGGAAGTATTAGGAAAAATTGGAAACAGCAGTGACGTGGCATTGGTGTGAATTCCCAGCAGGCTGGGGTTTGGGATTGTCTGGGTTTCCCTGGAGCCTTTTTCAGGCTGTCAGGATTGTAAAATCCAAACCTGGCTGGATCAAAGGGGGCTGGGGGAATGGCTGCTCTGTGGGATTTGTTATGGAACTTTTTTCCCACTATCCAGTCACCAGCTTTTTCACTCTTCTCCATCCAGCTACCTCTTCTTCTTAATTTTTACCTCAAATATAAATGGTGCAATTAAAAGGGTTCCACAGAGTGCATTCCTGAGGAGTGAAACCCAGGATCCAGGAGCAGCATAAAGAGGAATTCTTCCCTCTCTGGCCTCATGCTGCTTTTCCACCACAAGGCTTTCCAGCCATCTGGATCCCCTTGCAGATTATGCCCCCCCTCACAAAAATCCATAACCTAGCAACCTTATTTCGTGTCAGCCAGATCCTTCTGCCTTCCTGTTCCCAAACTGTGCTTGGCTCCTCCAGCTGCCTTTATGGGATGGCTGCTGGCAGCTGGGATCCCATCACTGGCTCAGGGTGCTCCTCTCCAGCAGGGTTTTGTAGGATTATTGATCCCTGTGGGCTGCACTGATCATTATTTTTTTTTTCCTTCATTAAAGGAGCTTAGGAAATAGGGGAAAAAGGGTTTTAGGAAGTTGTTTAATCCATCTGCTTCTCAGTATTACAGTGGAGAGGGCAAGTTGCTCTTTGGCTCCATGGAAAGTGATTGGTTTTGGTTCAGCCTGAAGATGACTTGATCAAAGTGGGATTTTTAATTTTTTTTCCTTCTGGTTGTGATATTTTGGGAGTCCCCGTTGCTTCCCACAGCTCTGTGTCATCACTCAGGAATTTTCAAATTCTCTGGAGTGTTTAACATCAATTTCTCTGCTCTGACCCTTCAGCTGTGTAGGCTGAGTGTTTCTCATGGAGTTTCCAATTTGTGCTCCCCAAGGAACCTGTTTATTGGGGAACACTGTGAATGAGGAAAACCTACCACAAATGAAGGTGGGAGATTATTCCCATTTGCCTGTGCTCTCATTGCTCTTTTTGGGCTAAAATACACCCAAATTTAATAATGTAATGTGTGTCCTGCCACCAACAGCCCATAAATGGAAGTGATGGATCCTGCCTCCTCTTTTCACCTCAGGAGTACAGAGAGGGCTGGGGGCAGGAGGAGGCAGCAGCACATCCTTTCCCACCACACTTTGGGGAGGAAGAGTGAGCTCACCAGGTCGTGACGTTGTTGGAACTGCGTGCCAGGAAAAGGGGGAGAAAAATAATTACAAATCCCCAAGGCCAAAGGGGAAAAATTCCTCCAGTGTTATTTCATCTCTGAGCAGTGAATGGAGCTGTCCTTGGGCAGCTTGTGTGAGTTTTTCTGAGAGAGGCTCTGCCAGCTCTGCTTCAAACCCTCCTGGGAAGTGATTCCCAGCTCTCTCATTCCTGATGGGAGCTCAGGCAGGGCTCTCCTCCAAACTCTGCTTCCCCCTCCTCCAGACTGTATTAAATTGTGCTATTGATTTGATTTTTTTTTTTCTATTTATTTTTGCTTGTTTTCCTGGAACTTGCAAAATCAGCCCTGAGCAAACCTCTGGTTTGCTTTTCCAACGGCGCCGGGAGAAAGAACTTGACTTTGCAGAGGGTGATGGGAGCTGCAGCTGACCCATTTCTGCACGTTTCTCTGCCAGTGGCAGCAAAAACATTTTCCCACTTAAAGGTTCTCTTCAGTTTTAAAGTTCTGGGATTAATTGTTTCTTCAACTGCCTGGAATCAGAAGGGCTTGCTGGAAATTGCAGCAGCACAGTTGTGCTGCCGGATGTTGCTCTCCTTAGACTTTCCTATTTTTTTTCCAATTGCTTTGTCGTGTTGTCACGTCACTTTCTGTGTCCCCTGCCTGGAGGCAGTGGAGAGGGTTAAGGTTTTGTGTTTGGTGTCAGCCAGCTGGGGAGCAGAGCCAGGAAATTTCCTGATTCCAGTTCAAAAAAAGCATCGGATCCGCTCTCAGGGAGGAGGGATCAAAGGTCCGAAGCCCTTTGTGCTTGGAGGTCACTTTGGTTCCTTGGATGTCCAGGCACACACCAAAAACCCACCAGCACCCCCAAACCTGCAGGCAGCCAAAATGGGTGAAACAAATGTGGTTTTGTGCTGTTTGACACCCAAAAGTTCTTTCTGTTGCTGTGATGGTGCTGCATCACCCCAGCCACGCTTTGCTGGATCTTGGTACAGCTCTGCTTGTGGTGTGAGGGACCTGTTGGGGTGTTCCCTGTTCCCTGATCAGTAACCCTGCCAAGGCTTGCACCATCCCTCACGCTCCTCCATTCCCTGCCAGGTTTGTGGAGTGAAGGATCTGGGCCAGGTTGGCTGCTCAGAGCTGGCACTGGATGTGGCATCCCCATGGCAGCGTCGCAGCTCTTTGGAATTGCATCGTGCCAAGAGGTTTTGTTCTCCCCCCGTGCTCAGTCCTGTTGTTCCTTGGTTTTGGACAGCAAAGGCCATCACTGCTGGCTGGAGCAGCACTGAGATTTCCCCTGCTCCACCAAGCAGCTCCGTGGCACCTCTGGGGCGATGGCAGAGCTGGTTTGGGGCTGGCTCTGCAGCTGCCTGTGATTTTCCCATCGCCACGCTGCAGATCCTGGCTCTGGACCAGCTCCAGAGACAGAGCTGAAGGAAATTCCTTCCAGCTGCTTGAGGTCAGGCCTTTGCTTTGCTTTTGGGGTCCACGAGGGGGATTTTTTTCCCTGCAAGTTAAACGAGGGCGTCACTGGCTTCTGCTTAACACCTGGAAGAATCTTTTTCTTTTAAATATTATCCTGTTAGTCATAGCCATTAAATAACCTTCCTCTTGTAGAATCATTCCATGGAAGAATACCCTGCTTTGCACCACAACTTGGGCTGTTTCACAAAGGTCTTGTCAGCTGCTCCCAGTTTAACTTTCAACCAGTTAATAAGGCTTTTGGTTAAACCTGTCTGAAACACGTTGCGAAACGCCTTTGAAACTCGAGACGCCGTTCACGCCCGCTTGAAACCTTTCCCATCGATAAAATATTCCAGCTTGGAGTTTGGCCACGGCTTAGCGTTCACTTTTCCCTGAGATTGGTGATTTCAGGCCTGCCTGTGGCTGGCTCTGAGGGGTGTTTGAAGCTCCTTTGCCAGCCTGGCCAGTGGGATGCCCAGACCACCAGCTCCATCCAGTTCATGGCTGAAGAGATTCAGGCTGAGTTTGCTTTGAACCCCTGTGGAGAAAGTTGTTTGTCTTGAAAACATAAAGTAAATCCCTCTAAAAACAGGAGTTTATTTACACCAGCAGAAGCAGAAGCCAGTGCTCCACCCAGCATGTATTTAGGTGTGAGGATGCACAGCACATGCATGGCCCCTTTATGCACTAATGTTATAAATAAATAATAATAAATTTTTTTGAAAAAGTACAAGCAGCTCCTTTTAATAAGTAAAACCCCAAGAAGGAGCCCACAGTTCCAATCCAGGGAGAGCAAAAATCTGCAGCTTTCAGCCCATGGCATTGCTTAAAGTGGCACCCCCTGGCTTCAGCTCTGCCTCACTCCCCTCCTCCTCCCTGCCTCAGTTTCCCTACCTGTGAGCAAACAATTGTGTGCTTTATTAATCCCTGAGAGATCTCTGAGGAACGTTCTGGGTACGAGGCTGGCCCCACGTATTCAGGGCTTGCTGTGGCTGTGATGGGGATTAATTTGGGCCGTGGCTTGGTGAGGTTCAATCAAAGCCGTGCCACGCTGGAGCTCGCTGACCTGTGACACTCCCTGCTCGATGGGGCATTAACCAGCACTTGGGCTTTTCATTAAAGCTGGGCTTTGTCCTCCTTGCAGAAATGGGGATGTGCTTGGCCCCACGTTGCTGAGTCATTGGAGGGTGTAAGGAAGGAGATGTGGAGCTCAGGTTGTTCTGCCATTTGTGCCTCTCTGCATCCCAGCACAAGGAGCTGTTGTTCTTTGCTATTTTTCACAGAATCATGGAATTGCAGAATCATGGAGTGATTGGGGTTGGAAGGGACCTTAAAGCTCATCTCATTCCACCCCCTGCCATGAGCAGGGACAACTCCCACTATCCCAGGTTGCTCCAAACCCCATCCAAGCTGGTCTTGAACGCTTCCAGGGATCCAGGGGCAGCCACAGCTTCTCTGGACCTTTTCTATGTGCAGCCTGTGTCTCCCATCCCAGGGATTTCAGGGATTACTGGGGGCCATGGATGCCCCACAAGCATCATCTCCCTGCTCTGAGATGCCTTGACCACGGAGAGAGCAACAGGGAGGCTTTTGTTCTGCACCAGAAACTTTTCATCCTTCTTTATGGCTCCTTTTTTATTTCTTTTGGCTGCGCCCTTGCAAATCTGAAGCAGCTTAAAATACAGTTCCCTCCCCCCTACTCCCCTTAAAAAAAAAAAACAACCCCAAAGCTTGGCTGCTTGAAATCATCAGATTTCACTGGAGTCTTTTAAAGTTAACAGTTTCCTGGATCCTGGGCAGACTAACTGATTCTTCCCCTTTAACCTCCGTGTTTTTTGCTGTAACATTTCTCAGCTGTTGCAGCAGGAGGGAGGGAGGACCAGGGCAGCTCCAATGTGGAGAAGGTTATATCACACAGGGGTTGGATGAATCTGGTGTGGGATTCCCTGGATTTGCACCACAGGGGACAGAAGGGTTGTCCCCAGGAGGCTGAGCCCCCAGGACATGGCTGGCAGGTAGGTCATGGCTGCATTTGTGACATTCTTTTGGGGCAAAATATTAGAAAAGTATTAGGGAAGTGGTTCCATTGCAGAGGAAAGTGCTGGGGGTTGGTCTGAGCTCTGTTTATTTGCTGAGGGCTGTGGTGGTTCCTAGCTGTGCTCATGGATGTGGGGACTGCTGCAAGAGCAGCACAGCTCAGGTGAACACAAACACGAGGAATTTTTGTGGCTTGATGGGATCTGCAGCACCAAATGCAGCCTTGGATGTTCCTTAGCCATGGAATCTCTTAGTGGGATTGCTGAGAGGAGCATCACAAGTTAAAAGAGTTGGAAAGGGAAGAAAAACTACAGTCCAGTGCTGGTTGGTTTTGTTGCCAAGAGTTGCGAGAGTTGTTTCTCCTTCCTTGCAAAAATTCACCTGGAGCTTTCCCAGACTGAGGACGTTTCTCTGGGGTGGCTGAGGAGCTGCAGGCAGCCAGCCTTGCCCAGAGGCAGTGATTACCATCCCGAGGGTGAGCTGGGGCAGCATCCTCCAGCTGAAACCCCCTCACGCCCCAAAGTGTCACCGAGGGGAGCCCCTGACCCGTCCCAAACCCCTCTGACCCACAGCACTGAAACCCAAACCCAGCCCGCGGCTCCGAGCTGCGCATTAACTCCGCCAGAGCTGGGAACAAAGGTTTGGGGGCTGGATTGGGCTTCTTCAAATTGATTTGCAAAGCAAACCAGCTCAGCTGAGCGGAACAGGCGTCGGTGGAGGAGCGTGAGCTGCCTCCTGGGTGGTTGCTGGGCTATAAAATCCCATCCCCACCAGCGCTGGCAGGGGGATGTGCCGGCTCCCCGAGCGCTCGGAGCGGTTCCACGTTGGCCAGGAGAGGTTCTGAACATGCGTGGTGTTGGTCTCTGGAGGCTTTAATCAAATCCAGGCTTTACCAGAAATCGACTCGAAACTTCCAGCGAGGGAGGGAACTGAAAGCAGCCGGAGCAGGGAGGCTCCGGGCGGGTGCGGGGGCTGGCAGGGATGGTGCCTTCAGCAAGGGGACAGCCCCGGTGAGGCAGCCGGGATGAGAGGTGAGTCTGCTCCCCGTGGGAAGCCCGAGGAAAGCTCACAGGGTTTGGCAAAAAAGGGTTTTCTTCAAGGGAGAAAGGAGATTTGGGAGTGAGGATGCTGCTTGAAGGGACTCCCAGAGGACAGTTGGATTTTGGAGCATCGCTCCCTGGCGTGTGTGGGTTCAGATCCTGCGGTTTCCCCACCTCTTCCCACCCCGTGCAAAATGAGGAGCTGTGCAATTACTGCACCGTGGAAAACTCCCTGCTCCAGGGGAGGCTTTTGTTATCCCTTGGTGATTTTATTTGGGAAATAAAAGGCTCAGACTGCAGGTACTTTCCTTGCTTGTAAAACTCCATCACACGTTGCTCTCCCGTGGGCAGGAGGGAAAACAAGGTGTATTTTTAACTTCCTTTTCTAAGCTGGGGGCAGGGGAACTTTGTGCCTGGCCAGCAACGGTTGTGATCATCTGAGGGCAAATGGTTCAGAGAATGATAGGAAGATAAGAGATAATAAATAAGAGCAATTAAAATCCTGGAGGAGAGGATTTGCTGAAATTGTTATCCCAGACAGCTGCTCGGGGTTTCATTGGGGTTCTCCAAGGGGAGGGAGGTTTTGGTCACGGGTCCCAGACGTGGGACATGACAGCCAAAATTGCTGCCAAAATTGCTGCCAAACTTGGCAACCTCTCGCTGGTGCCTCGGGGCTTTCCTGGGGGGAAGGAGCCTGGGGCTGTGCTGAGGAGTAAAGCTGAAATCTGCAGAAGTGCTCTTAAACCACCAAACCCGTGTGTCAGATGGGAAAGCAAACAAAGCCTCCTTTACAGAGTCCACAGTGTCCCCATAATTTCTCTCAACAGCACTGCTGTGTGTCCTGGGACTGTCCTTGTCCTCTTCCTTTTCATCTTTGGTCATTTTGCTGCAGGATTTCTATGGAATGAGGAGTCAGTCTTAGAAACCACTATAGGAGAAGGGAAGGCAAACTTGCTCCAAGGCTTCCTGGCTGCTTTCAGTATTTTTACCAAGTTCCTGCAGGGTTTGAGGGATGCTGGCTGCAGCTGGGGCTGCTTGGATGCAATTCCCACCCTCCATCTCATCCAGTGGTTAACTTGAAGGATGATGTGTGAAAGGAAAAGAGCTGGAGGAGAAGCTCACAGTGGGAGAAGGAAAATCCCAGCCCCAGCTGATCCAGCCCTGCTTTGTTTTCAGGGTTGCCAAGATGGGAACTTGGTTTTGGGCAAGGAGGAGGGGGATGAGTGAGAAGTCATCTCCAGCCCTTTCCACAGCCATTCAGGGGGACCAGTGGTCTGCAAAGTGCATCCCTAAGGAATGTCACACCCATGGGCTTTCTCCCTGTCTCCACAGCCTACCCATGAGCTCAGACTTCCAGCATTACAGTTTCAGGATGCCGAACATCGGGTTCCAGAACCTTCCTCTCAACATATACATCGTGGTTTTCGGCACAGCCATCTTCGTCTTCATCCTCAGCTTGCTCTTCTGCTGCTACTTGATCAGGTAAGGGAATATTGCAAGGGAATGTTCCTCAAAAGCTTCCCTGCTTCCAGGCCCATCACTGATCCCTCCATCCCAAAAAGAGGATGGCAGCACCTTATTTCTTTGGCAGCACCAATTTCCTTGACACATCTTATGTCAACCTGATGTCCCACAAAGCAGTGACTTTATCCACTTAAAACCAGGAGTAGCAAACACATTTGCTACTAAAGGTATGGAATTGTTGTCAGCTTCTCAGAAAACCTGGAAAAGGGATGTTTCATGGTCCCTGCTTTCTGCTTAATGTTTGAACACATTTCCCTCTGTAATGAGTAACTCGTGTCCTGCGTGCCTAAGGAATGTTTAATACCTGCTCCGTTGCTTATTGAACACAAATTGCTCCTTCAACGGCACAGTTTGGAGATTAATGATGCAGAGTTGATGTGTTAATCTGAGCAATGGGGGAGCAGGATGGCAGGGTGAAAGGTTGTTCCTGTTTGGGGCTTGTTTTAATTATTTTATGGGCCATTGGGGAGATTGTTGGGCTGCTAATTGAGAGGAGAAACTCTTCCTGAGCAAGGGAAAATGAGGCAAGTGGGGAAAACCACAGTGCCTGAGAATTGAGGTGGTGATGGAGATGAGTTGTGCTGATAACCCAAGATGGGAGGAGGCTGTGCTTCAATCTGTCATCATTCTGCCAGCACTGGTACCCAAAATTCTGCATTCCCAGAGCTCTCCTCTCCAGCTTTTCCATCCCCTCTCCTTCCCCTCTGTCCTTCCAGCTGGGCCCAGCTCCCTGCAGGCTGTGCATCCATCACATCCCTTCCCTGTGTTCCTGTAAAACAGGTACCCAGTCTCTTCCCTGCACCACAGCAGCCAGTCCCACCAGGTTATCTATCCAGAGGATGTTGAAAATATTTCATCCTGCTCTTGCAGGCCAGGGAAACGAGATTTCAATGTCAACCTTCTAAATACTTGGTAATTCCCACCCATTTTCAGTTCTGTATGAAGCAAAACCTCATCAAACATACAGATGAGCCCAAACCCAGGTTTACCAAGGGGTGATTTGGGCTGCTTGGCCATCATATCTTCATTTTTTTCCCCACAATTAGAAAATTGTGTTTTGAATGTGCATGAAAATAGAGCAGAGGTGTTCAGAGGGCTCAGGGACTTGTTTTGCTCAGGTGGAGCTCGAGTCTATATGGCTCACTTAGAAAATTGCAGAGGTGTTTGCACTCTGAGAGTATTTTCCTGGGCACTCACTGGGTGTGTTATGCCCCAAAGAAGGAATAACAAGGAGTAATGTCTGGAAGGTCAAGCCAGAAAATCTTTAAATTTAGCAGCTGGAGGCGTGTTGTAAGAGAGAGAGGGTGAGTAACCGGTGAGAGAAGCCAGCAAGGAAGTGGCAAGTCCTCAGTCTCCTCACGCCTTTAAATCAAGACCTTTCTGGACCAGACATTTTGGCTCCTGTTCCTGAGGTGCTATTTAGCAACCCATGATAGATGTGGACTTGGATTAGGTCACCCAGTGATCCCTTTATAGCCCAAAACCCTCGAGAGACTCCACAAATGTCCCTTCAGCTCTCCTCCCTCAGCTCTTTTATTGGCAGGACAGAACCAAACCAGGATCCTGCAGCCCCCAGCGGGGAGGGTTTTGCTGTGCTGTGGGTTTTAGCTGTGCCAGTGTCCCAGGAGCACCCACCTCCACAGAAGCTGCTCTGTAATCTCAGCTCATCTGGGATATGAAAGTCTGAATTTTGGAAGCATTGTAGGTGGACAACAGGATGAGGACCAGCCACCTGTGAGGGCAGAGGGACCAACAGAAGGACAGGGTGGTCCCCTCTGCTTCCATCTGTGGGGCTTCTCTGCAGGTGACAGCAGCTCCTGGCTTGCCCATGGGTGCAGCATCAACACAGCCCTTCCTCTCCCTCCTTTCCCATGACTCCACATCTCCAAATATTTGGCAAACACCTCCCCCAGGCCCTGGTTCTCATTTCCTGCTCTGGATCAGAGCAGCCCCTGCAGCATCCAGAGTGTGGAAGAGCCAATATCAGGTGTATTCACCCCAAATCACAGAGCTGATGGCATTAAATAAAAGATGTGCTGGGGAAGGAGAGGACATGGGCTGTGCTTTGCTGCTGTGTCAATACAGCCTGTGCTGCCTGCTCCAAAGTGACATTTTTAATTGGATTGGCTCAAAGCAAGAGTCCAGTTCCACAACAGAAATCATTATTTGCCTGTGTATTGTTCAGGTGAACCTCGAGCTTTTCTGGTGCTGCAAACCACTCAGGTCAGAGCTCAGGTCCCTCTTGGCTGCTGCCTCTGCTCAGCAGAATTACAGATAAAAAAGGAAGAACAAGGAAATGAGATTTTGCAGGCAGCTGGTCGTGTCTGATCTCTGGTGAATTAATGAAAGTGATAAACTCATGTTGCCTTTGGTCCCATAAAACCCAGTGCAGAAGGATGCTGAGCTGAGCAGTGCCACCCCCACTGAGGGACAATTCTGCAGTGTCCCCTCTCTCTGTGCTTTGCTGTGGATCATCCAGGGCTCATCCCTGCCCAGCCTGGAGCAGCTCTGGCAGGCTCAGGGTACACAGCACCTAAAAAGTCTTTTTTTTATTGGGTTGTTTCCTCCTGCATTCAGACCTGCCAGGATCCAACACAGTGGTTGGGTTTTGTGTTCAGAGAAAGGAATGGAGCTGGGGAAGGGTCTGGAGCACCAGGAGGGGCTGAGGGAGCTGGGAAGGGGCTCAGCCTGGAGCAAAGGGGGATCAGGGGGGCCCTTGTGGCTCTGAGGGGACAGCTGGGGGATCGGGCTGTGCTCCAGGGAACAGGGACAGGAGGAGAGGGAACGGCCTCAGGCTGGGCCAGGGAAGAATTAAATTGGATATTGGGAAAATTTCTTCACCCAAAGGATGGTCAGGCATTGGCACAGCTGCCCAGGGCAGTGTTGGAGTCCCCATCCCTGTGGAGATTTAGAAGCCATGTGGATGTGGCACTTGGGGACCTGGGGCAAGGGTGGCCTTGGCAGTGCTGGGGGAATGGATGATCTTAGAGAGCTTTTCCAACCCACACAATTCTGTGATTCCATGAAGAGCCCAAGGAGCCTGGCTGATCTGGGACAGCAACACAATAATGGGACAAAAAGCCAGTGCCCAGGGCCTTTCTACTCCTACTATAAAGCATCTAATATGGAAATCTCAGAGCTAAACCTGCCAAACATTTTTCCTCTGCAGTTTATCCCCATAGTTGTTCACGTGCTGCAGGTGATTGAGTCACCCATGGAAGCAGGGAGCTCCCAGAGCCCAGCAAGGCAGCTGCTCCTGCAGGGACAGGGTGACACACACAGGACCAGCAGCCAGGCACTCTGTGGTCCCTTATCTGGGGCAGACATCTGCCAGGAATTCCTGGGGAGTCACAGCCCTTGACAGCACATGGATGGAGGGAACAGAGCTTGCCAGGACCGGGGTCTCCTCACGCAGCTGCTCCAGGCCCCGTCTGGCCCAGGATCCTGGCTCAGGGAGCGAGGAGGGGCAGGCTGAGCTCGCACGCTTCAGCACCAGATGTGCTCTGCTGCTCCCCAAATCCTCCAGGGAGGAGTTTGGGGTTTTTTTTTGGGAAAATCTCCCTGTTTAGCTCAGCACCAACCCAGGGAATTGCAGATCTGTGCTTCCTACCACATCCAGCCAGGTGGTCACTTCCTCCCCACCACTGGTCTGTGGAATCCCAGGGCACTGGGAATATTTCTCTGTCTGCTCTGGGGTGCCCTGATCCCCAGGGCAGCACTGACTCTGACCCTCATTCATGGAGAAAGTTTCCCAGACTTCAAAATAGACCAGAATCCACAAAAGAGTGAAATAGATTATAGAGAGCAGTGTAGGTGGGAAATTGAGGTTTTGGGATTTTTGGTGTGTTGTGGATGGCAGCAAGATGGAGGGCACAGGGTGTCATCCTGGGTTTCTCCTTCATCCTTCTTCTTCCTCCTTCTCCACGGATTTGGGTGGCATTTTGTAATTGGGCAGAAAATTCTGCATTGTGAGCTCTGTGGGATCAGTTATTGGGTTAAAAGGGAAAAGAGTCTAAGTGTCAGCTCTTAACTGGATAATTTAGTCTGAAAAGCCCTTGGAACAAGAGATTGTTGGCTGTTTTGTGCCTTGCTGCTGAACTCCCAGCAGTGAGACTGTTTTACTGATAAGAAATAATAAACACTGTCTCAAGTGCCTTCAATCCAGACCCAGAAAAACTCCACAACTGGTACCCCCACACTGCTCCAAGGTGCTCCAGTGGCTTTGGCTCGTGGGGGCCAAACCCTTGGTGGCCTCTCAGTGCTCCACACAGGGGGAAGCTGCTTCCCATTCCCATTGCAGTTTTCCCTTCCTGTGGCTCCAGCCTGGCTTGTCCCCATCTGTGTTTCATAAGCGCCGGATCCCCGCGGCTCGGGCCGGTTTCATCCTGTTCCCTCCATTGTTCTGCATCTTCTGCTCATGTTTCTGCTCAGGGTCACTGCCAGAGGGATGACACCCCAGTCTCCTCCTCCTCTTCTTCCTCCTCTCCTCCTCTTCTTCTCCTCCTCCTCCTCCTCCTCCTCCTCCCTGCCTGCAGTGTTTTCCATGGTTCTGCAGGCGGGTTCCTGCCAGGCAGCAATGCTGGATGGCTCCCTGTGAAATTTGGCACTCAGGAGCTTTGTGCATCTCTCCCTGCAGCATTAAAGTGCATTTTTATCCATCTCTCACCTTCTAATGCCCACAACATTTTGGGGGAGGGTGTCAGACATAAGGGAGTTTTTTTCCATCCCATTTTTATAACTTCCCCCACTGCAGCGTGGCGGGGTTGGAAAATCCCCAGAAACTCAGGGATTTCAGACAGCCCTCAAAATATTTTTGCAGAATAGAAATTCCAGGCGAGGGGGTTTCCCATCTAAAATCACTCAGGGCTGGTTGGGGAAAATATTCCTGTGGCTCTCCAAGGCCTGCAGCCACACATTGACTCTGTATTGAAAATCCTTGGCCAACTCTTCAGCCCTGGGGACTTCCCTCCTGAGTTTTCCAAGCACTTTATTAAATGCCATGTCTGGTAATGAGAGGCAATATTGGTTATTTTAATTTGAAGTGTATTTATTTTAGGAGCATAATGGGTTTCTCCAGGCAGCAGATGCCTGTGGAGCTCCCTGCTGGCTCTGACTGGAGAGGGGAGGGAGGGGATGGAACCAGCAGCACTTTGCTTGTGGCCCAAAATTCCTGCTGGATTTGCCACTGCAGCAGGTGCTCTTGAACAGGCCCAACCCATTCATCTCCATCCCTCACTTTGCTCCTGGTTTGATTGATGTTGGAATTGAGGATAAAGCTGAGTTTGAGGAACCCAGTGCAACGTGATGGGGGCTTTGGTGGGAAACCTCTGGGCAGGGTCTCCTTCCCCTTCCTTGCTGGAGTGGGAGCAGGGCTTTGCTCAGGGCTGAACGTGGTGCTGCACTCAGTGCTGGAGTTATTGCCAGCAGAAGGGTTGGAAACTGAGGGGATTCATGGCACACTGTGATTTCCTCACCCGCTTTTTCTGGTCCTAATTGTGAGGCTGGTGTGTGCTTTGGGATGGAGACATTGCCCTGCCAGCAACAGGGAGAGCTGAATGCTGCCTAAACGTGTCATTTCCTGTGGCCATTCTCATTTCTGAAATAAAAAATGTGAACTATAACATGTTAAAGCTGGAAAGGAGGGAAGTGGAATGTTTGAGGTATTACAATAATCCTGATGGTTTTGCCTGACCTCACATTTCTCCCTCCCTGGTTTCATTGCAGGCTCAGGCATCAGGCACACAAAGAGCTTTACGCCTACAAACAGGTGAGATGATCCTCTGACTTTTTTTTTCCCTTCTCCCTAATGCCAAATCCATCAATTTTCCTCTCCTTGGGAGGTTTCTGGCCCTGTCCCTGCTGATTTTATTGTCCCCTACCAGGACCATCCCTCAGCTGCTCATCCCTGAGTCTCCCAGTTTTCCACTGAGGTCCTGAGCAGTGGGAGCATCCCCACCTCTCCAGCCTCACCCACTGCACAGCAGTGATGCCATCACTCCCCCAACCACCAAACTTTGATTTTGTGGGGTCTGGATTTGGCTGCTCCAAATCAAAAGTCACAGGACTTTTCCAGGGAGCAGCTCCATGGCAAGCCCAGCTCTTCCCTGCACCCACCTGTTAAAATAACCACAGCCCAGGGGTGGCTGTCAGGCTGCTGCTTCCATGGCCTGTTTTCTCCAGGATTTGTGGGATTTTCTGCCTCTGACCCCTTGATCTGTGCAGGAAGCTGGGTGGAGCTGGGCTGAATTGTCCTGCATTTATAGCTCTGTCCAGGTGCTCAGCTTGCATGGAGGGAAAATGAGTGGTAGCCCAGGAGGGTTCAGTTTGGGAGGAAAGCTCCTGGATTTGGTCCTTGTGGTTTTATTTCCCCTCCTCCTGTGCTCCCTGGCTGTGCTGGGTTCACTGGGGGGGCTCCATTTCTGCTGGGACACTCAGTGGGATCCCTTTGTGGAGATTTTCCTGGGAATGCTGATGGCAGAAGCTCTGTCCTGACCCCAGCTCTTTGCCTTGCAGGTCATACTCAAGGAGAAGGTGAAGGAGCTGAACCTCCATGAGGTGAGCACATCCTGGGGCAGCAAAAGCTTCCTCTCCCTCCTCTTCCTCACCCTGGGGAGGAGGGAAAACCTTCAAATTCCACTCCCCTGGGAGCAGAGCATGCAGCCAGCTGGGCTTTGGAAATGGGGAAAGATTCTCTGTAAAAATCTGGATGAAACCCTGTCCCTCCTCCTGGCTCCCCTTGGCTTTTCCTGCATCTTTATTGTTATTTATTGTGTTCTTCTTATCACAGTGATAAGGAGCTGTGGATAAGGAGAGGCCAAGGCAGTCTGGGCCGTGTATAAACAGTGTCCCTGAGCAGGGACGTCCCCTCTGGGGTGTGACAATGCCAGCACAGCCCTGGGCAGGGAAAGCTGCAGTCAGGATAAACTCACTGCCCTGGCTCCTGCAAGAGGCAGATCCCTCCTCCCTCCCTGTCCCCGAGGGCTCAAACACCTCCCTTTATCTCCGTGGCCTTCCAGGCTCTTTGGGGCTGAGCCTTTCTATTCACAGCCCATTTTTCCTGATGAATTTGAGCAGGAATCTGCTGAAATCCCAGTCAAAGCACGGCCTGGATTGATTTATTCCTCTGGAGATAACAAAAATACCCACCCACATCCGGGCACGAGGCTGCTCATGTGCTCAGCACCAGCTCCAGTTGTTTCTAAACCATTATTTATTTTATTTTATATTTTATTTTAATCCCCTGAGCAGAGCCCATCCCACGTTTTATCCTGAGCCTCCACTGCCCACAGCCCCCAGGGTAAATCCCAAGGGCCCCGGGGTTGTGGCAGTCCCTGTTCCAGGCCCCTGTTCCTGATCCACTCCCTTTAAACCGACCTGCAGTGGGTTTTTGTCGGCACACAGGCTTCAAAGCACTTCCTGGGGTGAGAAATGGGCTGGAGGAGGGATTTGGGAATGTGCCAGAGCCGGGAATGGCCTCAATAAGCTCAGCCCTCCTCCTCCAGCTCTGTTCCCAGCTGTCTGCAGCCCTCCCAGCTTTTGGGAGGACCAGGCCTCTGTGGGGAAGAGGACAGAGCTGTTCAAGCTCTTCCCTGGGATTTGCAAAAGCCTGGAAGGGTTTAGCTCAAAAAAATCCCATTTTGGGGCATTTGTACCTTGGCATTTGCAGGCAGTGTTTCTGGAAAGCAGAGGAGGGGGTGGGAATTTTCCAACAGGATGGGGTGGCTGCCCAGAGCCCTGTGCAGGGAAAGCTCCCGGCCAGCCCTTCCCTCCCCTTTTCCCATCATTCTGCCTCTGCCAGGCCCTGGGGGAGCTCAGGATCCTCAGGGGGTGACCCCAACAGCTGCACTGAGAGATCCCAGGCCAGGGAGGCCGGGAAAACCACCCAGGAATATCCAAAAACCCCCTGGGATATCCAGAATGAGCCAGGAGGAATTGGCTGGGAGGGTGAAGGAGGTTTTGGCTGAGCAAACAGCCAGCAGCTTTCCCAGGCCTGGCACAGGCATGGCAACAATCCCATTGCCTTTTCCCCTTCCCAGAGGTGTCCCTGTGGATGCAGCCAGTCCCAGGGAGCAGGCAGCAGCGTGGAGCCATCCTTCTGCACCCTAAAACCTCAAACATCCATCCCCTGCACCCTAAAACCTCAAACATCCATCCCCCTGCACCCTAAAACCTCAAACATCCATCCCCCTGCACCCTAAAACCTCAAACATCCATCCCCCTGCACCCTAAAACCTCAAACATCCATCCCCTGCACCCTAAAACTTCAAAACCATCCCAGCTCTGGGGTTGTTCCCTTGTAGATCCATCCCCCCTGCACCCTAAAACTTCCAACACTTCCCAGCTCTGGGGCTGTTCCCTGGAGGCTCCGTGGTCCCTTCCAGCAGGAAAGGGAGATCCTGGAGTTTGGGCAGAAAAATTTGGGAAGGCTTTAGGGGAAATTTCTTCCCTGTGAGGGTGATAAGGCCCTGAGAAGCTGTGGCTGCCTCTGGATCCCTGGAAGTGTTCAAAGCCAGGCTGGATGGGCCTTGGAGTACCCTGGGATAGTGGGAAGTGTTCCTACCCATGGCATGGGGTGACACTGGATGGTTTTTAAAGGTCCTTTCCAACCCAACCCATTCCATAATTCCATGATTTCAGCCAGCTGGTGGTTTTTATTTGCAAATGTTGCTCCCTGGGCACTGACACTCCCTGTGCATCCCCCCCTGCAGATCTGTGCCGTGTGCCTGGAGGAGTTCAAGCCCAAGGACGAGCTGGGGATCTGTCCCTGCAAACATGCCTTCCACAGGAAGTAAGTGTGGGCAGGAAAAGGGAAAAGGGGCAGGAAAAGCCCCTTTGGATCACCTGGGGCAGCTGCAGAACTGAGTGACACTCTGGGGAGCTGGGGTGGGATTTGTAGGATGCCCCGTGCTGAGTCAGCACTTTGATCCTCATGGATCCCTTCCAAGCCAGTCTGTCATTCCATGAAAAATGTAAATATATATATTTTATATTGGTGTGGTTTATAGAAAGCAAGCCCATAATAATAATAATAATAATAATAATAATAATAATAATAATAATAATAATAATAATAATAATAATAATAATAATAATAATAATAATAATAATAATAATATACTATATACTATATACTATATACTATATACTATATACTATATACTATATACTATATACTATATACTATTCCATATGCTAAAACTACAGCATATCCTACTACATATTGCAGATATTTTTATATTATCTGTATGTTTATATATACATTATATAGATTTAAAACACATATATACATTATATAGATTTAATTATAAATATATAATTAAAATTATATATTTATATATATATTTTACGTATTTATACATTTATATATACACTATACTATAAATGCTGGATATACTATCTAACACTATATTTATATATAATATATATTATAATACATATTTTATATATTATATATAATTATAATTACATAATAGATAATATATATTATATATAATGTATATATACATTATATATTAAATGTATATATACACTATGCTATATATACTGGATATACTATCTAAAACTATAATATATATATTATAATATATATATTATAATATATATAAAATAATATATATTATAATATATATTATACTATATATTATAATATATATTATAATATATAACATAATATATAATTATATGTAATACATAACATCCATAATGGTGTGATTACATCAGAGTTATTTACATAATTTTTATTTTTATTTATCCATACACATTATATATATGATTGTGTATTATTGGTATATTATTTACAGATTCTGTGTCTGTAATTTCACAGACACCTTTTATGTATATATTTTGTTTATTTTTGGTAGGTATATGCGTTTTATATCCCTATTATATAAATATAACATATACCTATAACTATAACTATAGTCTATAAAAATATATTAGATATATAAATAATACACAAAACATATCTATACAAAGTCCCTGTATATAAACACAGAGAACCCCCCAGAAAAATCCCAATAAAACATAAAGGCAAATTAAAAACTGGGCAGCAGCAAAACTCCAGGGCAGGTAAAGGGGCTCGGGGGGGATTTTTACAGCTCCACATCGATATCATTTGTGTCACCACTGATGGCAGTTGAGTTCTTAATTATGTCAGATATGTCCCCACCTATGTCACGTGTGTCCTCACTGATGTCAGGTGTGTTCTCACCTGTATCAGCTGTGTTCCCACTGACATCAGCTGTGTCTCCATCAGTGTCAGGCATGGCCTTACTGATGTGAGATGCGTCCCCCATGATGTCAGGCATGTCCCCATCAATGCCAGCCATGTCCCATCAATGCCAGGCGTGTCCCCGCCGATGTCACGTGTGTCCCCACTGACGCCCGGTGTCGCGGTGTCCGCAGGTGCCTCATCAAGTGGCTGGAGGTGCGGAAGGTGTGTCCCCTGTGTAACATGCCGGTGCTGCAGCTGGCACAGCTGCACGGGAAGCCGGACCCGGGCCCGCCGCAGGGGCCGCTGCCCGGCTCGCAGAACATCGTATAGAGCATCGTCCGTCCCGGGCCGGGCCCGGCCGCGCCCGCCCGCGGCGCTCGGACACAACCAAAGCACTTGGGCCGCAGCGGAGCGGCCCCGAATCCCGCCGGGATGAAGCCTGGGCTCGGATCCTCCGCCAGGGCCGGGAGGGGACTCGGCGTCCTCGGCACGACCTCCTTCTTCCAGCACCTCCCTCCTGCAGCCCCGCGGCCGCCGGGAAGCGAAGGGGGCACCCGGCGAGCTCCGGGAGCTCCACGGCCCCGAGCTCCGGCACTGCTGCCCCGAACGGGGCGGGCCCCGAGCGTCGCGGCCGGTTCTGCTCCCTCCTCCTCGCCTTCGGTTCCTTTGCCTTTGCGGCTCCCGGCAGGAAAGGGGTCTCACCCCTGGAGTCGGGTGTCCCCTCGGCACCCGGGGTCACACCCGGCGGTGGCCGTGTGGGGTCTCCCGGGTTTGGATTCCCTCCCACCCTCCTGAGGGCGGCTGTCCCTCCTCCTCGGCTACCTCAGGGGCCTGGAGCTCCTGGAAGGGGGCACCAGCCAGAGCCACGGCGCGGGGGGCAGCGGCAATCCCGCCGATCCTTTGGGATCATCCCGGCCGGGCAGCAGCAATCCCGGCCGATCCTTTGGGATCATCCCGATCCTTTGGGATCATCCCGGCCGGGCAGCGGCAATCCCGGCCGATCCTTTGGGATCATCCCGATCCTTTGGGATCATCGCGGCCGGGCAGCTGCAATCCCGGCCGATCCTTTGGGATTATCCCGGCCAGGCAGCTGCAATCCCGGCCGATCCTTTGGGATCATCCCGGCGCTTCCAGCCGGGCTCTTCGGGTTCCCCTTGCCAAAACACCCGAACCCCCTCAGCGCCTGGGGGAGCTGGGCCACCCCCTGGCCTCTCCGGGTTTTTGGTGTCCCCTGCTGTCCTCAGCTGTCGCATTCCCGGGGTGGGGAGGGGGTGTCAGTATTCCCGGGGCAGGGCTGGGGGGGCTCCTGGTGCCGTCCCCCCTCCCTAAAAAAACTCGGGACTGTTTATGGAGCGTGGAGCCTCATAGACGTGTTTGTACACTACAAATTCTGCAGCAGAATATTTTTTAAAACATTCGCTGGTTTTGGTTTTTTTTTGGTTTATTTTTTTCCTCTTGTTTGTTTGGTTTTTTTGTAAGCTCTATTTTTGTATATTTAATTGCTATTTGAAAATTCTAATAACGCGTCTTTTTTGCTAATCACACTCTTCTTAAGGAAAAACCAGGAAAGAAAAAAAAAAAAAAAACAAACAAAAAACAAAACCAACCAAGAGTTTGCATGTGATTTGACTTGAATTGTAAATAAAAGCAGGTTTTGGAAGCGGGGGTGTGTTTGCAGGGGGTCTGTCCCCCTTCCCTTGTTCGCTGTCACCACGGGGATGTCCCCAGCAGGGGAAGGGCACAGATGGGCAGGTTTGGGGTTGGGGTCACGTTGTCCATGTGCCAGAGCAGACGATGGGGACAGCACCCCATGGGGATGCAGAGCACCCCAAAACCCCCAGCTGAGAGGGAGTGTGCAGGATCCAGGTGAGTTTCCTTAGGGAGAGGATATTCCTCTTCCCAGCCCAAATCCCGGCCCAAATCCCCAATGCCGATCTCCCTTAGGGCAGGGCAGGGTTCAGCTCCAGCTCAGCGCTGTGGGATCCCCGCGGCTGCAGCTCCAGCCCCGTTCCCTGCTCGCTCCGTCCCACTCCTCCTCCTCCTCCTCAAGGAGTCCCCTGGGTTGTGCCCCTGGGGTGGCCGAGCTGGGGTCACCCAGGGTGGGGTCCCTGCAGGGCCCGGCTGTGAAGGGGGAGGCGGGACCCCCGCGTGTCCTGTCCTGCTGTCCCTGTCCCGCTGTCCCTGTCCCTGCCTGCGGGGCTGCTGCCCTCTAGTGCCGGATCCACCTGGAGTCCTTGGGATGAGCAGGAACCTTAAATCCCATCCCATTTCACTGGTCAGAAACAGCACCCGCTGTCCCAGGGTGCTCCAAGCCCCATCCAGCCTGGCCTTGGACACTTCCAGGGATGCGGGGGCAGCCCCAGCTTCTCTGGGAAATCCATTCCAGGGTCTCCCCACCCTCACAGGGCAGAATTCCTTCCCATTATCCCACCTAACCCTGCCCTCTGGCAGTGGGAAGCTGTCCCTCAATGTCCTGATCACCTTCTCCAGAAGGATCCCCAGGGACTGTGCTGCCATGTTTGGGATGATGAACTCGCTGGGTGCCTTCCCCCTGCTGGGACAAAGTCTGGATCTCCCACAGAGCTGCACAGAACAGTTACTTGTGGAGTTTCCACCCCACGGCTCCTGCTCTGGATTGATGCTGCACCCTCCTCACCAACCCCATTCGTATCCATGATCAGTAATGAAGTTTTTCATCAAAGCCAAAACTGCTGCAATTTCCCCAGAATAATTAATGCTCTTTAAATTTTTCCCTCCCTTCTTTAAAATATTTTGAAATACAAATGATTCCCAGAACCTGAAACATGCAGGGAGGGAGAAACAATCAAAGATTACCAACAATTATTTTCAGTGACCTAAAAACCAAGTGGGGTCAACCCTAATTTCCCCAGCACATTCCTGCTCATTCCCACCAACATCCATCCCACTGTGCTGGAGCTCCAAGAACGAGACATAAAGCAAACAAAGGGTTTGAAGCATATAAAAAAATAACTAATATTTTATAACAAAGAAAAAAACCAAGCAGTTTACAAAAAAAGAATAGACAGTAAGCCAGGAGCTTTGGTGCTGGGATCAGACTGTGCTGGAGCTACTCCAAAATCCAGAGAAAAAGGAGTTACCCAGGCTCAGTACAGAGTGAGGAAAGGAAAACCTGCAGGATGCTGAGCCCAGGGATCAGGCTCTGGGATTGCTCCTGGAATTCCCAGCCCTGCAGAGATTTCCCAGCTCTCCACAGCAGAACCATGGCAAGGTGGCTTCCTAATAAAAGCCAGGCTTTTTCCTGTGGATCTCAAGGATTCCCACACCCTCCCAGCCCAGCTGACCCCTTACATCAAGCAGCCACACAGGTCCCAGGCACACAGATATTCCAAAAAGCCAAAGTTTCTGTGCCTTTTCCCTGAGTTTTGGCTGTGGGGGTGGGTGAAAGGCCAGCCAGGTACATTTGTGTTAAATTTCAGGTGGTGCAGCAGGAGCTGAGTGTAGAAACCCTTCAGTCAGCACTCAGAAATGGAGATGTTTTTAATGGAGAGTTTGGGAACCTCTGTGTGATTTCACAAGGAGTGAAGAACAAATGAGAATTTGAATTCAGCTGATCCCACACAGGGTGCCCAGAGCAGCTGGGGCTGTGCCCAAGCCAGGCTGGGCAGGGCTGGGAGCACCCTGGGACAGTGGGAGATGTCCCTGCCCATGGAATGAGGTGGTTGGAGGTCCCTTCCCACCCAAACCATTCCCTGAGCTGTATGATCCTGGAACAAACACCAGGACACAAGTGGAACTTGTGTAAGGCTGCAGGAAAAACAAACATTTTCTTCCCCAGCCAGCACAGATCACCTTCCACAGGAGCCCTGTGCTCTTTTCCCTGATTTTACTGGGATCAAATCCCTGGCTGTGTCCAGAATGCCAGCTCAGGTCAGCTGAGTTTAGAGACAAACACAGATCTCCCCAGCCAAGCAATCACTGAATCTGCAGTGCCACACAAGGAAGCCACCTTGGAGTGCTCAGATCTCAGGATCCAGCAATGACAGAGCTGGGCAGGATTCAAAAGGCAGGGAAGGGCTTGGGGCTGTCCAGCACTTCCAGCCAGGCTCACAAGGGGATCAGAGAAAAATTGGAATTGGAAAAAAATTCCAATTGAAAAAAAAAATCCCAAAAATTGGAAATTGGTTTCTCTGGGAAGAAACCAGAGCTGGAAGGGTGTGTTGGGGTCAGGGTGATGGTCACTCTGATATCCTGGGATAAACCCTGGCACCATGACCTGATCTGAAGGATCTGAGCAGCTCTCCCTGTGCTCCACAGAGCTGCTGGCTGGGAAGCCAGAGCACTTCCAAAGCTGTGTCTCCATGAGCTCCCACCCCCAGGGAAGGTGCAGATACCTCGTTATTTTACAGAGCATTTATTGAGCGTGCAGGATCCATTCCAAGCCCCCATCCCCGGGGTGCAACATCCACAGGGGCTCCACTCTGCATTATCCTGCTCCCAGGCTGTGTGGCAGCATGCACAGGGAAAAGAGGGAGCACAGCATGCATGGAAAGGGGAGAATTCCCCCAAAATGACAGCAGTGCAGCCATGGAAAATGTAACATGGAATATTACAGAGATCCAAGTGTGACTGAAGGAAGTGTCTCTTTGGTAACAGAGAGAAAACGCCAGACAAACAACAAATATCCCTATTTCACCCTCAAATTCACATCTCAGGGCTGGAGGCTGACTGACAGGCCTGACAGCATCCAGAGGGTGCTGAGGAGGTGCAGGAAGGGGGCAGTGGGACCCACCCTGAGGCACAGAGCTGTGCTTGCTGCACCTTCCATCCCTGGGACAGGGACAGGGACATGGGGCACAGGGACAGACAGAGCCTGGTGACAGCACAGCTGTGTCCCACATGGAGTTAGGTACACACACCAGGGCTGTGCTGATGCTCTTCCCCTCTCCCAGAGCATTTCCCAGCACCTGGGGAATCTCTGATTGTGAGCACAGAGCTGACCTGGGCTCTTGGCACTCCAAGGGATCCCAGCGGAAGGAGCAGAGCGCCCCTGCTCTGCTCTGTCACTGTCATTAAACATGGAGTAAAACAAAAACAATTCCCCTAAAAGGGGCGATTCCATGGGACTGAAATGCCCCCCAGACCTTCCCATACACCCCCAGGCCCAGCCAGTGGATTCCAATCACATCCCTTGGAACAAACCTGTGCTGTAATCCCAGATGGATTTCAACTCTTCCAGACACCGTCCCCAGGGTGTCCCCACAGTGGAGCAGTCTCAGTGGGGGCTGTGACACAAACCAGGGGCTCAGTGACCCCAAACCAGGGGCTCAGTGGCCCAGGGAGTGCCCTGAACCCACAGATCCACCACAGATCCTGCACAGAGTCAGGCTGAGTCCAGGAGTCCCAGGAGAGCTCCAACTGCGCCGAAATAACCCTGAGGAGCAGATGGGGACAGGCAGTGACAATCCATGGATGTGTTCCCTGACACAGCAACAGCAACGCCCACAGAACCAGGGAGTGCCTGGGGCTGGAAAGGACCCTACAGACACCCAGTGCCACCCCTGCCATGGACAGGGACACCTCCCACTGTCCCTGTTGCTCTGAACCCCAATGTCCAACCCAGCCTAGACATTAACAGGGATCCAGGGGCAGCCACAGCTACTCTGGGAAATCCATTCCAGAGCCTCCTCATCCTCCCAGGGAAAAATTCCTTCCCAATATCCCATCCATCCCTGCCCTCTGGCAGTGGGAGCCATTCCCTCTGTCCTGTCACTCCAGGCCCATGTCCAAGTCCCTCTCCAGCTCTATTGGAGCTCCTTTAGGCACTGGAAAGTCTCCCTGGAGCCTTCCCTTCTCCTGGGAGAGTTTAATTTTAACAACATATAAATGAGAGGAGAAAGATACAACTACAGGGAGGAAGAAAGGAGAAGGAAGAAAAGAAAATAAAAGGAAAAGGAAGAAAGGAAAAGGAAAAGGAAAAGGAAAAGGAAAAGGAAAAGGAAAAGGAAAAGGAAAAGGAAAAGGAAAGAAAGGAAAAGGAAAAGGAAAGGAAAAGGAAAAGGAAGAAAGGAAAAGGAAAAGGAAAAGGAAAAGGAAAAGGAAAAGGAAAAGGAAAAGGGGAAAAGGAAGAAAGGAAAAGGAAGAAAGAAAAAGGAAGAAAGGAAAAGGAAGAAAGGAAAAGGAAAAGGAAGAAAGGAAAAGGAAGAAAGGAGAAGGAAAAGAGGAAAAGGAAAGGGAAGCTGTGGCTGTAGCAGCAAAGCCCTGAGCTCCTCCTGCACTGTGTGCACCCAACAGCTCCACGTGGCTCTTTCCAGAGCGCTCCTAAGATTTGTATTTTGCCATGAGACAAATTTTAAAAAGGAATTTTACCTCATGTTCCAAGAAAAGTGCTTTTAACTGTCCCTTTGACCAGTAGTCCAGGGCATAGGCCAGGAGCCTCATGGAGATGGTGTTGATCCGAAGGAAGTTGCCCACGAACACCACACGGTTGATGTTCTGCAAGTGTGAAGGGAAAAGCAAAGGAATATTAAAGCTAAATTCTGTTTTCTGCTTGCAATGATAAAAACCCCATGTGGGGAAGGGTGTGGAGCCCCAGGAGGGGCTGAGGGAGCTGGGAAGGGGCTCAGCTGGAGCAAAGGGGGATCAGGGGGGCCCTTGTGGCTCTGAGGGCACAGCCAGGGGTCGGCTCTGCTCCAGGAACAGGGACAGGAGGAGAGGGAACGGCCTCAGGCTGGGCCTGGGGAGGGTTAGATTGGGTATCTGGGAACATTTCTTCTTTGAAAGGGTTTTCCAGCCCTGGCACAGCTGCCCAGGGTGAGTCCCCATCCCTGGAGGGGTTTAACAGCCATGTGGATGTGGCACTTGGGGACATGGGCAGCGGTGGCCTTGGCAGTGCTGGGGGAATGGTTGGACTGGATAATCCCAAAGGACCTCACCAACCAGAATGGCTCTGAAATTCTATGAATTAAGTTCCTGCTCCAAGTGTCTGGCACAACGTGCAGAACACCACAAACAATTCCATCACAAAGAAGGACCAGGCCATTTTAAGCCACCTTCCTCCTCAGACTCTCCCAGGAATTCCCAGGCCAAACTACAGCCTTTCTACCTCAGGAATTGGGATAGAAGAGCTGATTTTCCTACAGAATCCTTGTACTGCCTGGGAACACTGATCATCAAGTGCCACCTGCCTCCCCTCATGGCAGCTCTGGCCTCTGATCCATCATGAAATACCTGAGTGACTCTACTGTTAAACTGGGAGGGAAAAACTGATTAGGAGCCCATAACCAACACAATTTTTAAAGAAAGAAAAAGACCAACCAAGTATTGATTATTTTGGTTTTAAACCAGACCTCCAGCCTTACTTTTCCATCCCAAAATAGTTCTGATCCAAGCTCTGAAGTTTTCTTGTTCTTCAACACAAAAATAATTTAGGATTATTATTCATCCTCTTTCTGAGGAATCAGATCAAGTCTCACCTGCCCCTGCACTCATATCCTTCTGTGGATTTTCCTCCCCACATTGATTAACACTTCCCCTGAACTACTGAGGATCCTCTTTTCCTTCAGCTGAGCTCCAGAGCACGGAATCAGCAGATTTATTATGAGCAAGGCTGTTCAGGACATGTCTTGCCTCATTTTGGCTGCAGAGCCAGAGGAGTCAGGAGGATGCTGGATCCCACAGCCCATCCATGGAAGCAGGCTCAGGATGGAGTGCAGAGCAGCTCTCTGCTCTTTCATAGCCCTGTACAATGCTGCTTGACATGAATGCAACAAGGCAGCACTGTAAAGAAGCTGAAAGCACAAAGATGCAGCAAAGGCCGTGGCAGTGCTGGGGCTTGGCCAAGAAATCCAGAGCACAGAGAAGATATCCAGCCTCTCCACCCCCTGTCCCTCCTTTCCTCCTCTCCCACTGCTTCCCAGAGTGGGAACATTCCTCAAGCAGGCAGCAGCACACAGGGGATGTTCCAGGCAGGGAGCAAGGGAGGAGATTCCCCAAATACCTCGTTAAGGGCACACATCCGTGCTATGGAGCCAATGTTGTTGGTGATGGTGATTAAAGTGGCCCTGGCCAGGTCCTCCTTGCTGACAGAGTCCCTCTTCTCCTTGCTCATCATGTTTCCAAAGCTGTAGAGACAATTTTGGAGTTAAAGATCCCATCAGAATTCCAGGAGAAAATCAGAACTGCTAATTTAACCAAAGTGATTCATCTTGAAGAACTGATTTCTAACTTCAAAACTTCGATCTCTCAGGAATGCTTGCTCTCCAAGGGCACCTAAACCCAGTTTTTCATCCTTGCAGGATTTCCAGGGGAAACAAAACCAAGCTGAGGGGCAGGCAGGCATTACCTGGATGCCACAGCCCAGCCTGGCAGCCCGAAGCGCTCGTAGTCTCCTCCATAGATGTCCCTCACCAGCTTGTCCACCTTGGTGCTGTCCCCGTGGGATGCCATCTCCAGGGCCTCCTCAAACGTGGAGCAGCCTGTCAGAAGGCAGCAGAGGCCAAAGAAGGTTCCTCCTCCAAGGCTGCAAGCAAAGCAAAATGAAAATGAAAGCTCAGATTGTGCAGCTCTGCATCCCAGTTCGCTCAGGTCAGCCCATTTCTAAGCTCTTTTTTTAGGGAAAACCACCTTGGTTTTGGAAAAGCAGCATTTTCCTTAAAGTCTGTTCCTCTCTCATGACCTAGAGGCTGTAAGGAATCCCTCACAGCCTTCTGCACCTTGATTTTTTTATGTTACACTGACCACTTTCTTCCCAGCATCCAGAGATGTTAATCTTAAAATAAATGTTAGTTCTGAGGGGTAACTGGAGTGTCAGGGCAAATATACAAAAATTGGGAGTCTTGTTCACTTTACAGCACAGAGATGCCACTAATCAAGTCCAGTAAGAGTAAGAACTGTACTGAGGGAATTTTCAATTATTATCATTATTATTATTATTATTATTACTACTGCCTTTCAGGGAATCCAGGAAAGCTTAAAGCCACAGAACTCGATGGCTTTGCCAGGACACAAAAGCCACATCTTTAAGATGGGAATTACTGCTATGCCATTATCCCTTCCACCAAAATCTGGCAACTTTTGGAAGTCAGGATGGAAATCTCAACGTCTTGGATCAAAGCTAAGAGTTGTTAACAATCCCAAACTATGTAATCTCATAGAAGAAATTAATAAAGCTACACCTAGAGGCTGTAAGGAATCCCTCACAGCCTTCTGCACCTTGATTTTTTTATGTTACACTGCCCACTTTCTTCCCAGCATCCAGAGATGGTAATCTTAAAATAAATGTTAGTTCTGAGGGGTAACTGGAGTGTCAGGGCAGAGATATCCAAAAGTTGGGGGGAAAACTCTGTCTTGTTCACTTTACAGCACAGAGATGCTGCTAATGATGTTTAGTAAGAACTGTACTGAGGGAATTTTCAATTATTATCATTATCATTATTATTATTACCTTTCAGGGAATCCAGGAAAGCTTAAAGCCACAGAACTCGATGGCTTTGCCAGGACACAAAAGCCACATCTTTAAGATGGGAATTACTGCTATGCCTCCACCAAAATCTGGCAACTTTTGGAAGTCAGGATGGAAATCTCAACGTCTTGGATCAAAGCTAAGAGTTGTTAACAATCCCAACCTATGTGATCTCATAAAAGAAATAAATACAGCCCTTAAATTCCTGCAGCAGAGCAACTGCAAAACCAGCTTTGATGGAGACTGGCTGCACAAAGAAAAACCATGAAATCCACATCCTCTATTCCAGAAGGGATCTTTTCTGGCAGGGAGTCACTGCAGTAAGAGCTTGGTCATTTCCCTCACCACCTTTACTGCAGCTTGACCCTGAAAATGCCATTTACAAATCAGGAATGTGCTCCACACCCTAAAATCAGAGTCCCTTTTCCCCCCCAGCACTCACCTGGTGCCTGTTACCCGTTTGTAGTTGTCTTTGGAATAGACAGCCAAAATGCTGACCCCTGAGCCAATGTTCACCAGCAGGAGAGGATAGGGATTCTCCAGGTTGAATGGAAGCTTCTGGCACCTCTCAGCATCCGTGGGGTTCTCAAAATAGTAACACTCTGAGCGGCCATTGAAGCCCACAGAGTCAATGTACAGCACTCCTTTGACAAGGCAGTCCAGCTCATCGAGCTTGCACAGCTCAAGGTCACCCATCTGGTGGGAAGGAAAAAAGAGGAATATTGAAGATTAGCCAGGGATTTGAAGTATTTATGCTCAGGGCTGGAAAAATGCATTCACTGCCAGCTCAGTCCAGCTATGTCCATGCTCCCTGTGGAGGCTGAGGGAGAGCACAGGGACTCTTAAATACAGCAATGCTCAGGTGAGGAACAGGGGAAAACAATCTGGATTTATAGATGGACACTGAGAGAATTCCAGCAACTCCTACAGCCCTGATGCTGAGGCACCAGTGTGAAAAGCCAGGATTGCATTGTTTGACCAAAATATCCCACAAAACCCATCCAAAAGAACATCAAAAAAAAAGCAAGGATGTCACTGCCTTGGCCACACAATATTGGATATAAGAAAAACTCAACAGAAATGGTTGTGATGCCCAGGATAGTGGTAGAATCCCCATCCCTGGAGGGATTTAAAAGCCATGTGGATGTGGCACTTGGGGACATGGTCACTGGTGACCTTGGCAGTGCTGGACTGGATGATCTTAGAGGGCTTTTCACCCTTAATGATTCTCTAAAAGCCTCTTTGTTTGCATTTTTCCAAGCCCTGACTAAACAAAGATTTATCACATATTTTTCACCATGAACAAGGTGAAGCCCCATGATGATGTCCAACCCCAACTATGAACTTCCTGACATTTACCACCAAATATGCCTGAACCTCAACCAGCTCATTCACACAGGTGTTAGAAATGAAACCAGGTGAGCAAAGGAAGAAAATAAAGCAGGAGAAAGACAGCAATGAGTAAAAAAAAACCCAAAAAACCAAGAAGACTGAGGTTAGCACAAGAAGAGATTAAAAATAGAGAGGAAGATTTGTAAGAAAGATCATTAATGAACAATTTTAGAGTTACATTCAGGGCAGGATTTGGAGATGCCAACTCGGAGTTAGGGACAGCATCCAAACACAGATTGAGAGAAATTTCAGAGCGTGCAGAGCAAAGTTTCGAGCTCGAAGCTTTCAAAGCAACCTCACTAGCAGATCCTTAAGGGTATAGAAGCCAAAAATGCCTACTGTGCGAAAGTCCTGCTCAAATTTGTACGCTCCACCTCCCGTGGCACATAAGGTGGTGTGGAGGCTCGAGAAGTGCTTTTCGCTTCCCATTTGGATAAAAGCAGGCATGTCATGGGTAGGAAAGCGTATAAAGTGCAGATTGCCTTTACGTCCACACAGCGTGAGCTCCCTGAGCTCCAGGTGCACATCCCGAATGCCTGTGGAGCCATAGGCTACGTTGGAGGTCAGGTATTTGCGGATGCTTTTCAGGTTTTCCACTTCTTCCTCTTCCTCTTCGGCCGTGATGTCCTTGGGTTCAAAATAAACCAGTTTGACCAAGGTGCCTCCGATGTCCAAGCCAAACCAGGGAAAGACTGCAGAGAGAAGACAAAGAGTAAATTGTTGGGGAGGGTGAAACAGGAAAAGCTGTGCTGGTGCTCACACCCAGGACAAGAGAAGAGAATCTTGACTCCGTATTTCAGAAGACTGACTTATTATTATTTCATTATATATATTATATTAAAAGAAAATTATATATTAAAACTATACTAAAAGAACAGAAGAAAGGATTTCATCAACAGATGAAACACGAAAGCTGTGGTGGTGTTCACACCCAGACAAGAGAAGAGATGAGAATCTTGGCTCTGTATTTCAGAAGACATGACTTATTAATATTTATTTTATGTATTATATTAAAAAGAATATGATATATTAAAACTATACTAAAATAACAGAAGAAAGGATTTCGTCAGAAGACGAAACACGAAAGCTGTGGTGGTGTTCACAGGGATCCCAGAACAAGAGAAGAGATGAGAATCTTGACTCTGTATTTCAGAAGACTGACTTATTATTTTATGATATATATTATATTAAAAGAAAATTACATATTAAAACTATACTAAAAGAACAGAAGAAAGCATTTCATCAACAGATGAAACAGGAAAGCTGTGGTGGTGCTCACAGGGGTCCCAGAACAAAGGAGGGGATGAGAATCTTGACTCTGTATTTCAGAAGACTGATTTATTATTATTTATGTATTATTTTATGTATTTATTATTGTATTAAAAGAATATGATATATTAAAACTATACTAAAAGAACAGAAGAAAGGATTTCATCAGAAGACGAAACAGGAAAAGCTGTGCTGGTGCTCACACCCAGGACAAGAGAAGAGATGAGAATCTTGACTCCATATTTCAGAAGACTGACTTATTATTTTATGATATGTATTATATTAAAAGAAAATTACATATTAAAACTATACTAAAAGAACAGAAGAAAGGATTTCATCAGCAGATGAAACAGGAAAGCTGTGGTGGTGTTCACAGGAGTCCCAGGACACCTTCTCTTGAAGAGACAAGAATCTTGACTCCATATTTCAGAAGACTGACTTATTATTTTATGATATATATTATATTAAAAGAAAATGATATATTAAAACTATACTAAAAGAATAGAAGAAAGGATTTCATCAGAAGACAAAACAGGAAAGCTGTGGTGGTGTTCACAGGGGTCCCAGGATGAGGGAAGAGATGAGAATCTTGACTCCATGTTTCAGAAGGCTGATTTATTATTTTATGACATATATTATATTAAAAGACAACAAAAAGTATATACTAAAACTATACTAAAAGAATAGTATCGTTTTAGTATATCAAAACTACATATGATAGTTTTAGATTTCATCAGAAGGCTTGAAAGGAAAAAGAAAGAATGGAATAATAAAATCTTGTGACTGACCAGACAGTCTGAGCCAGCTGGGCTGTGATTGGCCATTAATTAGAAACAACCACATGAGCCCAATCCCAGATGCACCTGTTGCATTCCACAGCAGCAGATAATCAATGTTTACATTTTGTTCCTGAGGCCTCTCAGCTTCTCAAGAGAAAAATCTTGGCAAAGGGATTTTTAAGGTTAATTTATATGCCTTATACATGACTTTATATGCCAATCATATTCATAAAGCCTTATAAATATGATTACCTGGCAAAAGATTTTGAAATATAGAAACTATAAGTGAGATTGAAATGAAAGCAAGCTTTGAGATCCCTCAGTTACTGAACAATTGGAAAACAATGGTGTGGCAGACTGAAGGTTCCCCTTTTGATGGAACAACACCCTCTGCTTGCAGACAGGTCCAAGGGTCAGAGCAGACCCTACAGCTTGGCAGAAGGGGTTTAAAGAGGAGTTTTTAGGGTTTAAAATGTAACACAGTGTGGTAATGTAATGATACTTACAGGCTGTATGTAAATGCTATAAGATTTGTATATTGTACTAGATTGGTTAGTGAGAATTAGAATGTTCAACACAGAAGATTTATTGTATTGGAACGGGAATCTCGCTCTCTTATTCTCTCATCCTCTCTCCCACTGTCTCTCTTCTCTCGGGCCTGCTCCAGCTGTGGCTGCAGCTCCCAGGCCCTTTGCAATGAACCCCAATTCCTGACCTGGCTGCAGAGATCTCTCATCTCCATCTGTCCTGACCACCCCACCCCCCGATGCTTTTGCAGTAAATGGGACAGGACGTGGCACAGCCACAGCATCAGCACCATTCTGTGCCCCTACCCATGGGAGGAGGTTGGAACTTGTGCTCTTTAAGGTCCCTTCCCACCCAAACTGGCACAGTCACATTTTCTGGAAAATCCCTTTGCCCAGGATTCTTCTCCTGAGAAGCCTCAGAGAAAAGGAAAACAATTCCTGTCTCATTTGCTTCTCCTGTGTTGTGCTCATGTGGAATGTGTTTGGAGATTGTTCACCCACAGGTGATTGTTCCATTGGATTCTGCTGGGAGTTGTTTTCACTCTTTGGCCAATCAGAGCCAGGCTGTGTCAGGGCTCTGGAGAGAGTCAGGAGTTTTCATTATTATCTTTCTAGCCTTCTGTCTGTATCCTTGCTGTATTATTTAGTATAGTTTAGTTTAGCATTGTTTAATATAATATAGTATCTTAAAATAATAAATTACCCTTCTGAGAACATGGAGTCAATTCATCATTCCTTCCTTCATCTGGGAACCCCACAAATACAACACCAAACCATCCTGTGATTCTATGCAAACAGTTTTCACTGAATTAATTAATTAATTCTGTTCTCTAAGCACCCATGTGGTCTCTCCATTCTCAGGAATGCTGGTTTTGATGAGATTCCCCCAACAGCTCCTGTTCAGAGAATTTGCTGTACAACACTCAAACACTGACACCCCTCCCCACAGCCCTGCTGCAGCTTTAATCCCCAGCTATTCCTTTTCCCAAGTTCTGAACCAGAGCCAGAGCCATGGATAACAGCAGAGCTTTTACATCAAAGGATGTACAAACCTTCCCTAATTACAACACTGAGCTGAGGTAGACAAGTAATCTAAGATACTGCAGGGAGACAAAAACAAATGTCTAATTGGATTATTTTATTAGTCAAATTCCCCCATGGTACAAAATATGCATCAGTGTCAGGCCCAGCAACATTTACAGCTGTGTTAGATAATGAGCTTCTTGGAAAAGATCAAGAGAAACCTCTGATCTGATGGAATCTGAGATTAGAGCTGGGAACTGGAACAGATTAATATCACAATTAATGAGCTCAAGGAGAGGCTGGAGATGCACAGGATCCAGAGCAAAGGGGAAAATGGAGCCACATGGAAGGGCTTATGGGAGCAGGATTCAATCCTTATGGTAGCTTCCAGGAGGAAAAAAGGAACTTTTAGAAAATAAACTGAATAATGGAATCATAAATGTTGGAAAAAACCTCCACAATCCCAACTATTAACCCAGCACTGCCAAGGCCACCACTGACCATGTCAGTGCCACATCCAAAAATCTCCCCAGGGATGGGGACTCCAACACTGCCCTGGGCAGCTGTGCCAATGCCTGACTGCCCTTTCCATGAAGAAATTTTCCCAAATATCCAATTTTAACCTCCCCTGGCCCAGCCTGAGGCCGTTCCCTCTGCTCCTGTCCCTGTTCCTGGAGCACAGCCCAACCCCCCCAGCTGTCCCCTCAGAGCCACAAGGGCCCCCCTGATCCCCCTTTGCTCCAGGCTGAGCCCCTTCCCAGCTCCCTCAGCCCCTCCTGGTGCTCCAGACCCTTCCCCAGCTCTGTTCCCTTCCCTGGACACATTCCAGAATAGATGTTACCAAAGTTCCTTTGGCAAACAGGATCTTGTGTTTCAGTAAATTCCTTATCTGCAAGCAGATAGGGTGGAACATGGAGAAGCTCTCATTGCTCTCCCTTTGGAACAAGAACCCCTCGTGCCAGGCTCCTCAGGGAACAATCTTTGCACAGGCAGCAGCCTGACAAGTTGGAGGACACATTTTCTCCCAGGCAGATTTATCTGGTGGCTGTACAGGCCCTCCCAAAGCTTTCCAGCTCCCCACAGTATTTTTAATCCACCAAGTTATTTTTATGGATTTCCACAGAGGCCACCCCCAACCATCACCAAAGGAAATCTTGAAAGAAGATGCAAGCTCTATTTTTGGAGACACATCCAAACCCCAATCACTCTCCATTTCAGAGGCATTTACTTCAAACAAGAAGAGACACAAAAATAACTTTTCATGAATGAAAGGGAAAGGAATCTGAATGGCAGCCCAACAGAGGGAGGGAGCAGGAGCAATCCAAGGACTTTTACACAGGCAGATACTGATAAGACAAAGGGGAAAGGTTTGAAACTAAAAGGAGATATTTACATATTAGGAAGAAATTCCCTCCTGTGAGGGTGCTGAGCCTGGCACAGGTGCCCACAGCAGCTGCGGCTGCCCCTGGATCCCTGGCAGTGCCCAAGGCCAGGCTGGATGGGGCTTGGATCAACCTGGGACAGTGGGAGGTGTCCCTGTCCAAGGCAGGGGAATGGAAGCAGAAGGTCTTTAAGGTCCCATCCCACCCAAACCATCCCATGATTCTGTGATTTCTGGAATGTATTTGTTCCTCTCAGAACATGCAGAAATTTTTTTAAAGCATCCCTATTGAAGTTCACCATATATTGAAGTTGGAGGGAGACGACCCACCTTGCATTGGTCAGCATCGACTCCGATTTATTAATCCATCAATCACTTTTTATAACAGTGTTAATCAAGTTCATGCATATTGCAAAATCTGAGCTCACAATAGGCCAGAGATTACACACCAACTCCTCCTTATGTTTCCAATACCAAGATTTGGGTTCTCAAAATTATTCTTGCTTTCCCAAAACAGCCAAAGATAGAATATCTACTTGTTATGAGAAAGCTGCCTGAGAACTCTGATGTGCAAGGCTCTCAAGGCCTTCATGTTTGTCACTTTTACCTGTAATTAAAAATAACCTGAGAACCTCTGCTGTTCACAGAAGCAGGCTGTGAGAATCTGCTCCTTACAGCTGCTTTCTAAGCCATCTCTGAAAAAATCTCCAACACATCCCCACTGCATTCAGACAACAATCTTCCCTCACCCTCCCTCAGCCAGGCCACACAGGGGTAACAATGGGGAGAGAGCAGAGCCTGGGGACTCCGAGATGGCCTCAGATGTGCAGCAGGAACAACAAACATCCAAACCCACCGTGCTCTGAAGCCACATGGCTGAAAATGCCACAGGGGCTGCTCCATCCCAGGCTAACAGGCTCCCATCCCCAGCACTCAGCTGGCAGCACAGGCACAGCTTCAGTAAAATAACATCTTTGTTTGGGAGTTGCCAGTGAAGCTCACAAACACTCAGTGCCAGAAACCTTCCAGATTTCAGGGCAAACACCAACTGGGCCCATCAGTTCAGGCAGCCACAAAAAAACAGAGCAGCTCCTTGGAAATTTCATCCCAAAGCCAGCACCATCAAGATATCTGGGTTTTTATAACACATAAATTTAGTTTTTATTTGGTCCCATCCCACCCAAACCATTCCATGATTTTGTGATTTCTGGAGTGTATTTGATCCTGACAGAAGATGCCATTTGATTTCTGCACTCTGAAGTCCACTGGGGTATTTTTTTAAAGCATCCCCATTGCATTTAGAGAACAATCTTCTCTCACACTCCCTCTGCCAGGCTACACAGGGGTAAAAATGGAGGTCTTGGGGGTTTTAATTTTGATTAAATTTAGTTTTTATTTGGGCAGAACATGAGGCATGGAGTCAAACCACACCAGTTATTCACTCTCTGTGTCACCAGGAGCAGGAAAACAGGAATGATGCCAGCAGAGCTGGCAGGAACTGCAGCCAGGCTGGGCTCAGGGGTCACCATCTCCACTCAGCACTGGCTCTAAAAAGCAAATCCAACCCCCTGAGGTGGGACACAACCCCAGCAGAGCTGTGGCACCAGCTGGAAAAGCTCCACACTGAGCAGCTGGGGAGCTCCATCTGCCAGCAGCTCAGCTGCACCTTCCCCAAGCCACCAGGGATACATTCAGAAAGACACACTATTAAGGTAATTATCTTACCCCAATGATTGTTAATTATGGAGCCCTCATTATACACATCCCAGCCACAGGTTAAGAATCCAAGGAAGAAGCATGTGAGCTCAAAATTAAGTAATTCTTTCTCAGGTTGTGAAGGATTCCCTGTGCAGTAACACCTGTTGGAGAACTCAATCCATTACAGGGACAAAACTTCCCTGTAAACCTTTTTTTGTAGGAAAGGGGAATGGCACACAAACAAGAGGAGGAAATTATTCCAAGGACATGAAGAACTGGAGATTTTTTCCTGAGACTCACAGGAACATGCAGGGCAGCAACAGCTCTTCCATGTCTGAGAACTAGAAAAATCCAAGGGAGGGAGGAGGAAGCTCTCCTGGATCAATGCCATCACCATCTGCCACCAAGATTTCTGTAAAACACTGATTTATTTTTTTTCCCCATCCAGAGATTTCTCCCTTTGAAGCCTCTGAAGCAATTTTTCCAAGAGAGCTGCTGCAGATCTCCAGGAGCAGCAGGAGAATTGTTGGCATCCTCTGGGCATCCCTGAGGGTGAATTTGCTCACTCAGAAGGTTCTGCTGGAATAACCAGACACCAGCAGAGATGCAAACTCTGCCTCTCATCACCTCCTCCCTGCTGCTGCCTGGAGCTCAGGGTGAGGGCAGAGCCTTGCAGGTCTCCTTTAACAATGAGAAGGATGGAAAATCCCAAAGGTGCCAAGGGAAGCCCTGCATGGACCTCTGGGGTCACCTCCTTGGCTGTTCCTTGGGGGTTTGGGCATTTCCAAAAGAGGCAGGAAATGCTCTGTTCTCAGCTCCAAAGCTGCAATCTGTGTCCTTGCAGAAACTCTGTTGTTTTTTAGAGGATGAGAGCCAGGATGCTCAATCTCAGTGGGCAGAGAAGCTGTGGCTGCCTCACTCCTCAAGTGTCCAAGGCCAGGCTGGAATAATTTGTATTAATGGAAGTTGTCCCTGCCTTGGCAGGGATGGAATCAGATGGTCTTGAAGGTCTCTCCCAACCCAAACCATTGGCCTGACAAAGTTTTGCTTTCCTTGAGCAATTTGAAAAGCAGCTCTCTCCAGATATTTTCATATAAACATTTCTTTGTCTTAAAAACAAACCTTCATCTCAGGGCCAGATCTATGGATATGCAGCAACAAACAAAAGATTGGTCTGCCAACAAAGTTAAGGGCTCACAGCTCTGGCTCAATAATCCCAGAAAAGCTCCAGGATATTTTGTGTGCCCACAGCAAGAGCTGCCACCCTCCCTTCAAATCCCTTTTGCACTGGAAGATCTTCAGGGCAATCAAAAGAAATTGCCTTGATCTGATATGTAAATTACTTCATAAAATTGGTCACTGTGTAAATAAAAAAGCTCTCAACAGATTTATTCTGGAAGCTGCAGAAGTGTCAAGATGAAAGAGGAGATATAATTAAAGATCTCCATGGTGGATTTTCATCACAAAACAAGCAGCTCCAGTTGTATTTCAGAGTGAGCCTTAACTTCTGAGCCAATTAAATCAGGAGCTAAAAAGATTATTCTGATTATTTAGTTCAGTGTGTGACAGCACCTCTAGGCTTAATCTGAAATATTCAATATTATATTTTAATAGTGTTATACCATGCTGGAAATTTTACAGCTGAGAAAAAAATACAATAATTAACATTTAATATAAAGTGACATTAAGTCCACATCTCCCATCCCTAAAAACAGGCTCTGATAGGAATTCTTATTTCATACAGCATTCCAAAATAGAAAAGGATATTTAAATATCAAAGCTTAAATTTTGTACCACTAAAGAGGTGAGAAAACAGCATTTTATTTTTTACCTTTTCTTGGATACTTTATAAATTGAAAATTTAAAGTGATATGTCCACTATGTATTTGCATGATCCTGACAGAAGACACTAAAACTTCCAAAACAGGGATCAGTTGAAGGAAATAATATTTTCTCAAGGAACAAACAAGCTACAGAAGGGAGAAGCACATTTTGCCCACCAGGGAAATAATCCAAATTCACCTCTGTTGAATACCCCAATACTTCAGGATGAGCAGGGAGGGGAGAAGGGGGAAAGCTGATGAAATGAAATGCTGATCTCTTTCTCTTATAAAAAAGATTCATTAAAAAAACATTGCCCTGCTCATTATGGCCATGATCAGGTTTCTGCTGGCACCTCACCCTGCCCACAGCCACAGCTCCTCAAGAGCCATGATGGGAAAATCCTCATTATTCATCTGGGATGTTCCCAGTCCAGTTTTTAAGTATGGATTTCAATAGTGGCACTGATAATTCAGTTCCAGAAGGGAATTTTCCTGGGTTGCTCCTGAAACTGATAAATTTTTGTGCATGACATGTTTGCCTGCATTAATAACCCTGTGAGACTCCCCAGTGTAACACTGCACAGCTTCAGCAAATCTCCCCTCTGTGTTCTCAGGGACATTTCTGAGAGCAGCAGTGCCCCTGATTTCTGCCAGGGCACACAGAAAATCCCAATAAAGCCCTTCAAAACATTTCACAGCTCATTCAGGCTGGAAAAGACCTCCAAGCTCAACTCCCACTGTTAACACAGCACTGTCACCTTCACCCCTGATCCATGTCCCCAAGCACCATTTCCACACGGATTTCAAACAGGGAATTTCAATTTAAGAGCCCACAGTGCATGAAGGCACACAGCTGGCATGGTGGGTGCAGAGTTTATTTCAGATTTATCCCAAATCCCATCCTGTTCCCTGCTCTCTGCAGCCACTGAGCATTACAGAGGGCTGAGGAGGAAGGAGGATCTGCCAAAATCCTTTCACTCCTGGGGAACTGGGGCTCATCTGCCAGCACGGGCAGGCAAGAGAAGCCTCAAGGTCACCCAGCTCCTCTGGCACATGCCAGCAGCAGACAAGTGGCAGCTAAAGTAGGACATTTTCCATCCCACACCCATTAAATGATTTCCTTTTATTTTGGCTGGAGTTTTCCTTAAGGTGGGATGGAGCATTTTAACCCCAAACCAGGAATGGTTGTGCCATCAGGCATTGTCCCTGAGATGAGGGGGACAATGAGAGACTCACCTGCTCCAGCACATTTCTCTTCCACTTACAAGAATAATTTAGGAAAATTAGACTGGATTGTAATCCCAACTCCCACCATGCTGACCTTCCAGACTCGATCCAAACCCTTTTTTCTGTTTTCCTTAAAGTATCTCACACCACTCTCAGCATCCAACTTTAATCCACATTGTCCAGAGCAGGCACAGAAACTGCCCTGAGCAAGGCAGAGAATTATCACCTAACACAGAGCTCAGTCCTCCCTCATTTTCATACCTCAGATCTCCTTCATGTCCCTGCAGCCTTTTAACAAATCTCTAATTAACAGCCCCACGGTCCTCTATTTCTGTTTTTCACACTATCAAAAAAAAAAAAAAAAGAGCAGGAAGACTCTTAAAACTTAAAAAAAACCTGGTAACAACAATGTCTCAGCACTGCCAGTGCCAGCTGAGATGCAGCAGAATCCTGAGCCCTGTTTTCAGCCCAGATTCCTCGCTCACAGCTCTTTAACAGCTGTGCAGGTACCAAGGAATTACACGAGGCCGTTTCAATTTCAGGGTATGGCAATTTCCTTCCAGCAGAAGCCAAGGAAAAATCTCTTGGTTATTCCTCAAATATGGCTGAAGTCAGGGACAGCCACGGCACCTGCACAGCAGCTCCTGCTGCTCCCAAAATGAAGGCTGCCATCCATTTTGCTGTTTGCAGGAGGACATTTCCAAACGTAGTTCAGGGAATTTTTTTCCCCTTACAAAGCCTGGTTTGATCTGTGTCCAGCTCCTGCCAAACCTGTTGGGTTCTTCCTTCCCAAAATTTCAACTATTCCCTTTGCTTTGCTTTCACAGTCACCAGTGCAGCCCCACAACATCAAACCCTGGTCCCTCCATCTGTCCTGCTGTGTCCTTTTCCTCACCCTCTGTCACCAGCTGCCTTCCCATCCAAGGTCCCCAATTTGGGAGCCTCAGCATTTCCACAGCCCCATCCCATGTCCTGCCCCACCAGGCAGGTGTCACCTCACCCCAAACCTGCCACAGCTCTTGGAGCTCAGCTTGTCCCACCCTCAGCCCAACCTGAGCTCATGTCCCTGTCCCACCGTGCTGTCCCCAAACCAGCCGTGCAGTGCCCATGCCACCACCCCACAGTGCTGCTCCCAAGCTGATGATGATGGACAATCCTCACCCCACCGTGTCCCTCCGTGCTGTCCCCAGCCCGGCCATGCTGGACAAGCCACCCTGTGTCCCCATGGTGTTCCATGCCCGTGCCATCACCCCAGTGTGCTGTCCCCCTGTACAGATCCTCACCCCGCCGTGCTGTCCCCACGCTGCCCGTGCCGTGCCCGTGTCAGAGCCCCCCTCGCTGTCCCGGTGTCCCCATCCCTCCCTCCCCGCCGCTCCCCGGTGTCGCCCCCGGCCCCACCTCCCGACCACGCCCCCGAGGCCCCACCCACCGAAGCCACGCCCACTTGGCTCATTAGCATAAGCCCCGCCCCCGCCCATCCTCGGAGCCCCCCCCGCCTCTCTCCCCCCGCCTCGCCGCCGTTCCCGCTCCCCCGCACTCACGCGGGCGGTTCTTGCGGACCGAGTCCCGCCGCTGCCGGCTCACGGAGCCGCCGCGTTCGCAGGGCTGCGGACCCGCCGCGCTGTCCGCGCCCGCCGCGCCGCTGCTGCTCCGCCGCCGCGGCTGGGAGGGTCCGGCGTCCGCAGCGCCGCCGCCGCCCCGCCGCCGCGGCTTCTTCTCGTCCTCCGCGCCATCGCCACAGCTGCGCGGCGGCTCCATCGGCAGCGCGGCCCGGCCCCATGGGCCGCCCGGCCCCGCTCCGGCCCCGCTCAGCCGCCACCGCCGCAGCCACCGCCCCCGGCGCGCCTGCGCCGCACGGCCCCGCGGGGCGGGACACCCCGTGAGGCGGCCGCCAATCCGCGCCCCCCGCGGCGCAGAGCGACAGGAGGATGCGCCAATGGGAGGCCGGGATTGCACAGCAGCGGGGAGCTGGGTCCGCCCCCTGCTGTTGGCCGCCTAGAGTGACAAGCGCGACTGCCCAATCAAAAGCGTGTGCCCGGTGAGGCGGGCCGATATGCGGCAGCGCGGGCCTATGGGCTTCCTCTGAGCCGAGATTGACAAGGCAACCGCCCAATGATCGAGAGAGCTGTCCGGGTAGGGCGGGAGAAGGCGCGGTGATTGACAGCTGGGTAACTATGGCAACGCGGGGGGCCGAAGGGAAGAACCGCAGTAGGTTCGGCTGGGCTGGGCCGCGCGGAGGGGCTTATTTGAATATGATTTGCATATGCAGATGACGATGCATACAGATGTGGGGTGGTCTGCAACCCACCATGGCGGGCCTGAACGGACCTTAAAAACCACCTCGTTCCACCCCCTGCCATGGGCAGGGACACCTTCCACTGTCCCAGGTGGCTCCAAGCCCCATCCAACCTGGGCTGGAACAGTTCCAGGTATCCAGGGGCAGCCACAGCTTCTCTGGGAAATCCATTCCAGGGCCTCACCACCCTCACAAGGAAGAATTTCCTGCTAAGATCTTAAAATGCTCAGCTCTCCTTTCCATCCCAACATAATTCTAGTGTGGACACATCCCTGTTCTTTAAACCTGTGTTTATCAACAAGCACAGCAGGAAAACTCCTGGTGGTGGAAAAATTGAGGCAACTGTGAAGAGGGGTGTAAGCAACCAACAGGATGAAAATTCAAAAGGAAAACACAGATTCCCAGCCTACAGGATGCCATCATGATGGAGATTCCCTGGTGGAATGTTAATTGTCTGTCACACCAAGCATGGTGACCCAGGGTGCTCCTCACCTGCCCCGAGGTAATCCCAGCTCACCACAACCCTCAGGCATTAATTCGATACCTGAAGGATCAGTGACCAACATTCCACAAAGCTGTGATAATGTTTCCATGAAAATTTGCTGAATCCTGGTTGCCAGAGTGAAAACAGGACAAAGGGATCAGCCAAATTCAGTTGGTGTATTTTAATATCCTGTTGGGTGAGGAGAGGAAATGGATAAATGGGGTTGGCAGTGACAGGAGATAAAGGATGAGCTCTCTGAACACAAATAATCTCATTCAGAGCTGCATTGCTTTCATTTGGGTAAAAAAGGAACTGGCTGAGCTGCTAAAGCTCTGGAGTATTTTCAAGCCCTGCTGGCTGTGTTTGACACACCTGGAGCTGGGAAGCTCATGGGGTGTCTCAGCTGTGGGACAGAGCATGGAGAGGGCACAGGAAAGGGCTGTTCCCTCCCAAAAGCTTCCTGTTTGTCCCCAAACAGCACACAGGGGTGAGCAGTGGTTTAAGGATGTTGGTGCCTCTGTTGTGCAGGTCAGAGCTGTTCAGGGCACAACAAAAGAGGAGCAGCAGCTCCAGAGCTGAACCCAGAGTGGCTGAGGTGGCCCAGCAGGGAAAAGGTGCCCATTTTCTGGGCAGGATCCCAGGACAGAAAACCTGGATAATGAATAAAGCAGCATCCTGGCTGCTCAGCACACATCTGTGCAATGTGTCCACCTGGTTACATGCACTCCCTTCTCTTCCAGCCTCAGCTCCTTGTGGCTCTGTTTCACCCATCAAGTTTACAACAATTTGCAGATGCTTGGTGCATTTCTCTTCCCAGAATTTTCCCAGTGTAGGCACACAGTTTGTGGTAATTAGGAGTGGGGCTGTGGCCAGCCTCATCCCCAATGGGTACAGCTGTGAAAAGCAGGTGAACAGCACTGAAAATAAGGAGTGCTGAGTTGAACTGACCAATCACACAGGGAACAGAGGGCACACAGGTGCAATGCATCAACATGAGGGGTGTAAAAGGTTGGGCTAAAGAACAAGGAGGGCAGATGCTTGCAGCCTGCTGAAGTGTTATGGTGTTATTTTGTATGCTTAAACCCTTCTGAAATTTTATGGTGACACTCTGTGTATCATGGCCATCTCAGCTGTGACAGCCCAGTTCCTCCTTGGTGACAACATCCTGACTTGTGCAGCTCAGCTCTTCACTGCCTCAGGAACCACCTTCCCTGCTTTCATCCTGGGCATCCAACCACCAACAGGAAGAGCTGCCATGGTGGGCATCCTCTGGATCAGGTGCTTGCTCCAGAATGAGGTCTGGAACCCTGAACCCTGTCACCTCCTCCTGTCACCTCAGTCTCTCAGTGTCACTGCCAACAGAGCCCTTCAGAGCACTGCCTCCAGCCACAGCATCATCAACCTCCTGCTCTTCGTCCCACAAATCACAACAAGGCAAGTGTGAAGCATCAAACCAATTTATTATAGTTAGTAAAAGGCTTTTTAGCCTGTTAGTAAAAGATGTGCTGGGACACAGCTCCCTCCTGCACCATCTCCTGCCAATGAGGCTTTAAAGTGCTACATAACAACTGTGAAAATCCTGGCACTTCACAGCAGCAATCTGAACTGTTTTCCTCAGTGTGAGGTGGTGACAAACCAGCTGTTCCACAAGAGAAACCCAACATGAAAAGGCAAAGCATACAAGCTGTTGCTTAAATGTATGGAAAAACATGGGAAGAATTGCACAGGCAAGTAAAGCATCAGAGAAGAGAGCCTTGGTATGGATGAGGCTGGTTTGGGATCTCATGGATCTGCCCCGAATTACACAAAGTGTGGAGAAGGCAAGGCCCTCCTTTAGGGAGTGAAAACCATTTTATCTGTGATGGGAAGAGCAGCCCCACATTCCCTCTCCTGGCAGGGAGGGCTGGGTGTGTTTGAAGGGTTGTCCCTCCCTCCTTCAGCAGCAGGCACTGAGCAAGGAATGAACACCTCGAGCTCTTTTGGAAAGCAGCTCTGACACAGCACATCAACACCTCCCTTTTGTATCCACTGGCTGGCCTTGCTTCATGGAGGCACTTCTTGCATTTTTGGGCAGAAGGGAACTATTGGGAGGGAGGAGCAGCCATTGAGGGCTGAGTGACCTTTCCCACCACAGGCCAAGCTCTGGGTGTGATGGGCTGAGCTCCCTGCCAGCAGGAAGAGAGGATTTTGGGAACTCATTCAGGATGAATAAGTTACTGGGATGAGGGAAGTGATTCTGCTCAGGTGAGACCCCACCTGCAGTGCTGTGCCCAACATCAGAAGGATGTGGAGCTGCTGCAGTGAGGCCACAGGACTGAGCCCTCTGCTCTGGAGACCTGGGAGTTCTCAGCCTGGAGAACACTCAGAGAGACCTTCCAGCACCTTCCAGTACCTAAAAGGGCTACAAGAGAGCTGGAGAAGGACTTTGGACAAGGACCTGGAGGGACAGCACAAAGGGGAATGGCTCCCACTGTCAGAGGGCAGGGATAGATGGGATACTGGGAAGAAATTCTTCCCTGTGAGGGTGGTGAGGCACTGACACAGGTGTGGCTGCTCCATCCCTGGAACAGTTCAAGGCCAAGCTGAATAGGGCTTAGAGCAGCCTGGAGCAATGTAATTATTCCAAGCTGTTGCTGCTTCCCTGCTTTGCTGTATTTTAGAATCACAGAATGGTTGGGGTGGGAAGGGCCATCAATGAGCATCTCACCCCAGCCCTCTGCCATGGACACCTCCCCCAGGACCAGTCTGTTCCAAGCCCTTCAGACACTGGAAGGTGCTGCAAGGTCTCCCCACAGCCCAGAGCATCTCAGACTCTGCTGTGGCCTCCCTGCAGTTGATCCTGTTTGTGTTCCAGCCTGGGCAGAAGGCTCCTATACCCCAACCCCACAACAACAGGTATCAGGAATTCCATCCACCCTTCCAACCCAACTCCAAAGATCCAGCCTAAAAATCAAAGACACCCAGCAACTTTCTGTGGGACCAAGTCTGCTTGAAGTTGGCATTGCCTGAAACATTCCTCTTAAATCAGAAACCCCTTTCCCTGCCTGGAGGGGGTGAAATGAGGCTGATCCTTGATAATGCTTGTTAGATGCAGCTCTTTCCTGACCCTCATGTTTATCCCCAGGGTCAGTACTACATGAAACAATCCCAGAGGGAGCAGCAGAGCCAGAGACACCAAGGAAGGCAAACTGAACATGAGATGTCCAGTGGAGGCTGCTGCACCCACCCTTGGGCACATTTTCAAGCCAAGATGAGCAGAGCCAAGAAAATGAGCTCTGCTGTTACAGGATACCTGCACCACCTCTCCTGGCTGCATTGCACAAAGGAGCTGGAGGTCACCCTTTGGATCACCAGTTTCCCTGAGACTTCCTGGGACCAAACAAGACATGGAGAATCACCGTAAGTGCTTTTCTTTTTGACTCAATGGAACATTTTGGAGCGAGATCTTCTCCCTGAGGGCTGTAAAAAGAGAAGGCTACAGCCAAGAAGATGGCTGGGAAATGGGAGGGAACGGACCCAAACCCAACAGCATCATGTACCAAGGCCTCTTCCAGCAGAACCTTCCAGAAAAAGATTTAACAACGCCCCTACTGCCCTTTGCTACTCTTCAGGCTTCAAATGCATTGGCCAAAATCCTGTTGCCAGAGGAAGCCCCTGGCTGTGTCACTGGCGGGGTGTCCCATCGCTATTTCCGCAGCCGGGCGTACACGGCGAACACCACGGCAGAAATGACACCCACAGCTGGAAGGATGTACAGCAGGGACAGGCCATTGCTGTCCCCCTTTGGGGCTCTGCCCTGAGGGGAGCTGGTGGCACTGCCAGAGCTGGAATTCACGGCGCTTCCAAGGGGAGTGACCCCATCGCTGCCGGCTCCAAGCTGGACGCTGGGGTGATGATCCACATGGAACTCGTGGGTGCCCAGGGAGCTGCTGTCCCTGCCTGGAGCAGGACAGGAGTCTCTCCTTGCTCCAGGTGCCTCCTTTGCTCTGGGGCCTGCAGGAACTGAGGAGACTCTGGGCAGTGCTGCTCCTGAGCTCACGCTATCCTCGCTCACCAGGATTGGGTCGCTGCCGAGGCCAAGGCTGCTGGAGGCGTTGCTGGGCTCCTGAGAGCTCGGGTGTGTGCTGGCCACCTCTGGGCTGCCCCGAAGCGTGGACATGAGGACACCTGGCTTGCTGAGCTCCTCTTCCTTCTCCTCATCACTCTGAGGTGCCCAGATGCTGGTGGCAGAGCTCACCCGGCAAGCCGATCTCCCAGCCACGCCTTCGGAGCCGCCTACCACAGCTGTGGCCAGGACAGGGTCTGCCGAGGCTGGGAGCACCTTTGGGAGACAAGGAGAGGGGCTGGGGGTCAAGGGGAGCACCCAATGACCTGGGCTTGGGGACACAGGTCCCACACAAAGCTACTTCAACACAGCCCCAAAGCTGCATCAACAAGGCTGGGTCACAGGGAACAGGGAGGTGAAGGAGGCAGGAAGGAAGGAGAGCAGAGGAGAACAGCACCTGGAAGCCACAAAACTGACTGGGAAGATAAGGAGTCAAAGCCCAACAGAGTTTGGCTCCCTTCTCCCATGCTCCACCACACAATGTGTGTGGATGGTAACATAAACACCACAGTGGGGGTAAAAAATCCCTGAATAAACTCATCAGCAGTGTGACACTGCAACAGAAAATCTCCCAACCACTGGGAGTGCACAGGACAGGAGTGAAATGCAAGTGGCAAGAGGAAAGGTCACCTACTCTCTCCTTGGCTGGCACACAGGGGGTGCTGCTGGCTCTGTCCCCAACAGGCAGCTTCTTCTCTTGCGTAAGGGACTTCACAGAGCTGTCACGGGATGGGACAGTGGCTCTGGGCACAGGGGTGGCACCCAGGGGAGCTGTTTCCACTGAAGCACCTGGCAGGGAGAAAATGAAACGTGTTGTGTTAACCAGGGGGCCTAAAAGGTGAGATTTGCTGATTTGTCCTTCCTCAAGGAAGCTGTGACAGGACAGTCCCCAAGCTGAGGGGGTGGCACAGGGAGCAGGACCCAGTGCCCTGGCTCTGCTGTGGCACCTGAGCTTTCCCTGCAGCTGCAGGTAACTCATGCACCAAGGCAAACAGAGGCTTTTAAGGCTCCTGAAACTCCATGTCCCCCCAGCCAGGAGGTGCTGACCCCACATGGCAGAGGGGAAAGGGCTGGGTGTCTCTTTTGCCACCCCAATACCCTGGAATGGAGGACATCCTGATTCTAAGATGCCCAAAGGTGAGCGATGCAGGAGATGCTAAAATTCCCCCACAAGCATACAAAGATCTCTGCAAACCAGGGGGAGAACTTTCACACCCCAAAGCTGCTCCCAAACTGCCAAAATTAAAATGCAGATGGATGAGATGACCACTGTGGGTTCCTTCCAAACAAAATATTCTATTCTATTCTATTCTATTCTATTCTATTCTATTCTATTCTATTCTATTCTATTCTATTCTATTCTATTCTATTCTATTCTATTCATTCCCCCAGCACTGCCAAGGCCACCATTAACCCATGTCCCCAAATGCCACATCCAAACACCTTCTAAATCCCTCCAGGGATGGTGACTACCACTGGCTGGCCTGCACAGTTTATTCCAATGCTTGACAACCTCTTCCAAAAAGAAATTTTCCCTGCTATCCAATCTAAACCTCCCATGACACAATTTTCCTCTCATCCTGTTGCCTGTTACATCTCCACCTTGCTCCACTCTCCTGTCAGGGAGTTATAGAGAGTGAAAAGGTCTCTCCCAAACCTCCTTCTTTCCAGACAGAGCTCTCTCAGCTTCCTGAGCTGCTCCTCATCAGACTTATGCTCTAGAGCCCTCCCAGCTCCACTCCCATCTCTGGAACACTCCTGCAGTGAGGGGCTCTCAGCAGCACCCCGGTGGCTGCCTGGTTCTGCCAGGAGGGACACCCACCTCCACTCCCTGGGTGCTGTGGCAGCATCCCCACCCGCTTCTTCTCCACATCAAACTGCTCCTGGATGAGGAGGGGGCTGCGCACATCCACGAAGCTTCCTGTGGGCTCACCCTGCCCAGAGCTTGGCACAGGCTGCTTTGTTGGCACTGGGTTTGGGGGCACAGCACGAGTGGCTCCCTCCAGGCTCGGTGGTGGCTCTGTGAAGATATCTGAGCTCTCTTCGGGCTCGTTCCTGGGCTGCCCAGGGCTGTGAGTGGCACCGGCATCCCTGGATGGAGCAGCCCTGCCCAGGCCCAGGCCGGGCGTGCCGCGGTGCAGGTGGTTGGCATTCCCAAAAAACCCATTGTCCACACACACCGGCCGGCGGCTCAGCCAGTCCCGGCCCTGCTCTGGGGACACAGCTGGTGGCACAGCCACCCCTGGTGTCCCTGGTGACACTGGCATGGCCCCGGTGGGGTGTGAGAGATTCCCCTCTGCGCTGTGCCCGCCGCTCGCTCCGCCATGGACTTCGCTCCCAGGTGGAACCGGCCGGGGACTCTCTTGCTCCGGGAGTTTTTTGGGGAGCTGGAAGGAAATGAGGTGTGTTAAATCACTGGGATGAGGGGTTTGGGACATCCCTTGGTCCCAGTGACCCCCATGAGGCTGGTTATGAAAGGGGTCTGGGGTTTCTTTTTGGGACCCACCCAAGGGTTGGGGGCTGTGGAGAGAAGCCTGGACTGGCAAAGCAGACCCTGCACTCTCCCCATGGAATGGAATGCCCCTGGAATTCAGTTACAGGGCCATATATGAGCTGTAAGCTACCAGATACAGCAGAGATCAGCAGTGAGGGGCTGCTTTGGCTGGCCCTGGCCCCACCACAGGCTCCCCATACCCAATCCAAAAGTCCAAAAGGGATCTTTGTGTCCCCATCCAACCTGTGCCCTGCTCACCGATTCCTGCACAGGCAGCCTGGCCTCCAGCTCTGTGCTCGTGGTGGTTCCAGCACTGGGCAGGACAGGGGGATGGTCACCCGTGGCCAGGTCTCGGCGTGGCTGCCCAGCCAGCGGGGCAGAATTTGGCCCCCGGGGTGGTGTCTGGGCACTGATGGAGGAGGGCCTGGGATGGGCATCACTGGGAAGGGAGGGGGCAGCAGCAGGAGCTGAGGAACCTGGAAGACACAAGTGGATCATTGCAGGAAAAGCTGAGGAAGCAGAGGATAAGTGTGACACTGAGACAGTCCCTGCTCTGTCCCCACAGCAGCCAAGCCCACTGCACCCCTTTGTTCATCTTTCCATCTTCCCTCAGCCACTTTCAAACATGGATCTGTCATCCTCAGACACGTCACCACAGTGAAGGACATCTGTGGGACAGACATCTCCAGCACCCTGGGAAACTGAGGCAGGCACAGAGACAACTTCATGCCCCCACCTCCAGCACCCCACAGGACACACCCAGGAAGGATGAGGCTACATACGAGGTCGAGGTTGCCAGGCATCATAGATTTCCTGCAGCTCATCAGCCAAGTGCCCTGCGTTGTTGTGGTGCAGTGCCTGGATGAGATCCTGCACCCAGCCCCTGCGGCACTTCAGGTGCTGATAGAACTTAAACACAGCTTTCTGGTTGCCCCGTGTCTCCTCCCGGGCCAGGAGTTCATCCTAGGAAAAACACACAAGGTATCTAAGAGAGGGTCTGGTTTAGAGGTAAGACAGCTCTATGTTGCCATTGGGGAAGGAGCCTGGCAGAGCTCAGGCAAAGAGGAAATTACTCTGTCAGAATCGACCAGGCAGGTCAGGGAATCGACCAGCGACGCCACTCGGATAGCACTGAACTTCTTGAGGTTTCTCGTAATGTGGAAGTACACTTTGTCCTCAGCCAAACCCATCGTGGCTCAGCACCTGCAGAGGGACAGAGGCTGCGGGTGAGCCCCAGGCTGTCTCCAGGAGCTCGGGCAGGCACCCGTGCCCTGGCACAGACAGCGCGATGAGCCAGGGGAAATCCTGTCGGAAATCACGCACAGAAAATTCGTTTGGGTTTAAGCTCAACGCCCAGCTTCACTTCCATAAACCTCGCTTATTTCTACCATTGCCCAGACCGTGTTTATTCCCACTCTGCTTGTTTGGATGTTTGGACTCCGCCGGCGGGTTGGGGGCCGGCCTGGCGGCAGGGTCACGACAGGCGACAGGGAAAAACAAGCGGCACGGCCAAGACAAGCGCCAGAGGCCAGGGCGGGAATCCCGCACAAGCAACGGGAAAACCAAAGGGGAAAGCACAGCGCTCCTTCCCACAGGGAACAGCGGCCCGCAGGCCGCGACGCGGCTCTGCGCGCCCTCACGGCGGGGCCCCCCCGCCCTCAGCGCGACCTTCAGCCCCCGGGAGAGCTCCGGGAGGTTCTCGGCTCGCAGATCCGCCTGGCAGAGCGGCCGGCGGTGGCGGCCGGGGCTGTGGCGGCCGCAGGGGTCGGTGCGGCCCCGGTGTCCCCTCCCCGCCGCCCTCACGGCCCCTGAGGGCCCCTCACCTGCGCCCGCCGCCGCCGCGCGCCCGGCACCGCTATGGCCCCGCCCCCTTTGCGTCGCGTCCGCCGCTGATTGGCTGGAGAGCACGCCCGTCACGGTGATTGACAGGTAGTGATTGACAGGGGGTGTGTCCAGTTCCGGGTCTCTGGGGACAGCGGGGTCAGGGAGGGCATGGAGCGGAGACAGGGAGAGCATGGAGCAGAGACAGATCCTGGAGCGTGGACAGATCCTGGAGAGGGGACAGGGAGAGCATGGAGAGGGGACAGATCCTGGAGGAAGGACAGATCCTGGAGCGGGACAGGGAGAGAATGGAGCGGGACTGGAAGATCCTGGAGCGTAGACAGGAAATTCCTGGAGCGGGGACAGGGAATTCCTGGAGCGGGGACAGATCCTGGAGAGAGGACAGGGAGACCATGGAAGAATTTCTTTATGTTGAGGCTGGCAGAGCACTGGAACAGCTGCCCAGGGAGGCTGTGACGTCTCCCTCTCTGGAGACATTCCAAACCCACCTGGACACATTCCTGTGTCACCTGCTCCATGTGACACTGCCTTGATAGGGGGTTGGACTGGATGCTCTCCAGAGGTCCCTTTGAACATCAGTATTCTATGATTCTGGGAGCTGTTCAGCCTCAAGAACAGACATCTGAGGGGGGACTTCATCAATGTGTATAAACATCTAAAGGTGGTGTGCCAAGAGGATGGACTAGGCTCTGTTCCCTGGTGCCCAGCAATGGGACAAGAGGCAAAGGGCAGAAACTGATGGAAGTTCCACCTGGATATGAGGAACATGGTCTTTCATGTGAGCTCTGGCACAGTTTGTCCAGAAAAGCCTCATCCCTGGAAGTGTCTGTGGCCACGGGTGATGGGGCTTGGAGCAACCTGGGATGGTGGAAAGTTGTCCCTGTCCATGGCAGGGGTGGAATGAGATGGTCTTTAAGGTTCCTTGCCACCCAAACCATTCTGTGATAATAATTAATTGAAGCCAGCTTTTCTCATTCTAAATTATAAAAAAGGAACATTTTTCTGGGTTGTTTCTAATTAGGAAGAGATCTTGTTGGTGATCAAAATTTACCTCATGAAAAAAAAAAAGCCACTCAGTTGCACCCAGGAGTTTCTGTTCACAGAATCACAGAATTGTGCAATCATGATCATAAATCCCAGAATCACAGAATCATACAATCATGATCATAAATTACAGAACCACAGAATCGTACAATCATGATCATAAAGCCCAGAATCATAGAATCACAGAATGTTAAAGGTTTGGAAGGGACTTTAAAGATCATCCCAAGCCTGCCATGGTGCGAGTGAGCCCCCATTAAACCAGGTTGCTCAAGGCCTTATCCCACCTGGCTTTGAAAACTTCCAGCACTGGGGCATCCACGACTTCTCTGGGCAACCTGTTCTGTTCTCACCATGGTCACAGCAAAGAATTTCCCCCTAATATCCAATAGAAATTCCCCCTTTTTCAACTTGTACACATTACTCATTGTCCTGTCTCCGCAGCTCCTTCCTAAGAGGTTTCTCCGACATTCCTGTAGTACCCCACCAAAACTTTATGTTTGTAATTAATTTCCTCATTAATAGTGAGTTAGTTAATGAATTTATTTATTAATTAATTTTTCCTACTCCGGAATTTTGGGACGTGGGACCGGGAAGGGCGCAGTGCCGCCTCCGCGCCACCAGGGGGCAGCACCGCCCCGCGCCGCGGGCCCGCCTGGCCACGCCCATGGCCACGCCCCGGCCACGCCCCCGGGCCGGAGCCGCACGATGGCGGCGGCAGCGGGCGGGCGGCGGCGGCGGCGCCGCTGAGCGCCGGGAGAGCCCCGAGGGGCGGCGGGGGCTTCCCGCACCCCTTCCCCTTCCCTCATCTCCCCCTCCCCTTTTCCCCCGATCCCCTCCACCCCCGCGTCCTCCCCCGCTGCGCCGTCCATGGTTACGGGCGGCCGGGGCGGCCTCGCAGCGGAGCCGTTTGGGCGGGAGCCGGTGAAGGGAGCGGCGGCCGCAGGTGAGCGGGGAGGGCCCGCAGGTGCCCCCCGGGGTGGGATCGGGGTGGTTGTGGTGGTCTGGGGGTGATGGAAGGGGCGAGGGGAGCGATCCAGGCGTGTCCGTGGAGTTGGGGCACCCCCGCCCTGCCGGCGCTGAACTTGGGGTTTGGTGTTTGTGTGTTTGTAGGTGTTGTTTGTTGGTGAGAATGGGGATTTCTGAAAGTGAGCGCGGGCTGGGGATCTTGGATTTGCTCCCTTGGAGCGGGTCCAGAGGAGGCCACTGAGCTGATGGGAGGGATGCGAGGAAAGGCTGGGAAAATTGGGATTGTCCTGCCTGGAGGAGAGAGGGATCTGGGGAGATCTAATGGGGCTCTGTCAGTGCTTGAAGGCAGCACGCAGGAAAAATAGAGAGAGACTTTGTATAAGGGTGACAGGATAAGGGGGAATAGCCTCACACTAAGAGTATGGTTAGATTAGATGTTAGGAAGGAATTCTTCCCTGTGAGAGTGGTGAGGCCCTGGCACAGGTTGCTCAGAGAAGCTGTGGCTGCCCTGGATCCCTGGAAGTGTTTAATGCCAACTTGGATGGGGCTCTGAGCACCCTGGGACAGTGGGAAGTGTCCCTGCCCATGGCAGGAGATGGAACAAGATGAGCTTTAAGGTCCCTTCCCACCCAAACAATTCCATTATTCTATGAACTCCCACCTGTGGATCTGCAGCAACCCACAGGGTTGGACACGGGTGTCCAAGCTGGGGACGCCCCTCCAAAACCCAAAAAACATCTGCAGGGCAGGGCCACCACGGCCACGACCTCCTGCCACCACCCAGCACCACCGGGCTCCCTGCGCACATCAGGCTCCGTGAGGAACCCTCCTGAATCCCTGGGCACATCCAGGTGGCCAAAAGCTTCTTTTGGGACCAATATTCCAGCTTGGGGACTTGTGGCCTGGCTGCTCCCTGGGCCATCCCTCGGGGAGATGCTCCGGGGAGGAGAATTGGAAGGGACACCCTGTGGGGTCTGAGGGCTCTGTCCCTTCCTCCAGGGCTCTGTCCCTTCCTCCAGGGTTCTGTCCCTTCCTCCAGAGCTCTGTCCCCTTCCCCTGGCTCTTCCCACTCCTCCAAGGGTGTGTCCCCTCCAACGGGGATCCCAAATGGGAATGTCCCTGCTTCTGTCCCTCTCCAGGCTCTCCCACGCTCAGGGAGCTGCATCCTCCTCCCTCCTCGGCCAGCGCTCGCTTGTTTCTGATCTTGGATGTCATCGAGGGTGGAAAATGTGACAGGAAGGAAGGGAGGCTTTTTTTCCCTCCTGCTAAATATGGACTGACATTAAAAAAAAAAAAAATCCAAATACTGTCGTGAAAGGAATCCCAAGCTCTGTTTGGGGAGGGAGAGCAAACGATGTTTTGTGCCTTTTCATTTCCAGCTGGGAAGTTTCGCAAGGAGTGCTGGAGTCCTTGCCGGGAGCCTCAGGAATTTACTGAGCTCGTTCACAGGACGCTCTCCCAGCGTCTTTTATGCTAAAATAAAAATTAGTCATCCCTTTCTCTGCCTGCCCGTGGCTGGGGGGAGAGCTTGCTGCAAGCATGCAGGATGCTTGGAAATATTTAAGGATTTTTTTTTCCCTCCTGTACAAGGAGTTCTAGAAAGGACAGGAAATAAAAGTGCGGCCCCAACAGGAGTTTTTCATCTTTATTTTAATTCCTGTTGCTGCAGCAGGGGAAGGATGTGCAGCCAGGTTTGCAGGGAGGATTTGTCTCTGTGGAGCATCAGATGCAAACTCTGTGCTGATTGGGAAAGCGCCACTCCCAGGCTCGCTGTGGATGGTGATGGCATTGTCACAGGGATCACAGGGATGGTGATGGCACTGCCACCTCCCTGATGGCTTCTGCAGTGGCCAGGTGAAGAGCCAGGAGGGTTTTTGGGGAACAGGGAGCCCAAATCCCCTGGGATCTGGGGGTGCTGGGGAGACAGGGACTCAGTGTTTGTGCTGGGCAGAAAGTGGGCACTGCCACCTTCCCATTCCACAGGTTTCTTTCCATCCCTGTTGGAGAACTTCCTGGGGGAGTTCCTGGGGTTTTTTTTGATCTTTCTTAAAGCAGTTGGTTAAAGCACCTGGTTGGTAACAGCTGGCTGAAGGTGGTGGAGTCACCCAAGGAACAGCTGAATGTGCACTGAGTGCTCTGCTCTGGTGACAAGGTGGGGATTGGTCACCAGATGATCTTGGAGGTCTTTTCCAGCCTAAATGCCTCTGGGATTCTGTGAAAGCAGTGGGGGATCCTGGGAGGTGCTGGAACAGATATTTCCCATTTCCAGGGTGCTGGTGCTGCTGTGGACTAAGGAGACACAGCCCTGCCCTCCTGAAGCATCCCTCACAAATAGCTGCACCTCTGCTGCTCTGTGATACTGCTCCATGTCCAGCATCATCATCCTCATGGATGAGTGGCTCAAATTCCCCTCTCCCTGTCTCCTCCTGCTGCCAGCCTGCATCTGTTCTGTTCGACCCTCTGTGTTTCCAGCAGGGTAATCCCAATCCAGAGGCTGTGTGACCTCTGCTGTGCTTGGCTGATCACTCTGTGGTCTGTGGGATGCTCAAAACACTGGGGAGTGTGGGGTGGGATATTTTCTGTGGGACTGAGCACCTGGAGTGCTTCCATGGGGTCAGGGGTGGCACCTGTAGGGTTTCCATAGGATCAGGAGTGATTCCATAGGGTCAGAAGTGGCACCTGGAGTGCTTCCATAGGGTCAGGGGTGACACCTGTAGGGTTTCCATAGGGTCAGGAGTGGCACCTGTAGGGTTTCCATAGGGTCAGGAGTGTTCCATAGGGTCAGGAGTGGCACCTGTAGGGTTTCCATGGGGTCAGGAGTGACACCTGTAGGGTTTCCATAGGGTCAGGAGTGTTCCATAGGGTCAGGAGTGGCACCTGTAGGGTTTCCATAGGGTCAGGGGTGACACCTGTAGGGTTTCCATAGGGTCAGGAGTGGCACCTGTAGGGTTTCCATAGGGTCAGGGGTGCCACCTGCTGCTCCTGGTCCCCCCTCCTGGTGTGGCACGGTCACCCCTGGCAGCTGCTCTCTGGGCTCATTGACAAATCCCATTTTCCTGTGGAAATCCAAGCAATCCCTGGGCTTTCCCCTCGCTGTGGGAGCCATTGGGAGGCAGGCAGGGCTGTGAGCATCCCCAGGGCTGCAGACAGGAAGAGCCACTTGAGCAGAGAGGTAGGAAATGTCCGCCTGGAGAGCAGTGGCTGATTCATCTCCTGCTCTTTAACCCTTTCCCCCCTGCTTTCAGTGGCATCCAGCTGCTTTCCTTCCAGGCTCAGAGCCCAGGGAGGCTCTGGCTGGGTCACAGAGCACTGCTGGGTTTTGTGTGTTGTGTTTCTGTGGTTTGGGGTGTGTGGTTATCCAAACTGGATAACCAGAACATCAGCGGGCACATTAGGGAGGATTAATATTTAATATCTAGGGTATGAACCATTGTGCTTAATCACTATCTGAAGGGCTTAGGAAGAGATTTAGTGATAAGCAAGTGCAGAATGATTTCTTGCATCTTCCTCTGGAGCAGCTGGTCCTGGATATCTCTGCAGGCTGGTGCAATCCTGTTCTTCCTGATGCCTCCAGTTTTTATAAGTGGCTAGAGTGGCTTTCATCACGAGTGTTTGCTGCTCATTAAACTCCCAGAAACTCTGGAAACCCTTTTTCTGTGATGCAGCTCACGTGGCTGGGCTGTCAGAGTGCTGCCTGTCAGCACTTGAAACTTCTGTGTGTGTGGGAAACATGTGGGATCCATGGGCATTGGCACTGTCACACACAGGCCCTGGTGAAGGGGCAGCTCTTTCATTCTTTTGTCTGTCTGACCCCTTTAGGAGGATTTCCATGTCCTCTCCAGCTTCCCACCATGGTCCTGGAGCTCCCCATGAGAGCAGTGCTGCTTCCACAGCTGCTCCATGTGGCTTTACATGGGGTTTTTCTGTAGTACAGCAAGGTGGGAGCTGCCCCTCTGGGGAGGGGTTGCTGTGTTTGTGCAGGGAGGAGGGGATGGTGGGGACTGCTGGGTCCAACAAGAACTTCAAGTGACTCCAGAAGAAGCAATAAAAATGCTCCAAAGGCTGGAGCCCCTCTGCTCTGCTCAGGCTGAGAGAGTTTCTCTCACCTGGAGGAGAAGAGAGCTTCTCTGTCTCTCAGGGAGAGCTCAGAGCCTCTTCCATGACCTGGAGAGGAGCTCCAGGAGAGCTGGAGAGGGATTTGGGATAAGGGATGGAGGGACAGGACACAGGGAATGGATTCCCACTGCCAGAGGGAGGGTTGGGCAGGATATCAGAAAGAAATGTTTGCCTGTGAGGGTGGGGAGGCCCTGGCACAGGGTGCCCAGAGAAGCTGTGGCTGCTCCATCCCCAGGCTGGACAGGACTTGGAGCAACCTGGGATGGTGGAAGGTGTCCTTTATCATGGCTGGGGCTTGCAATGGGATGAGCTTTAAGGTCCCTCCCAACCCAAACCGTGCTGTGATTCCACAATTCTGTACCAGAGCATTCCAATCATTCATCCCCACAGCCCCACGTCCTGCAGGTTTGAGGTTGTGTCTCCATGGAGGGAAGCCCTGTGTGCCTGCTCCTCCCTCCCTCCCTGACCCAAATCTGAGCTCTCCTGGCTGGAGGCATCACCCACAGCTTTCAAACCCACCGTGCTGAGGTTCTTCATGTGGTACCTGTGTGTTTCTGGCAGCTGCAGTTTTGATGGGCAGTCAAAACACCTGAGAGTGGGTTGGCTTTTGGCACATTGGTCATGCACAGCATCCTGGTGTCTGCTGGAACAGGCATGGAACTTGGAAATCTTTATAAAATTGGGACTATTTTTTTCCCAAAAAGGCCTGTGGAAGAATTAGACCTGTGGGAGAATGAGTAACAGGTGTGGAGGTTGGAAATCTTTTTAAAATTGGGACTATTTTTTTCCCCCAAATGGAAGAATTAGAGAATCAGGGAATGGTTTGGGTTGGAATGCACCTTAAAGCTCATCTCATTCCAGCCTAAATAATAATGATAAAGGACACCTTCCACCATCCCAGGTTGCTCCAAGCCCTGTCCAACCTGGCCTTGAGAAAGCTCCTTTTATTCTCTGTGCAAACAAACAGATCACTTGCTCAGACAGCAGTGACTCTTTATTCCAGAATAATTTGTTGTCCTAATTCCTTCCTGTTGAAGCAACTCCATTTTGCATGGAATAATTAGCACTAATTTGGGCCTGGGATGGAAAACAAGAGTTCTCTGACTTCAGAGGAGCAGATGAGAGTGTAACCTCTGCCTTTCCCACGTGAGTCAGGTCGTGCCATGCCATCTGAAGCCAAATTAAAAGCTGTCTGTGAGCCCAAACATTGCAGGGTGGCAGGAGGTGGAGGTGTCACCAGTTTGAAGCTTTCTGCTGTTGCAGGGAGCTGAGCACAAGTGTGGTGAGGGGAGGAACAGAGCAGCACCTCCTTCCTTCTTGGCTGAGGCTGAGGAACAAATAAACAGAAATGTTCTCACTGCACTGATGTGAAAAGCTGCTTCTGAGCCAGCCTGGCCTGTTGGTGGATTCCTGGCACCCCAGCCAAGCACTTGAGACCTTTTTATTGCCACAAGGAGGATTTCCTCATCCTGCCCCGCAGTCTGACTCCATCCACTGCTATTTTCTGGTCCTTCCAGGACATCCCTGCTCTGCCTTCCTTTGTGAGGGAAGGGAAAGCAGCCAAATCCCTTCCCTGCCCCAAATCCCTGCCTGTCTGAAGAAGGGGAGGCGCAGGGCATCCTTCCTGCTTTACCCAGGTAAAATGAGATGAATTGCAGTGCAATTTCAGTGCAGGTTCAGTGTTTGCTGATGGGGCTGTGAGCACTGAGGCCATGGACATCTCTTCAGGATGAGTCCTGGAAGAATTGAAAATGGGAAATGTCTAGCCTGGAAATGCCAGCTGGCAGAAAATGGAATTTTATTGGCTTGATACCTGACCAGCAGACACCTTGGCTGATTGATGCTGCTTAGACACAGAGTTTTAAAACCTGAATTCATAATTTGGGCACTTCTTGGCACTCCAAACTCCATCAGTAAAGGTGTGTTAGAGGCTCATTGTGTGTGACCGTGTTCACAGGGGTCTGAGGATGAGGGAAGAGATGAGGATCTGATTCCATGTTTCAGAAGGCTTGATTTATTTTATGATATATATTACATTAAAATTATACTAAAAGAATAGAAGAAAGGATTTCATCAGAAGGCTGGCTAAGAATAGAAAAAGAAAGACTGATAAGAAAAGCTTGTGTATCAGACTTTCTGTCCAAGCCATCTCACTCTGACTGGCCATTAATTAGAAACAACCAACATGGGCCAATCACAGATCCACCTGTTGCATTTTACAGCGACAGATAACCATTATTTACATTTTGTTCCTGAGCCCTCTCAGCTTCTCTTCAGGAGGAAAAATCCTAAAGAAAGGATTTTTCATAAAAGATGTGTGTGACAATTGTGGAGGTGCTGCAGCAGCATACCTGTCTGAAAAAGCAGGGTTTGGCCTGTTGGAGCTTGTAGGTTTTGTGTATGAAGTAATAGGTGAGAGGAAGGCTGGGTGCAGGTATGAGCAGTGAATCAATCAGCACTGGATTGCTCTGGGGCTGAACCAGCCCCCCCAGCATGACTGTGCTCCCATATCGTGAGGTTTGGAAATAATCTCTGATTGTTGTGGGGTTAGCTGGCTTTGGGCTCCACCCCAGCAGTGCTGACCTTGCTGCAGTTCCTGCTGAGGCCAGGATGTGTCCCTGGCCCTGTGCTCTCGTGTTTCTCCCCAGGGAGCTGGAGATCATCTGCCCAAAAGAGAATTTGTGGAGTTTCTCCCCAAAAGTGCCACCCAACCATCCTCACTTGTGCTGAGAGCACTGGTGATGGAATCACAGAATCACAGCATGGTTTGGTTGGAAGGGGCCTTGAAGATCATCTCATTCCACCCCCCTGCCATGGGCTGGGACATTTTCCACTATCCCAGGGTGCTCCAAGCCCCATCCTTGGGCACTTCCAGGGATCCAGGGGCAGCCACAGCTGCTCTGGGCACCTGTGCCAGGGCCTGCCCACCCTCACAGGGAACAATTCCTGAACAATATCTCATCTAAACCTCCTCTCTTTCAGTGTGAAGCCATTCCCCCTTCTCCTGTTGCTCCAGTCTCTTTTTATATTTTTATAATATTAGGAAGGCCCCAGTTAGGTCATCCCAAAGTCTTTTCTTCTCCAGGCTGAGCAATCCCAATTCTCTCTTTCCTCACAGCAGAGCTGCTCCATCCATCTCATCACCTTGGTGGCCTCCTCTGAACTCTTTCCAAGAGGCCACAGTGGTGAATTTGCCAATTAAGCAGCAGATCCACAAATCCCTGGCATTGTCTGAGCTCCATGCCTGGCATTGTCTGAGCTCCATGCCTGGCATTGTCTGAGCTCCATCCCTGGCATTGTCTGAGCTCCATGCCTGGCATTGTCTGAGCTCCATCCCTTCCTTTCCACCTGGATTTTTGGAGATAATGTGTCAGTTCCTCCTCTGGGGATTTCAAACACTTCAATCACAACCTCAGGGCTGATGGGACTCATTTGTGTCAGTCAGTGCTGTTGTGGTTCATGTCACAGAAGGTTCTGCAGCCTGGAAATCTGCTCCTGGCCCCAGTGGGGTTGCAACCAGCTCAAAGTGCTGCTTGCTTCCAGCCAGGCATCTAAAAAACCCAGTGCAGACCCAGCCCTGGACCAGGGACAGGAGCAGCAGGGCTGGAAAAAGAAATGACCAAGCAAGGCAGGGAAATAGGTGACAAAAAAAAGCCAGGAAGGAACTCAGGTTTGCTCAGCCAAACCAGGAGCAAAAGATACAGCTCTCCCAATCCTGATGCTGTTAGAGCTTTCTGGAACCCTCAAATAAGTAAATCTCACTGAGTAAGAGGAGAAATATGAAGAACAGGATTTGCTTTTGTGTGTGATTTTTTTTTAAAGCATTTTAGTGGTTTATAAAGATTCCAGCACAGCCTCCTGTTCCAGGCACCATGATCAGCACAGGAATATCCTGGCTGACGACCTGCAGGTCGAGAGGTACCATAAATTTTTCTGCTGATATTGTGTGGCAGGCCAGCATGCAAAACTTTTCCTGCTGCTTTACAATTTGAATCATGTTTTTATCACACCAGCAGATAATCATCTCACTCGTGTTCCAGAAGCCAAGCTCATGTGGATGTGTTTGAAAATAAATATATTCACATGTGTTTGCCAGTGGTGTTGAACACATGGTGTGTCTCAGAGCCTCTGGATTTCACTCTCTTGTAAACTGGCCACTCCTGAAGGCTCAGAAGTACAACTTTATTCCAAATGCTGCAGTTTCATACCCCTTCCATAGCACTAATGCCATCCCCTCAATGATGAATTAGAGATGAATGGAGATGAGTTAGAAATGAATAATAAATTGGAAAGCATGGATAATCCTCGAGATTTTCTCTTGAGGAGACTTTAAACCTATTTGGCTACAGGCAAATAGATGTTTTTAATCCCAGTTGCTGTGTAGAATTTGCATCCTCGTTCTGGTGGCAGGGTGAAAATGCCAGGTGGCATCTTTGGGTGACTTGGTGGCAGCAGTTTATCTTTAGATACTGAGACTGGGATTAGAGAGGTTCAATTATTTTCTAATCTTATCTAGGAGTGTGCTTGATAACCCTTTCCATGAAGAAATTTTCCTTTATAGCCAATCTAAACTTCTCCTGGTGCAACTTGAGGCTGTTTCCTTCTGTCCTGTCCCTGTTCCCTGGGAGCAGAGTCTGATCCCCACCTGGCTCCAGCCTTCTGCCAGGGACTTGGATTCAGCCACCTCATTTATCATCTTTTTTATCCCTGTCTTGCCCTTCAGTGGTGGTGTGAGGGTTATTTTTTGACTCCAAGTGAAATCTGTGGCCCAGCCATTTGTATTTGAACTGGGGCTGTGGTTCTAGGTCTGGCCTCCCAGAATTCAACATCCAACTGAATAAAAACAGGGATAATAAATCAGGAAAAGGCTAGCTGAGAGAGAAAAGCAGCTGTGGAAGGGCTAAGGTGGATCCCTGCTCTCCTGAGAGGTAAATAAAAGGTGCAATCATGTTTTCTCATCTCTCTGATCCCCTCCTCAGCTGAGGCTCCAGAAAGGATGGCAAAGCTTGGATCCATCAGCATTTAGGATGGTTTGAAGGGTCTCCAAGTGAATTCATCCCTCCTGGTGGCTGTTGTGAGGGTCCTTGTGGCGCCTCATGTGGAGCTCTTGGTGATCCATGTGCAAAGCCAGTGCTGCAGGTGCATCTTCCACAAAGGTGACACATCTGATCCACCAGGACTGGCTGTGGAGGCACCTGAGTATCTGATTCTGCTCCTTGTGTCCAGGTTTTATTCATGAGATAATGATGGATTTCCTCCTCACTTCCCTTAAAATGTTTTAGAGCAGCTTCTGTGCCTGTGCAGAGTTATTTGCCTTTTTTTCCAGGATATTTTGTGGGGGCACCTGAGTATCTGATTCTGCTCCTTGTGTCCAGGTTTTATCCCTGCTATAATGATGGATTTACTCCTCACTTCCCTTAAAATGTTTTAAAGCAGCTTCTGTGCCTGTGCAGAGGTATTTGCCTTTTTTTTCCAGGATATTCTGTGGAGGCACCTGAGTATCTGATATCGCTTCTTGTGTCCAGGTTTTATCCCTGCTATAATGATGGATTTACTCCTCACTTCCCTTAAAATGTTTTAGAGCAGCTTCTGTGCCTGTGCAGAGGTATTTGCCTTTTTTTCCAGGATATTCTGTGGGGGTTGCTTGAGTTTATGTAACTTCCCATATGTTGCCCTCTTCTTGTAGAAACTTGAAGATAAATTGTGAAATGCAGGGAGCTGCTTTAAAAGGATCCATCCTCAGCTGGAGCTCATCCTGTTTGCAGGCAGAAAGGGGAACCTGGGGGCCCTCAGTGCCTGTTTCCTCTGTGGCACAGCTGAGTGAGCAGCATGGGATGGAGCATCTGATGCTGCTGCAGGAGGAGGCTGAGGGGAGCTGGCACGTGCTGGGAGGGTGGTGCTTTCTCTCCATGGAGGGGCTGCAGCATCCCCTGCAAGCTCTTTTCTCTTTCCAGAGCTGCTGCATTCCCTGCAGGGCCCCTCTGCCCAGCACAGAGGGTGTTTTAGGTGGAGCTTTAGGTCAGGGTTGGTTAAACCACTTTGCTGGGCCTGATCCTGCCAGGTGCTGCTTGGTCTGCATTGCCATGTGTATCAGAGAATCATGGAATTGTTGGGGTTGGAAAAGCTCTGTAAGATCTTTGAGTCCATCCGTTCCCCCAGCACTGCCAAGGCCACCACTGACCCAAGTTATGTCCCCAAGTGCCACATCCACGTGGCTTTTAAACCCCTCCAGAGATGGGGACTCCAAACTGCCCTGGGCAGCTGTTCCAATGCCTGACTGCCCTTTCCATGAAGAAATTTTCCCAAATATCCAATCTAACCCTCCCCTGGCCCAGCCTGAGGCCATTCCCTCTGCTCCTGTCCCTGTTTCCTGGGAGCACAGCCCGACTCCCCAGCTGTCCCCTCAGAGCCACAAGGGCCCCCCTGATCCCCCTTTGCTCCAGGCTGAGCCCCTTCCCAGCTCCCTCAGCCCCTCCTGGTGCTCCAGACCCTTCCCCAGCTCCATTGCCCACATCAAGGAGGTCTGAGGGTGCTCAGTGTCCTGCAGATCCACATTTGTTGAGCCACAAGCTCAGCTGGTAGGAGATTCATGGCTCTTGTTCTCTGCAAACTTAAAGCCCTTCACTCATCACCCAGGTCATTTCTGCTTATCATTTTTGAGAATGGTTCAGTCCCAAAGGAATTGTAGGCAGGATGCTGGCAGAGCTTGGAGCTGCCTTCCCCTGGGGCATCACACCATGTGCAATTAGGGTCTCCCAAAACATCCCTGTCCATTCCCTCTGCAGCCCCCCTGGAGCAAAGCCAGGAAGCCCAGGCACTGCACAAACCCCTCTTTGGAATTTCAGGGCTGAGAAACTGAATTTGTGCTCTGCCAATTGCTCTTGTTTGTGGCCAGAGAATGAGGAACTAACTCTGTGCACAAGTGGATGGGAGAGGTGGAAAGTCCTGAGGGGAAAAAGTGCTTCAGGGATGAGCCACAGCAGGTCTGGCTGGGTCCCCTCTTTAGGGTCCCTTCCAACCCAAACCATTCCATGATTCAGTGATTCTGTGAAGCTCTGGAATTCTGGGCAGCAGCAAAAGGCAGAATTTGTTGAGAACTGCCTGGAAACTTCAGCCAGGGCTCCTGGACAGCCAGTGCTGGGAAAAGTGAGCTCCCCCACATCCAAACCCAGGAACTGACCCATTTGGGGTTTTCTGAAGTTACTGCAAGATCATGAGTGTCTTTAGGAAGCCAGGAACTTTGCAGTTGCTCAATACTCATTCAGCTGCTTTGGCATGGCTTATTTGGAATGGTTTTATTTTTGTGGGATGGATTCAGAGTTCCCAGCGTGGGATCTCTGGAGATGAGTGTTTTTAGCTGCTGTGGAAAGAGGTCCTTGAGAGGTGGGGTCTGGCTTGGTGGCTGTGGCTTCGCTGGAGGTGACATGACAGACCAGAACACCAGAATTGGAGTTTAATCCGTTTAAATGTCTCTGCTGCACAAAACAAGTTCCTGCCTTTTGCTGCCCAGAAAGCCAGAATTTCATAAAATCATTAAATCATTAAATCATGGAATGGTTTGAGTTGGAAAGGACCCTAAAAACCATCTGGTTCCAACCCCTGCCATGGGCAGGGACACCTTTTACTGTCCCAGGGTGCTCCAAGCCCCATCCAACCTGGCATTAAACACTTGCAGGGATCCAGGGACAGCCCCAGCTTCTCTTGTGCTTGAGGGGTGCAAATCTCGCAGGCTCAGTTTGGGAGAGAATCTTTAAAATTGTGTTTTGAAGCTTTTAAGGATTCATCCTCTTAGAGAACTCATGATGTTTTGTGTGTCCAGGGAGATTCATTTTGGGCTGTTCAGTGCCCCACAGGCCAAGGAAAGTGCCATGGATTTAAGGAAATTTGAGTTCCTGAAGCCCTGTGCCAGAAAAGGTATCCCTGCCCAGCTAAGATCATTCTTTATATTTAATATTGAATTCTCCCTGCTTGATTAAGGCAGTGGAGTTGCAGAAATGTCAGTAATTAACTAATGAAGGACAGGGGGATAGTGCAGTGACAGCTTCCATGGGTGCCTGCTGTTATTCCAGGCTTTTCAATCCAGCATGGAAAGGTCACCTCTGCATTACCCATCATGGCTGGGGCTGCTCCCATCCCACATCCAGAACTTTCTGTGCCACTTCAGCTGCTCCCAGCCCCTGTGATGGTCCTGGCAGTGCATTCCATGTCCCCCCTCCAAAATGGGATTTCAGGCAGGCTCCCAGCCCTGCCCTCACATCCCAAACCCAGGGGTAGGAACAGGGTTGCCACTTCCACTTTTTTTTTTTTTCCATTTTGCCTGTTACAGGAATTGTTGCTGACCTTTTTATTGTATTTGTGTTACCCCCATATGAAGGAAGGAATGATGAATCTGACTCCATGTTCTCAGCAGGCTAATTTATTATTTTATGATACTATATTATATTAAAGAATACTATACTATACTAAAGAATAGAGAAAGGATATTTACAGAAGGCTAAAAAGATAATAATGAAAACTTGTGGCTCTCTCCAGAGTCCTGACACAGCCTGGCCCTGATTGGCCAAAGAGTGAAAACAACTCACAGCAGAATCCAATGGAACAATCACCTGTGGGTGAACAATCTCCAAACACATTCCACATGAGCACAACACAGGAGAAGCAAATGAGATAAGAATTGTTTTCATTTTTCTTTGAGGCTTCCCAGCTTCCCAGGAGAACAATCCTGGGCAAAGGGATTTTTCAGAAAATGTGAATGTGACGCCTCTTCAAGCATTCCTTGAGCTTTGTCTTCTCTGGCAGGGCTGGGCTGTTGGCACAGGGCATTTCCAGGAGGATTGTTTTGCTCTGGAGGTGACAAATGGCAGCTCAGCTCCTTTGGGATGCTGTGACACTTCCCAGGGGAGCACCTGGAATGCAGAGCTCAGGCCTCTGTGCCTCTCCCTGAATAAAATCCTTATTTAAGGTCCTGCAGGCTCTGCCCTGGGGAGATTCAGAGTTCAGCCACTGGATTCATGAATTTTGGTGGGTTTTTTGGAAAATCAATCCTGTGGCAAGCCTTGGCAGGTGCTGTGGCACAAACCCACCTTTGGACTTGGGCTGCCAAGTTCCATCCCTGGGCCAGCTCTCAGGTAACTGTGGCTTTTGCCAAAGGCAGGATGGAATTTTGTGTCCTTCCTGTAGGAAGCTCTTGCAGTGACCTTTTTGGGGCTCTTCAGCCAGTTCTGAAGCATCTCTGGCTACCCCAATTTGCCTGTGGTCACTTGATGTGCAGTTCCAAATGACTCTGTGGTGTTGGATATTACAAAAGAATACATTTTTCTCATTGCTGATGGATTTACTTCATATATACTTTAGAAGCTGAGCCCTGATTTTATTTGAAACTATCAAAACATTGAATAAAACACTCCAAAGCTTTCAAAGCATTTGAACTATGTTCTCCCCTCAGACATTCTCAGTCATTTCCATCCTGGATCTGACCCCCAGGTTGCAGAGCTCCTTGGATCCACCTCCAGAGAGAAACAAGAGGCCTGAGGAACATTGGGAATGATGGTTTGGGGGAGAGGAACTGAAAATGAGTGTGGTGGTTAAATCTCTTCTTGCTACTAAGAGCCACTTGAATTTATTTTTGGGAGCAATTTTGGTCCATCCTATTCCGGAGCTAAATTCATTATTTACTTTTTGGATTATCTCTTCCTTCCCTCTTGGCCTCCAGCTGCCAAACCCTCCATTCTCCCCCTGTGCCCTGGCACCCAGAATTGCAGCATCCTGAGCTCCAGCACTGCAGATGTGCCAGATGGGGACACTGAGCTCCTGCAGGTCTCAATTTTGGAAGCAGCACAAAAATGATGACTTGAGAAAAACCATCTTGTTTGTACTGAATTTTGTCAGAGCCCAGCCATGTTGAACAGGCACCTCAAGCTTTGTGCCAGAGAGCTCCCAAGTGTTGCTGCTGTTTGTGGGATGGTTTGGGTTGGAAAGACCTTAAAGATCAACAATTCCAACCAGCAGGGACACCTTCCATTAGACCAGGTTGCTCCAAGCCCCTCAAACCTGGCCTTAAAGCCACAAACATCCTCTGCTTTTGAAAATCTGCCCCCTTTTGTCCCTTTGCTGTGGACAAAATCACACACCAAACACTTGCCCACTTAATTTTCACATCTGTTGTTTTTCTTTCCTCTGTTTTTTAGCAGCTTTGAGTGCAAAGATGTCTACTTGTTGTTTCCTGGCTGCAGAGTTGAAACTCTTTAATATTCCTGTCTTCTGTGAGCTCTCTTCCATGAACCTTCCTTCACTCCCCACCCTCCTCCCATTTATCAAAGCCTGCCTTGCTCACACATTTGGTGCCTGATGAGGGACTGGGGTTGTTCCCATTGTGTCACTCCAGGCTGCCTGCTGTCCCCAGGGAAAAGGGGATGGGATGGATGTGAATGAAAGGAGGAGTTGGTGCTGTGGGACTGAGAAATGCTGGTCTTTGAAATGCCCTAAGCCTGGAGTCTCTTGTTTGGAGAGCAGGCCCAATGATGTTGGCCACTTCCCACTCCAGTCCCCATTCCTTGGTCCAGAAGGGATTTATTTCCTCAGAAATGGGGCTCACTCACCCCACTTCAGGTTAATGGGCAGCTGAGGAGGCAACAATTTAATTTTTTCCTAGAATAAAACATTCTGCATTGACTTCCATGTTTGATAATAAGCTGTGAAACCTTGTGGTCTTTGATTTCAAGTGCTGTGAGCTGAACTCAGTGGTTTAGGCACAGAATCTCTGAATGGTTTGGGTTGGGACCTTTAAAGACCATCCCATTCCAATCCCTGCCACAAGCAGGGACACCTTCCATAGACCAGATTGCTCCAAGCCCCATTCAGCCTGGCCTTGGACACTTCAGGGATGGGACAACCTGTGCCAGAGCCTCACCACCCTCACAGGGAATAATTTCTGCCTAATATCCAATCCAAACTCTTTCAATCCTGCCTTCCAGCCTCTCTTTCACCTTAGTGTCAGCTCTGCCTCTTTCACCATTAACATCTGCATTTAATATTCCTGTTTCCTGCTTAATAACCGGGGGGTCAAGCCCTGTCTTGTCCAAATTGGGAGTTCTCTGTGGCCCTGGTGAGCAGCACTGGCCCCTCCATCAATCCCTGGCTGAGCAGGGAGTGCTGCTGCCCTGGTGCCAGAAGGAAATGAAGGTGCAAAGAGCTGCTGAGTTGTTCCATGGCAGGGTGAGCTGATGTAAGATGGAGCTGGTGTTGTTTTGGAGAGCTGATTTTTCTGTTCTCTCCTTCCTGCACGTGTTGGACCACGTCTGGTGGTGAGTAAGGCAGCTGAGCTTGCTTACCTTGGCATGCTCTGGCACAGCACCCTGGCCTGGCCAGCCCTGGGGCTGACACAGAGCCTGGCACAGCTGGTTCTGGGAGTGCTTGGAGGAGAAGGGAGCTCTCACCTGGTGGCAGTGGCCTCTGTGATCATCCAGCACAGAATTCCCAGCTCCATTGGATGCCCTGCATGCCTGACTCCTGCCTCTGCTTAGGCTGAAAGGAAAATGTGGGAACCAGATGTGGCCCACCAGCACTATCTTGTTTAACACCCCATCTCCAGATGTTTCCAGCTTGTAATGCTAATTTCCACTTGCAGTTATCCAAGAGACAAATCCAAGATGCTTGCTGCCTGTAGAAAGAGGAGTCCAACTGACTTCAGTGTTATCTCTTGCTTTGCCCAGTCCCACAGTTCTTGCACCAGGTAGGACAAGCCCATCTCCAAGCTGTCCCTTCCATCTCAAAATTCATCTTACAGTGAAACTTTTTCTTCATTATCTGGGGAAGAGGATTGAAAAGCAAGAAGAATTGGATTTTTGTTTTATGAAGAGGAGTCCAACTGACCTCAATGTTCTCTCTTGCTTTGCTCAGTCCCACAGCTCTTGCACTGAGGACAGGCCTGCCCATCTCTAAACTGTCCCTTCCATCTCAAAATCATCTTACAGTGGAATTTTTTCGTCATTATCTGGGGAAGAGGATTGAAAAGCAAGAAGAATTGGATTTTTGCTTTAGAAAGAGGAGTCCAACTGACCTCAATGTTATCTCTTGCTTTGCTCAGTCCCACATCTCTTGTACCAGGTAGGACAAGCCCATCTCCAAACTGTCCCTTCCATCTCAAAATGATCTCACAGTGAAATTTTTTCTTCATTCTTTGGGTGAGAGGATTGAAGAGCAAGAAGAATTGGATTTTAGCTTTAGAAAGAGGAGTCCAACTGACCTCAATGTTATCTCTTGCTTTGCTCAGTCCCACAGCTCTTGCACCCAGGTAGAACAGCCCTGCCCATCTCTAAACTGCCCTTCCTACTCAAAATCATCTTACAGTGAAACTTTTCCTTCATTCTCTGGATAAGAGGATTGAAAAGCAAGAAGAATCAGATTTTTGCTTTATGAAGAGGAGTCCAACTGACTTCAATGTTCTCTCTTGCTTTGCCCAGTCCCACAGCTCTTGCACTGAGGACAGGCCTGCCCATCTCCAAACTGTCCCTTCCATCTCAAAATCATCTTACAGTGGAATTTTTTCTTCATTCTCTGGGTAGGAGGATTGCAAAGCAAGAAGAATCAGGTTTTTGCTTTATGAAGAGCAGGCAACTGACCTCAGTGTTATCTCTTGCTTTGCTCAGTCTCTTGCACCAGGTGGGACAAGCCTGTCCATCTCCAAACTGTCCCTTCCATCTCAGAATGATCTTACAGTGACATTTTTTCTTCATTCTCTGGGGAAGAGGATTGAAAAGCAAGAAGAATCAGATTTTTGCCCAGGAAATGTTGTACTTTGCAAGGGCATTTCATCACATCCTTTTTTGAAGGCTGCAAGAACAGCTTTCTCCAAGGGATGCTCTTCCCTTGGGACTGCATGTGCTTTTCTTAAATTTCACCAGCACGTGACCACAGGGCATGGAAGGACTTGCAGGAATGTTCCTAACTCCCTTTGAAAGGCAAGCTGTTCTTCCAGCCTCTTGCAGAATCACTCTGACAGGAGACTCTGCAATCAGGCTGCAGAGGTAATTGCATTTGTAATGTGAAAGACAGAACAGGGTCTATAATTCTCATCCTCAACAGGCTCTGCAGGGACTCAAGGTAATAAAAAAAAAAAAAAATAAAGCAATAAAACCCAAACCAACAGACCCAATCACTGCTTCTGACATTTGTGATTGGTCTGGGCAAAATATTAGGAAACAACATACTCAAGGGGACAAGATGATCTCATGCAGCTGATTTTAAAGCAACATGCTCCCGTGGAAATTTGTTTGTGTGCCTGTTCCGGAGCCCTGGCTGCTGCCTGGATCTCCCCTGCCCCCCCTGGCCCAGCTCAGCTTAGTCAGCAAGTTCCAGTTCAACTTCTGCCTTTTATTTTGTGCCTGTACCTGAGTGAGCTCCATTCCTCAGTAACAGCTCTTTGTCAGAGGAAAGGCTTCCAGGATGCTGCCAGCAACTCATTGTCCATTTCCTGAGGAGAACTGCTTGCTTTTAAGTAGTTTGCCTGAAACCTTGAATATTCCAGTGCAGCTAAGGCTTCCTGTGTTGGTTTGCTTTCCTGGGATGAAGTTCCAGCCACCCACATGAGCTGTCTGGATTTAGTTTGGAGTCTGGAGAACAAATCTCTGCTGTTTCACCATCACCATGTTGTTGTTCCTCTCACATTGCAATATGCGACTGTCCTGGATGTGGCAACTGATTGACAAGCAGCAGCTCCCCACTGATTGTTGCTGTTTATTGTTGGATTTTGAGGGGTGTGGGGACAGGAGCTGGGCTGGAGCAAGCTACAGCCTTGAAGGTTGGAGGTTGGATGTAGCAGTGTTGAAAAAAATCACATTTGGATCCCTTGGCTTGGGTGAGGGATGCTTCTGCCATGGCACATCCTCCCTGGTCCTTCCTCCAGTGCAGATCAGACCTTTATGATGTTCACAGCTCCTCAATATGAAGGCAGGGGAAGGATCTTGGCATCCCAGGTGGAGATGAGCTTGTTTGCATCCAAGTTCCTCAAGGATTTCCTCTAATAAAGCCTTGCTGTTCCCCATTTGGCTGGCTGGAACACCAGGCTGGTTCTTTCTTCCATGTCATCCTGTGGACTTTCCCAATAGAATGTTGCTCATTCAGTCCCATGTTTTGAAAAAGAATAGAGCAGATTATCTTTTCAGAGCCTGACTCTTGCTGGCTTTTCAGCTGCTGTGGCCATGAATGAAGTGATAACAGGAGAAACTTCTCCAGAACTGACTGTACCTTCCTCTCTGCCTCTGAAGGCTCTACCCTCCCTGAAAGCTTTCCATTCTCATTAAACCCACCCATAGCAATGAAACCTGAAAAAACCATGAACTCCCACCTCCAGCAGGCTGGCTGGTGCTGGTGTTGTTTGGGATTTTAACTGGGGAGAATGAGTCAGCCTGGCCTCAGAAAGCACCAGGACTATCAGCACCGCTTGACCACCAGTTTCCTGTTGCTCCCTTTTGTTTCTCTCTTTTTTTTCTTTTGTTGAAGCTTTTAGGGCCTGGATGCACAACTGTGAGAGTGTCTGGATGTTTCCCACTACTGGGACTCTACTGTGTGTGTCTTCTCTGCTTACTTTTTTCGAAAGGAGGACAAGAAAGACTCAGAGATCAGGACCTTGTCTGAACCTCAACTTCCAGAATCATAACTCAACTGCTGGCCTTAGGGAGCTGTCAGGTCTTCAAATAAATCTTTATAAATAAATTCACACAACTTGATTGCAATGTTGTTTAAAGCAGGTCTTAAAACATACTATTTTGGGGTAAAGCTTTAATGGTAGGTTAGGTCACAGAGGAATGATGACCATGAAGTTATGGCAAACTCATACCAAACTCCAGTGTTTGGTCTCTGGGATATGGCCTTGGTGTCCCAGACCATGCTTTGCATGCTGGGCACTCCTATTTTTTATTTTCCTCAAAGAAATGAACTCAGGGATGTGCAGGAATGCCAGAGCAGAGCTTGTGTGCTGGGGTACTGAAGGCACATCTTTGTCTTGCCAGCATGTGGGAATATCTGCATGGAAACCTTTTGGTGCTTTTGGGGATGGGAACCATCCTGAGTGAAGGCAGAGCAGATGGGACATGCAGCCTGAACCAGCCTGTCTCGTTTATGCTTTATTAATTAGACATCTTATCAGAGTCATCTGTGTTTTCTTTCCTTTTCTCCTTTCCAAACCAGTTCTGCTGCTTCGCTGCCCGCAGAGCCTCTGATGAGGAGCCCAGTTTGAATCCCTGAGAGTTGCATGGCAGCACTTGTTCATTGTGCTGTGTGTTAGCACTGTAAAAACCTTGGGGAGAGGACTCAGAGGAGTTTTGTGAGCTCTGGGGAATCAGAATTTTGGGTGTTGATGGTGCTGTCCTGGTTGCACATCCTCCCCCTGTGTACTGTCAGTGTTTGTAAGAATTTCCATGGGTTAATCACAGAACCACAGAATGGTTTGAGTTGGAAAGGACTTAAAAATCAACTTGTTCCAAACCCTGCCATGGACAGGGACACCTTCCACAATCCCAGGCTGCTCCAAGCCCCATCCAGCCTGGCCTGGGACACTTGCAGGGATCCAGGGGCAGCCACAGCTGCTCTGGGCACCCTGGGCTGCTGCTTTCTGTAGGATGCTTAAAAGCTGCCATGGATCAGGAAGGTGACTGGATAAACTGGTGGAAGGAAGATACAAAGATCCCTGGGTAGAAACAGTCAGTGCTGAAGGCTGGGAAGTGTTCTGGGGAGGAAATGGTAGGGACTGGTGTGGGTCTGACCTTGCTAGACCTGCTGCTGATTGCTGTTGGAGGTACTGAATTAAGCAGATCTCAGATGGGGTCTGTTGTGCTCATGGGACAGTGTCAGGCTCCCCCTGTGCACATTCAGTTTTAAAATTTCACTGAAATGGAGAGAAGCCTTTTCCAGTGCTGGGGTGGGAGCCAGGAGTAGGGATTTTCTCAGATATCCCTTTGAACCTTTATCTCCCAGCAGGTTAACTTCTGAATCCTCAATGTCAGTGCCCTTTATCTGTATGTAAGGGTGAAGTGGGTTGTAAAACCCTTTGAGTGAACCCCTTATAGTCTCAAGCTGCTCCAGTGGAGGTTCAGGTTGGTCATTAGGAGGAAATCCCTCATAGAAAAGGTGATAAAACACTGGACTGGAACTGCCTAAGGGGTGGTGGAGTCCCCATGCCTGGAGGTGGAACAGTGGATGTGTCACTCAGTGCTCTGGTCTGGGTGACAGGGTGCTGATGGGTCACAGATTGGACTCAGTTATCTTGGAGATCCTTCAGAGCCTGGGTGATTGTGTGTGTGCCCATCTCTGAGGTGGGAGATGGTGAAACAGGAGCTGGATTCGATGATCCCTGCCTGGGTCCCTTTGAGCTCAGGATATTCTGTGATTCTCTGAAACCCCATAAAGCCACCCTGAGTATCCTTTGTGACACCTGGCTCTGTTTTATGGCCACCATTTGGTGAGCTGAAGGGAAGACCTATGGATTTGCTTTGTCTGATGCCCTTCCAGTGAAAATCCCCACTCCCTGAAAGAGCAGCAGGATCATCCCTGCACACACAGCAGGGAAATGACTTTTAACAATGGCCTGCCTTGGATACTGCCCAGATCCCTTCTCTTAGAGCAGGACAAGATGATGACCATGCCCAGGCTCTTCCCTGGCACACACACTCAGAATATGTTATCCTTGGAGTCCTTTTCCCAGGCGTGGCTGCCTTTGTGCAGGCACAGCGTGTACCCTGCTAATGGGCTGCTGGTGGCTTCTGGCAGCCACTTAATTGGGTCCCTGGGTGCTGGGATATTTCCTGCTGCTGCATCCTCTTCCCACAGCTATTCCTCCACCTTGGGAACCTCCCTGCCGATGGAGATGTGCTGCTGAGCTCTCTGCAGTGCCCAGAGGTTAAATCCCAAATAAAGCTTTGGGATTGCTCACAGCCCTGGAGGGGGGGGGGATGCACACATTGAGAGGGATTTGAATTGTGTTGTGTGTATCGAGCTGCCTGTAAACACAGCAGGAGGTTGCTGCTTCTCCAGAGCCAGGGAGCCAAAGGTGTATTGATCCCAGGGAGCTGTGGGAGCCAGGTACACACTGGGTTATTTCCAGCTGAGGATGAAATTTCTCTGTTTCCTGCCCTTCCTCCTCAACTCGTGTCAAGCTGTAATGATTTTATAACCCAAAAAAGCTGTCAGCTGATTCCTCCCCAAAGCAAGAAGCCCTGTTGCTAGGAGTGGGGTGTGGGGGGAGAAAAAAACCTCAGGAATACTCATGTTCAGCAGTCCAGCACTGCAGATAACATTGAGTCACTGCTGAAAGCCTCAAAGCAAAACAGATGTTCAGTTTCTAGTGACTGAGTAAGTATTAAAGGTACCAGATGAGCAAAGTTTTAACTGAGATACTTCATTTGTGGTTGGCAGCTGAGACAAAGCATGAGCAAACAAGGTGCAATGCAGAAATGGTCTCCCTCCTGTCTTACACATGCTGGTGTGTTTTCATAAAACTTTTTTTGTTCCATTTTTTTCCCCATTTTTTAAATATGTCTTTCCTGCTTGACTCATTCTCTCTGTAGTTGTAACCTTTAGTTCTGGGTGGGAAGGCAATTATTTTGTGAGACATGAGACCAGTGGCAGGGTGAGTGGGCTCTTGTTGCTGCCTCTGTCATCTCCTTGTTTGACAAGTCACTTCTCCAGGAGCAGTTTGTGGCTCTGAAGTTGGGGATAATTACATGTGTTGTCAAAAATAAGGGAACTGGACTTAATGGTGCATCTGCTCAGCCTGACTTTGGAATTCATGAATGAGTAGAAAACTTGGAATGTGGCTGTCATGCAGCTGTTAGCCTTCCAGCAAGAGACAAGTTTTGATGATTATATTCTTAAAAAAAAAAAAAAATTAAGATGAGGACTGTGATCCAGGATGGGCAGCCAACACTGGGAGCTTCTTGAGCTGCTGCTGGTGGAGGTGTTGGGTTCTCTTTGCTTTGATCCTTGGTGAGGAACCTGCAGCACTGTCTGGCTGTGTGGAACAGAGGTGCTGAATCCTTCCTTGCCACCCAAACCTGAGCAGCTGATAACATAAAAGGGCAGGAACTGTGTCCTGTCCCCCATCATGGGCAGCTTGTGGATTCCTCAATGAGTAGCTAACCTAAAACACATGAGAACCCTGAGAAAAAGGACCCTGATCAGAGCTTCCCTCCTTGGTAAGTCCATAAATCAGCTCATTCTGTATTTTTTGGAGGAGTGACTCTCATTGTGGCTGCTCAGCTTGGCTCTTTGCTTTGATCCCTGGTGAGGAACCTGCAGCACTGTCTGGCTGTGTGGAACAGAGGTGCTGAATCCCTCCTTGCCACCCAAACCTGAGCAGCTGATAACATAAAAGGGCAGGAATTGTGTCCTGTCCCTCCTCATCATCATGGGCAGCTTGTGGATTCCTCAGTGAGTAAAATTCCTCACCTCAAGTAAAACAGATAAGAACCCTGAGAAAAAGGACCCTGATCAGAGCTTCTCTCCTTGGTAAGTCCATAAATCAGCTCCCTCTGTGCCTTCTGACTCTCATTTTGGCTGCTCAGCACCACAGGAAGGACAGAATAGATTCTGGGGACAGAACAGACTTTGGGTTGCTTTCCTTGGCCTGTGGGAAGTGCATTTGTACTGCTGAGCCCACGTGGGAGCTGAAGCCAAGGCTCCATCCAGCCAGTCCTGCAGGATTTAAGGGTTTTTGGCAAGTTCTAGATGATTTCTATTAAGAAAAAGGCTTTTTGGATCTCTTCTGAGGGTTGCCTCCCTTTGGAGGCTTTCTCAGGAGCCCATGTGCTGAGCACTTAATCTTCCACCCCACTTAAGGGAAGAGGGACAGACACCAAACCCTGTTGGCACCTTATTTCACTTAATTCTCTCATTTAATTGCTCTTCCTTTGCCTTTTAAGAGAATCTCTGCCAAAATCAAGAAGCTCAAAATTAAAGTAATTATTGTGGTGATGGAAGCAATCAAAGAGGCCACACCAGGCTCCTGCTCTGTGTGCTGTGGAGGAAGGAGCAGCCTGGGACTGAGCTCATCTCCTGGGACACGCTGAGCTCCAAGAGTTAATTTTGTTCCTGACTTCTCTGTCCATGAGTAATCCATTTGTGCTGGGAGGAAATGGCAAGTTCTTGCAGTGAGGACAGGCTTCACTGCTGGAGAAAATGATGCCTATTTATCATATGATGCTCTCTGTGCCTTTTTTTATTTGTCCTTCATCTGAACTAAGCTCTTTGGTGATGAGCTTCCCTGTCTGACAGCAAATTTTGTAGAGGTTTACAAGTGGGTTTTTTTTTCTTTCCTGCATTTGCTGTTTGCCTGCAATTCCTCACCAGTTTGTGCTGGGAAGGAGCTGGACAGGAAAGGAGCTGGGAGTCCTGCTGGGCATCAAACAAAGTGCCCAAAAAGGGACAGTGGTGGCCTGGGCTGGGTGAGACAAAACTCTTCCAGCAGGCCCAGGGAGGGGATCCTGCCCCTCTGCTCAGCACTGGGGAGGCCACACCTGCAGCACTGGGTGCCAGCACAGGAGGGACATGGACAGACTGGGGACAGCCAGGGAGGGGCTGGAGCATCTCTGCCCTGAGGGAGAGCTGGGACTGCTCAGAAGGAGAAGAGAAGGTTCCAGGGAGAGTGGAGTGCTCAGGAGAGAGAAGTTCCGAAGGGTGGGAGAGCTGGGAATGCTCAGAAGGAGAAGAGAAGGTTCCAGGGAGAGCTGGGAGTGCTCAGGAGAAGAGAAGGTTCCAGAAGGGCTGGGAGAGCTGGGACTGCTGGAGAGGAGAGGAGAGGAGAGGAGAGGAGAGGAGAGGAGGGAGAGAGGAGAGAGGAGAGGGAGAGGGGAGAGGAGAGGAGAGGAGAGAGAGAGAGGAGAGAGAGGAGAGGAGAGGAGAGGAGAGGAGAGGAGAGGAGAGGAGAGGAGAGGAGAGGAGAGGAGAGGAGAGGAGAGGAGAGGAGAGGAGAGGAGAATACTAAAAAAGAAGGGAGAGGAAGAGAAGAGAAGAGAAGAGAAGAGAAGAGAAGAGAAGAGAAGAGAAGAGAAGAGAAGAGAAGAGAAGAGAAGAGAAGAGAAGAGAAGAGAAGAGAAGAGAAGAGAAGAGAAGAGAAGAGAAGAGAAGAGAAGAGAAGAGAAGAGGTTTCAGGAAGGGCTGGGAGAGCTGGGAATGCTCAGAAGGAGAAGAGAAGGCTCCAGGGGCCTCATCCCTGCCCATCCACACCTGCAGGGAGGACAGAGCCAGGCTGTCAGTGGTGGCCAGGGACAGGACAAGGGGCTGTGGGCACACAGTGACCACAGGAGGGTCCCTCTGAACAGCAGGGAACACATTTTGGCTGTGAGGTGCTGACACAAATTGCCCAGGGATGTTGTGGATTGTCCATCTTTGGGAATATTCAGCATTTATCTGTCCACAGTCATGGGCAGCTGGCTGTGTGTGGCCCTGCTGAGCAGGGAGTTGGAGCAGACAATCTCCAGAAGTTTCTTCCACCTCCACCACTCTGAGCCACAGAGCTCAAGGTCCTCAGGAGATGCAGGGCTGGGCTGAGCCCTCTGCAGGGGTGTGACTCGTGCACAAATGCATTTGGCATCCAACAGCACTGTGTGATCACATCTCCTTTGCTGTGAGAATGTAAAATGGCTCAATAATTCTTCTCCTGCTGTTTTGGATTAATTTCTATCTTTATGCTGTGTGTTTTTTATGCTTGTTTCCTCCTTTCACCTTCCCAGCTGTCTCCTCAGAGCAAACTTCCGTGACTCTTATTGTTCTGCTTGTTTTCATTCTCCTTCTTGGGTAAATGTTTGGTGGGGTTTTTTTAAGTGTGGTTTCCTAAAGCTCTGCAAAATGCTATTTTCCTGCTCCATTTTAAAGTATTACTTGCAAAAGAAAGAGCAAGGAGCTTTAATTCAGGTGCATGACTTCCTTTATCTGCTTTTCTTTTCAAAAGTGACTAAAGCCACTGATAAATAATGCTAATTTTTGCTGCCATCTGTGAATGCAGGACCAAGCTGTTTCAGAGCAGCATTTTTAGTGCTGTGTCTATTCAGAAGGGAAGGAAAAAGGCTCTTTGCTTTAGCAGCACTAACCTATCTCCCACAAGTTGTAGTCTGTGCTCCCATCTACCACTAAAACCCAAAGCAAACAAAGATTCTTGCAGAGACAGGAAACCTTTTGGGTGTAATTGCTGGGAGGTCTTTTTGCTTGCAGGATTTTTGGGTTCACCCAGAAAAGCAGGGCTGCGGTTCGCTGGGCTGGATTTCTGACGAGCTCTCACTGGGCTTTAATTGGACTTTTTTGGCAGCTCTGGGAGTTTCAAACACCCTCTGCAAGAGTCTCCTTGGCCATGCTGAGTGAAAATGTCCCAGGGAAGGAGGGAGGGAAGGGCTGGTGCATGGTGGAGGCACAGCTGAGCTACGCCCTGATGACAGCCCTGCCTCCAGGCTCCTTTATTTTGGCCTGGAGCCTTAGTTTACATAATCCTGCCCTGGTCCCTCATCTTGTGCATGGATCAGCCTCAGAAGACCCTCCAGTTTGACCAGATCAAACTGGGAAGCAGCTCTCTCCCATCATCTGAGCCAAGAAGTGCTGGTGTTGGTGCAATCAGGTGGCTTTGGCTGGATCAGACCTCACCAGTGCCAGGACTTGATTTGGGGGCTCTTTTGGAGGCTGGAAAAAAGAAACCAAACCTTGAACATGGTCTGGAGAGCTGTGGAACAGGTGGAGCCTGTGTATTGAATAGGTGCAGCCCTGCATGGGGGAGGTCTCACCTGCACAGTCCTGGTGGCTTTTTCTCATGTGTTTATCTCTGTTGTGTGAGGTTCCCAAACCAGAACTGGACTGTGATTTAGGATCAGTTTTCCAAACCAGAGCTGGACTGTGATTTAGACTAGAAGTGGACTGTGATCTAGGATCAGTTTCTCCCAAACCAGAACTGGACTGTGATTTAGGAGCAGTTTCCCAGACCAGAACTGGACTGTGATTTAGGATCAGTTTCCCATTCCCAAACCAGAATTGGACTGTGATTTAGGATCAGTTTCCCAGACCAGAATTGGGCTGTGATTTAGGATCAGTTTTCCAAACCAGAATTGTGCTGTGATTTAGGATCAGTTTCTCCCAAACCAGAATTGGCTTTGATTTAGGATCAGTTTTCCAGATCAGAACTGGACTGTGATTTAGGATCAGTTTTCCAAACCAGAATTGTGCTGTGAGTTAGGATCAGTTTCTCCCAAACCAGAATTGGACTGTGATTTAGGACCAGAATTGAACTGTGATTTAGGATCAGTTTCCCAGACTGGAATTGGACTGTGATTTAGACCAGAACTGGACTGTGATTTAGGATCAATTTTCCAAACCAGAACTGGACTGTGATTTAGGATCAGTTTCCCAGATCAGAACTGGACTGGGATTTAGGATCAGTTTCTCCCAAACCAGAATTGTGCTGTGATTTAGGATCAGTTTCTCCCAAACCAGAATTGTGCTGTGATTTAGGATCAGTTTCTCCCAAACCAGAATTGGACTGTGATTTAGGACCAGAATTGGACTGTGATTTAGGATCAGTTTCCCAGACTGGAATTGGACTGTGATTTAGGACCAGAACTAGACTGTGATTTAGGATCAGTTTCCCAAACCAGAACTGGACTGTGATTTAGGATCAGTTTCCCAAACCAGAACTGGACTGGGATTTAGGATCAGTTTCCCAGATCAGAACTGGACTGTGATTTAGGATCAGTTTTCCAAACCAGAATTGTGCTGTGATTTAGGATCAGTTTCCCATTCCCAAACCAGAATTGGGCTGTGATTTAGGATCAGTTTCCCAAACCAGAACTGGACTGTGATTTAGGATCAGTTTCCCATTCCCAAACCAGAATTGGGCTGTGATTTAGGACCAGAACTAGACTGTGATTTAGGATCAGTTTCCCAAACCAGAACTGGACTGTGATTTAGGATCAGTTTCCCAAACCAGAATTGTGCTGTGATTTAGGATCAGGTCTTTAGGGAAGCTTGTCACAGTGATGTGTAATAGCATAATAAAACCCTAACTGCTTCACTTTAATGTGTCAAATGACTCATTTCCAGTGTCAGCTGGGAGAGATGAGGCTCTATGAGATAAGTAAGATTTGCATGAGGAGGGAATATTGAGTAATGGACCCACAGCTATAATTGGAGGAGGAATAGATCTTCCATTTCAGAGCTGAGGAAGTGGTTTATCTGCCCAGTGTGTAAGTGGATGATTCTTCTCTCAACTCAACTTCCTCCACATATTCCCCACTTCCTCTGTGTAATATTCCTGTTATTTATAACTGCTGCATTGAATCCTAGAGGCAGATGCTGCCTGCATTTCTGTATTCTATAGAAGTTGAGGTCCAACAGGTTGGTGGATAGTTTTGACCTTATAGGAGCAAAGAATTTATATGGAAGCAGGGAAAACATTTATGTCCCTATAACTAGACCCTTTTTCTCTTTATTTATATGTCTGAATGTAGAGCAGCCCTGTCCATCTCTTCCCATCCCACAGAAGCCAGGGAAGTGGCAGACAGACATACAAAGGATTATTATATTTGATCAGGCTTGGAAATGGGCTGGAGATAAAGCTCTTGGTGTTTACTGGACCATTAAACATTTATTATCATCTCTCCAGCGTGCTGGTGGTGCTGTAAATAACAGCTGTGACAAAAGAGTGGGGTCAGCAGTTGCCTTTTGCACCAATATTTGTAAATGCAGAAGCAGGTCCTGTGATTTTGAAGAGCTTGGCTGGGGGGAGCATCTGCCCAATGCCATGGAGAAAAGGGGCAGATGAGCCAGCCAGAGCTCCTCTTTATCACAAAGAAATGCTGAAATCGTAGGAAGTGGGAGAATTCAAACAACAATGAAAAAAAGATTAGAGCCAGAGTGAGGAGTTAATTTCTCCCTGCCCTTCCTAACAAAAATACTTAATGCACTTGGATCAGAACAGCTTTTGGATCTGGATTTAATTAGGTGGAAGGAGGGTTCAGGCCTCTCTCTCCCCAGCTCAGCCACACTCCACGAGGCATTTCCATCATCAGATTTTTATTTCCCTCTCCCCCTTCCCAGGATTTTGCAGGGATGGGAGAAGTGTTGCTGCAGGGCTGGAACTCAGCTCATGGGGCCTGAGCTGCAGCACCTGGATGGATGATGGGGCTTTTGAAAGGGGGAATATGAAAGGATTACTCCATTGCTGGGAGGCCACAGCCTGGTGATTCCTACTGCAGGCAATCCCTCTGAAGTCAATGGGATTGGAAAGCGTGTAAATCAGTATGGAATTCAGCATTTTCCTGGAAAAGTGTGAGGGGGATATTTGTTTTACTTGCATATAAATTACTTCTAATAAGTCTCCACAGGCACAACTGATCCTTCTCATCACTCTGTTGCTCCTTCCAGTCCCAGAGTTGCTCTTGCCCTCTCATTTTTAAATCATTTTGCCAGAAAAGCCTCCTGTGTGGGAATTGTGAGTGCTTGGGAAGCGTTGCTGGGAGTGACTCGGGCGGGAGCGAGTCCTCGTGCGCTCGGGACCTGCGGTGTGAGCAGAGAAAGGAGCCAGGCTTGTTTTCACACTCCCTCATTCTGTGTCTCTGCCATGCTTCTGTTCCACCATTCAGATGTCAGCAGGCTGAGGGATAATTAGAGGGAGCCTGTTTTGCTGCAGAGCCGGATTGGGAATGCACATGGCCGTGAGCAGGCTGGGTTATTCCTTGGGGAATGGAGTGGGAGTCCAGGGAGCACTGCTGCTCCTTCCCTGTGCCTGCAGAATGGATCTCCTTTCTCCAACTTCAAATAAATCCACAGAAACACGGAATGGTTTGGGTTGGAAGGGATCTTTGAGATGTTTTAGTTCCAAGACGAGTTGTAGGGACAACTTCAACTAAACCAGGTTGCCCCAATCCCCATCCATCCTGGCCTTGGACACTTGCAGGGATGTTGGATGTGAGGATTTGGCTCTCTAGCCTGGCAGTCTCCATCACCTTCATTAGAATGTTTAAGGGACACCTGGAAGCTGCTCTTTGTGGTGGTGTTCACAGGGGTCTTAGGATGAGGGAAGAGATGAGGATCTGACTCCATGTTTCAGAAGGCTGATTTATTATTTTATGATGTATATTATATTAAAACTATACTAAAAGAATAGAAGAAAGGATTTCATCAGTAGGCTGGCTAAGAATAGAAAAAGAAGGAATGAATAACAAAAGCTTGTGGCTTGGACTCTCTGTCCGAGCCAGCTGGGCTGTGATTGGCCATTAATTAGAAACAACCACATGAGACCAATCACAGATCCACCTGTTGCATTCCACAGCAGCAGATAACCATTGTTTACATTTTGTTCCTGAGGCCTCTCAGCTTCTCAGGAGGAAAAATGCTAAGGAAAGGATTTTTCATAAAATGTGTCTGTGACAGCTGTTGGAGTATTGGTTCTGCTGCTGCCTTTGCTGTGGGTGGGTGGTTTGGGTGCTCATTCTCTGTGAGGCTTCAATGCCCTAATAAAGCATTAGAACAAAGAGCATCAGCTTTTCTCTTACTTCATCAAGGAGGGCATTGAATTTTGCCAGATGTTCCCACACTACAGGTGGTTTCAGCTGTTTTAGACTCACCTTAAAAAATGCACCTCTCCTGTTTGCACAATATGTAGAAGATGTAACCAACTTTAAAATGAGATCTAAGACTGGAGGAGTCCTACAGAAAGTAACTGAGGAGCCAAATATGAATAACTGAGGAGAGAACCAAGTCCCATGAAGTGGTTGCCAAGGGAATAATTCCCTTGTCTCTCCCCCAGCCTGGTGGAATATTGTTTTCCTGTCTTGCCAACATACCCACAGCTCCAGAGAAGCCACTCTCCTGTAGATGCTTTGACTGATACATTTCTAATTCCACCTTGGGGTTGTTTTCATGAGCAGAGGAGCCTTTGAAGGCACCTTGCCCTGTTCCAGGCCTCCAGAAGGGTTTGTGCTGTCCAGAGGTTTGTCCTCTCTTCCCACTGGTGCTGGCTGGCCTGATGAGTACCTGGCTGCTGCCCACAAACCTTCACTTTCCTCCCCAAAAATAAGGGCATTTTTAAGGCAGCAATCTAGATTTGGATGTAAAATCTTGCAGAAAATGAGATCATTCCAGCTTCAGGCCAAGTGGTGTGTGTTCTTTGGTGTCCTCTCTGCAAAACAGAACAATTTAAGACTCTTTTTTTTTTTGTTGTTAATTAACTGCTGCTGTATTAGCAGGCTGTGGGTTATTCCCTGAAATATGAGTTGTGGTCTTCAGTCTTCTCCTTGACCATCTCCCTATCTTCTGCAAGCTGAGCTTGGAATACTTGGATAAACTTATTTTATATGAGGACTGCAATAATGTCTGGAAAAATCTCAGTTTAATGGGACAATCCCAGTCATAAAGAACAGAACCCAAGCATTTGGGGCAGAAAAGGCTGTTTCACCTTGGCACAAGCCACTCACTGGGTGTTCCTCTCTTCCAGGGTGCTTTGAGAATAATCATCAGCCTTAACAAGGATTGATTGTGTGCTCCTCATCCTCCTGGTTTGGTTTTTATCAGAAGAAGCTTTGGCTGTGGCGTCGGGGAGGCGAAGAGGTGAATGAAGGTCCCTTCCAAGGTACAGCAGAGGCATGGCTGAGGTGTTTGGGGTGTGCAGCTGGTGCTGGTGCAGCCTTTGGAGGTTCCAGGGTGTGCAGCTTCCTCATGGGTTCACATCCCTCAATCCTACAAGGAGGAATCTGCACTCCATCGTTCCCTTGTTCAATCCTAATGAGCTCAATCTTCTTAGTGTTGGCTTTGTTTTGGTGCAACCTTGGATAAATCCAGGGTTTGTCTCCATTTACCTTTAAAGAATCTTTCATGTTTGAAACTTCTGGGTTGTGTCATGAGTAGAGTTTGGGCATCAATATTTGAGCTATTTTTAAGATCATTTTTAATAAATTTCTTTTTGCTGTCTATTCAAACCAGTATTAGACTAAAGTATACTGAATTGGTATTAGACAGAAATATATTCTTACTTTCATGCAGATGGGCACGAATTCTTGCATAAATGATTTATAAAGGAGGGGGAAAGAAAAAGCCCAGAGTCTTTCTAAGGAAAAGAAGGCCATGGAGTAAGAAGGAAGGTTCCAGAGTAAGAAGTGTTACTCAGGACATTGGTGAATAAAAACCCAACATCCATCAGGGAGTCTGTGGGAAGTTTTTCTGGTCAAAGTTCTTCCCGTGGTCTAACCTGTGGAAAAGATTGAAGAATGCTTTTAGAAATGAAAAATAAAAACCCTACTGTAAGATTTCTTGTTGGGTGTTTGGAAGGACTCGTTCCAGCCCAGGTGGATTCAGTGCTGGGATGGTGCTGCTGGAGCAGCAAAGGGAGATGTGCCTGTGAAACCTGGGATTTGTATCAACAAGGTCTTTTCCTCAAGCATTTCTTGTTGCTGTGGCTTTCACAGGTTCACCCTGGCTGGAGAAGTAGTTTGTATTTGTGGTTTGATATTTCCCTAAAGCCTCCACACAGGGTCCAGCTGACACTGCTTGCTTCACAAACTTAACCAATTTATGGTTTCCTATAAAAATTCTTCAAACTCATTGCAAATCTGATTTGATACTTCAGTGCCAAACTGAAGCCAATCCTAACTTTTAGGGTTGACTAAATCCTTCCCTTGGAATCTGTGATATTTAGCAGTGAGTTTCACATCTGTTTGTGTGTGTTCCTCTCTGTACTTCACTGAATTTCAGTGTTTTGCTACCTGTATTTTTAAGTTGGTTTTTTTAATTGTTTTTTTCTTGCTCACTTTTTACTTTGTGGAAAACTCCTCTTTGAGGTCAACAGCTGAATGAATCCCAGTAATTAGAGTTGTCCTGTGCAGGGCCAGGAGTTGGACTTGGATGATCCTTGTGGGTCCCTTCCAACTCAGGTATTCTATGATTATAATTTACTAATTTTACATTTACATAGTTTTTTATTATTATAATTTTTAAGAAGTGGCCAGCTGTCCTAGGAGAAAGACTTTGTCTTTGGTGCCTGCTTTCTCCATAGCTGATCCCAGAAAATGAATAAATTCAATGAGACTGAAGTCTCAGAATTAATTAATATGTGATGCTCAGCATAAACATTAATAGACTAAATTCCACTTATTTTTAAGTTTCTACTAGTATAAGAAAATGATTTTTTAGAGAAGCAAGAGCTTGGATGTGCCTGTCAGGGCTTCTGAGCTGTTTGGGGTTGGAATTCAGTGGCCAGCTGGAATCCTGGAGCTGCTGGGATTGGCAGGATGTGCCTGGAGCCACGTGAAGAGCAGTGGCCATGGGCTGATCACTGCTGTGAGTGGCCAGGTGAAATGGTCCCAAAAATTTGTGAGTTTGTGTGTTTGTGAGTGTTTTGTCTTGTATGATGAAACCCCATGTGGATGTGACTCTGTTGGCTGAAGTGAAATAGTCCCACAGCACTTTCCTTTTAAAATTTGGATTAAAACAGCAGCTTCTTCAACAGAATCCTTTAGGAATAAGACAGCAAAGTCCATCCTGAGGTCATGGGACTTGTTCACCACCTCATGTGGTGTGGGATTCAGAGATGGAGTATCAGAGGTATCCATCATACCCAGAGCCTCTTGACTCCTGTGGGCTACTGGAAAGGCATTTTGGGCTGAATGTTTGTTCTCTCTCTAAAATGATGGTTATGAAGCAGCTGATGGAGCTGGAAGGGTTTGTGCACCCATTTCTGCTTGTGTTTCATTATCCATCACTTCCTGATTGGTGTCACAGGGCCAGAGCATTCACATTTGGATTATGTGGGGGAAAAGTGATGCATGAAACCCATACAAAACTGCCCACTCAGGTTTCTGGGCTTTGTTTGCACTGGTCACATTCACTTGTCACAAGTTGCTGTCTTCTTTATGTCAGCCCTTTCAGCAGTGTCACACTTTTATTCCAGCTCAGGCAGAGCAGCAGCAGTGCTGGCAGAGCAGGGAGCCTGTGTTTGCAGAGCACAGGTGAGAACACTTCTGAATTTAGATCTGAAATGTTGATTATACCCTAAAAAGGTTCTTCTTGTGCAATTGGAAACCTTGGGATCCTGGACATCATTGCAGTCCAAGCACTCTGTAGAGATCATGGTGGTCTCAAATCAAAATTGGCTTGAAAAATTGGCATTCCTGGAGGAGGGGAAGAAGAATGAGAGGTAGGAACAGACCCACTACCAGACAGGTGCTGTCTGTCCCAGAGGGTATGGGTGGGAATTGTAGAATATTTGGTTGGAAAGGTTCTTTAAAGGTCACCTCATTCCCTCCCTGCCATGGCAGGGACACCTTCCACCATCCCAGGTGGCTCCAAGCCCTGTCCAGCCTGGCCTTGGGCACTTCCAGGGATCCAGGGACAGCCACAGCTTCTCTGGGCACCCTGTGCCAGGGCCTCCCTGCTCCCAGAGTCAAGAAATTCCTTCTAAAATCTGGGTTCACACATTTTCCATCATAATTATTTTCATGATCCCAGCAGGTTTACAGGAAGGGTAGGTGGGAAGCATTCCTAATGCCATGCAAAACCTGAAATGGGAATGTGGGCAGGATCATCTTCTCCAAGTCCTTAGACCACCAGCCCTGAATTAGGCTCACAGAAATAGTTTTGTTTGAGAAAATCAAGAGCCTTGTTCAGAAATGCTGGAATTTCTTTGGAAATTCAGCTTTCAAAACCCGCAGAGGAGCCACCTCTGCTCCCGCGGCGGGTCGGAAGCTGGGTTTTTTGGGATTGCTGCCAAGAAACATTTCTTGGAAACCCTTCAGTGTGCAGTGTGAACAGCAGGACAGGAGGTCTGGGTTTGAACTCAGGATGATAAAACCAGGGAGGTTTTGGCAGGGCTGTGTTCAGATGCTTCATTCTTGGCCTTTCTCCTTGGGGTGTGCGGGCAAACTCCTGCCTGGGCTGGCTCAGAAACTTCCACTTCCCTCTGACTTTGTAGCAAAGCTGAATTTTCCACTGACTGGGAAAGTTTTTCAGATTGAAACAGCTCTCTAATTTTTTGGATGGATTTCTCCAACTCATTGACTACACCTAATCTGTATTTTTGAATGGAGCTAGTGCTGAACCTTCCCTGCAGAGGTAAAAATTTTCATAAAATGGTTTGGTTTGGAAGGCACCGTCTGCTTCAACACAGGTACATCCTCCTCTAGACCAGGTTGCTCCAAACCCCATCCAGCCTGAGAATTCCCTGAAACCATCCCCTGATTTTGTGATTCTTTGAAAATGGGTGAAGCTGGAGCTTGGAGTATCAATTACCCCTTGACCCAGGTCAAACTTTCCCCTTTTCTTCTGTTCCCCATTGCTCTCTCTGAATCCCTTCTTTCTATTTTTTTTAAGGAAACTATAAAATTTATGTGGAGAAGGAAGGAAAATCTCTTTCTTACTGCAAGGGCCAGGTCAGCATCTTTTTTTTTTAAAATCCCTGTGAGAGCAATTTGTCAGAAAACCTTGTGGGAAGCACAGAGCTTGAGCCTAGAGGAGCCAAGCTGAGCTTGAACACCCCCTTGATTTGAGCTCATATCACCAGCAGGACCAGAAATCTTTTTATCAGTGACTTTACAGGATAAGAAGGAGAATTTCCCAAAGAATGGATTCTTCCTTAAGTTTCATTCTCCAAGGAGGCCCTGAGAAAAGCAGATCCACTGGGAAGTTGGTAGCTCCAGACAAGTAGGTGCATGCTCTGGTGTGCATTCTCACCTGTAGGTACACAGAGAGCTTTCCCAAATTGCCCAGAACCTGAGAAAATGGAGATAAAATCACAAAGGCAATTGCAGTTAATTACACTTCCAAGGCAACTGGAGATTGGTTGGAATCCTGTGGGATTTCTGAGGCCTCCCAGTGCAGTTTCAGGTGCAGTGTGGGCAGGAAGGTTTGGTGTCTGTGGTTGGAGATGTCTCAGTTGTGACTGTGGGCTCTGTGCATGTCACCCCCAAAACACAGCTATTGTCCCATGGCAAATTCTTCACAGAAATTTTGAGTTTTGGTTAAAAAAATACAAGAAATAAAAAGCATTTTGTGCATGACTGAACTTTGTTGTTCTTTTTTCACCTAAATGCTTTCCCATTTCTTCCCATCCTCACCAGAACCTGGCCTGAATTTTGTGTTTTGGGCAATGGAAAAAAGCCATAAAATAAGACAGTAATATCTTATTTTCTATTATGTGAGCTTGGAAAATTAAAGGAAAGCCTAACTTTTAACTCCAGTATAACCAAAGTCTGAAGGAATTCAGCAGTGGGAGTCAAAAATACATAAAGCTGTATGGGACAGTATTTCCCTTCTGTTCCTGAGGGAATTTAGCTCAAAAAATGCTCTGCTAACTTCAGAATTTTGCTTGACCCAACCTTTGAGTCTCCAAACCCATTGTAACCGTGTCCTATCCACTCATTATTACCTGAATTTTCAGTTTTTCAGTCCATGTGAGTATTTGTTCAGGCCTAGACTTCACCAAAAACACATGATGTTTTTAAAAAAGATAACACAGACTTGTTTTTATTCCCTTAAGATGGCAAATCTTTCTTCAAGGAATCATGAATTAAACAAGACAGTGCCTCACAGCGGGGTATTAAGGAAAAAATAATAATTTTTTAAAAAGCCTTTGGAATGGTCTTTCCCTCTGGCATCTTCACTCAGGTTCTGCAATCAGTGATTCAAAGGAGGTTTTGTGGGGAGCAGAGATGCAGGAGCTGATATGACTTCCCCAAGGGTGAGAACTTTGAGAGCAGGGACCTGAGCATTAATCTCTTTAATTCCAGCTCAGCACTTCACTGTGAGATCATTACTTTGTGGGATTAATCCCTGCAATGCCTCCAAAGCCTCTAAAACCATAATGCTGCACATGTATTGAGGAATTCTGCTGCCAGTGGAGTATTTGGGATCTATTGCCATCCCTGACACCTTTTTGCTTCAATTTTGAGTATAGGGAAACATTCCCTGGCCTTGGTTTGTCTTTCTCTGTTTTAATCATCAAGGTTGATGTTGTCTTCTTGGAGGAATTCTGTTTTCAATAGGGATAAAGAGTTCTCAGTGCAGAAATCAGCTGAAATGCATTTGATAAGTACATGTAAAACTCAGCAATGTCAGCATCATTCAGAGTTTTCTTGCAGTGATGAGTAACATGTTGTGTTCTTAAAACTCATTTCCTAAAGCCAGGAGAGCAGTAACAGGACACAGTCTGTGTCCATAGGCCCCTCCATCCCAAATAACCTCCAAGCATTTCCAGCCACGTTTGAGAAACTTCAAAATCCTCAAATCTTGCAAATTCTGTGAAAACTGAGTACCAGTGGGAGGAGGGGCTGGGTGGAGAGACCTTGAGACTTCCCAGACTCGATGCAAATTCTGCAGTCTAAATTTACTTCTTAGGTAATCCATGTCTGATTTTTAGGATGTGTGGAAACTCAGGGCATTGGGAATATTTCTCTGTCTGCTCTGGGGTGCCCTGCTCCCCAGGGAAGCACTGACTTTCATGGAGAAAATTTTCTAGAGCTCAAGATAGACCAGAATCCACAAAAGTGTGAAATAGATTATGGAGAGCAGTGTAGGTGTATCACTGGGTGAGAAATTGAGGTTTTGGGATTTTTAGTATGTTGTGGATGGAAGCAAGATGGAGGGCACAGGGTGTCATCCTGGGTTTCTTCTTCCTTCTTCATGGGTTTGGGTGGCATTTTGTAATTGGGCAGAAAAGTCCTCATTGTGGGCTCTGTGGGATCAGTTATTGGGTTAAAAGAAAAAATAATCGAAGTGTCAGTTCTTAATTGGATAGTTTAGTCTTAAAAGACCTTGTAACAAAAACTTGTTGGCCATTTTGTGCCTTCTAATGAAAAGCTGCAGAACTCACAGCACTGAGACTGTTTTACTGATAAAAAAAATAATAAATACCTGAGTCCAAACATGAATTACTGTCTCAAGTGCCTTCAATCCAGACCTAGAAAAACCAACAACTAAAACCCCCACAAGGACGATGCCAATTCCTCAGATGAGGTCATGGTGTTACCAAAGCCTTGAGTGTGAGCTGGGCAGTCACTTTGCCCTTCCGCTGCCTTAACCCCAATTTTATTCAGGATAAATAAAATAAATCAATCCCTGGGAGGCACGTGCTGCCCCTTTCTCACTGGCAGATTCACCAGCAGCACCTCACACATCTCAGACTCTTTGTGAATCCCCCGCTGGCACCCAGAGCCCCGGCAGAGTCGGATGCTGTCACGTTGCAAAGTGTGAAATTGAAGATTCAGCCCCACTTTGATGCTTTGGCTCTGTGAGCAGCAGAATTAATGTGGTTCAGCATATTAATGAGGGAATATTTATTGTTCAGGGCTGGCTGGTGGTGCTGAGCTTCACCCTTGGAAAATTCCTGGGAGGATGCTCTTCCTCTGGGGATGGCTCTGTGGGGTCCTTGGCAAACAACTGGCATGGCAGTGGCAGGGGAAAAACCCAACTTTCAACGCTTTCAAAATTATTATAATTTATAAAATTATTTAAATTAAATTTTAATTTCAATTTCTTATATCTTTTATTAAAATATTTTTATTAAAATATCTTATTATAAAATATATTACTAAAATGATTTTAAAATATTTGTTCATAAAATACCTTCAGGGAGGTAGGAGGAGGGATTGAAGTGGAAATTGTGGCTTTTCATGGAGAGAAAGTGAGGGTGAAACTAAGGAGAGGCCCAAGCCCACAGGTCACCACAAGGATAAAATTAAGATGCCAACAGCTTTCAGCATCACTGAGGCCATTAAAAAATGTTGGGTTTATTTTGGAGAAGCCTTTCTGCAGCACTGTGTGGGTCACTGACATCTGTTCATTTGAATTGCAATGGAACCAAAATGAGTGAAAGTGTTCTTTTAATTTTGGTCTGGCTTTGGTGGAAAAGCACTTAGAGCTAAAAAAGAACTTAGAACTAAAAGCTGGTGGTGGTACCTGGAAATACTGACTGGAGAAGGCTCCATTGAAATAAAACATTTTATGAACACAGAACTTCAAAATTCTGTGTGTTTGTCAGGTGCCAGATCCTTTGGGCTTAGCTTTAATTAATTAATTAATTTAATTAATTATTTATATATTTATATTTAATATCTATTTAATATATATTTATGTATTACTGTATATTTATTTATAATTATTTATTTATCTACATATTATAAAATTAATTATTTACATATGCTCTATATATATTTAATATATATTTTATATATTAATTAATTAATTAATTTATTTATTTATTTATTTACTTATTATAAAATTAATTATTGCTTTCTCCACATCCAGCTTTTATATCCTTGGGGTGGAAAGAAAAGAAAAATTAAATTTCACCAAAATAAATTAAATTCCACAAAAAAATTAATTTATTTCATTTTTAAATTATAAGATTATGTATTTATTTATATTTCATGTATATTTATATTTAAATATATATTTGATATTTATTTTTATATATATTTATATTTATTTATTTATTTAGTATAAAATTAATTATTGTCTTCTCCACATCCAGCTTTTATATCTCTGGAATGAAAAGAAAGGAAAAATTAAATTCCAAAAAAAAAAAAATTCCACCCAAATAATTTATTTATTTCTTTATTTATCCTAAGATTAATTATTTATATATATTTAATATATATTTATAAATTATATATTTAACATATATTTATATATATTAATATATATAGTTATAATTATTTCTTTACTTATTTTTCTATTTATTATAAAAATAATTATTTATATATATTAATATATATTAATATATATTTATCTATTTAATATATATTATATATTAATATTTAGATTTATTTATTTATTATAAAATTATTATTGTCTTCTCCACATCCAGCTTTTATATCCTGAATGAAAAAAAGGAAAAATTAAATTCCACCAAAATAAATAAAATTCCACAAAAAAATTAATGTATTTATTTTTTAAATTATAAGATTATTTATTTATTTATATTTCATGTATATTTATATTTAAATATATAGTTGATACTTATTTATATATTTATATATTTATTTATTTATTATTATAGATTAATTATTGTCTTCTCCACATCCAGCTTTTATATCCCGGGGGTGAAAAGAAAAGAAAAATTAAATTTCACCAAAAAAATTAAATTCCACCCCCAAAAATTATTTATTCATTTATTCTAAGATTAATTATTTATATATTTAACATATATTTATATAAATATATATAGTTATAATTGTTTCTTTACTTATTTTTCTATTTATTATAAAAATAATTATTTATATATATTTAATATATATATTTATCTATTTAATATATATTATATATTAATATTTAGATTTATTTATTTATTTATTATAAAATTAATTATTGTCTTCTCCACATCCAGCTTTTATATCCCTGGGGTGAAAAGAAAAGAAAAATTAAATTTCATTAAAAAAATAAATTCCACCCCCCAAAAAAATTATTTACTTATTCTAAGATTAATTATTTATATATATTTAATATACATTTATAAATTATATATTTAACATATATTTTTATATATATAAATATATATAGTTAAAATTAATTTACTTATTCTTCTATTTATTAAAAATAATTATTAATATATATTAATATATATTTATCTATTTAATATATATTAATATATATTTATCTATTTAATATATATTATATATTAATATTTAGGTTTATTTATCTATTTATTTATTTATTATAAAATTAATTATTGTCTTCTCCACATCCAGCTTTTATATCCCTGGGGTGAAAAGAAAAGAAAAATTTAATTCTACAAAAACAAATCAAATTCCACCCAAAAAAATTTATTTATTTCTTTATTTATTCTATGATTAATTACTTATATATATTTAATATACATTTATAAATTATATATTTAACATATATTAACATATATTTATATATAGTTATAATTATTTTACTTATTTTTCTATTTATTATAAAAACAATTATTTATATATAATATATATTTATCTATTTAATATACATTATATAATAATATTTAGGTTTAGTTAGTTAGTTAGTTAGTTAGTTAGTTATTATAGAATTAATTATTGTCTTCTCCACATCCAGCTTTTATATCCCAGGGGTGAAAAGGATAGAAAAATTAAATTCCACCAAAAAAAAAAAAGAAAATCCACCAAAAACAATTAAATTCCACCAAGAAAAAAAATTAAATTCTGAACCACACAGTCCAGAACTGAAAGCAGCACCTTGCCATGGTGTTGCCTGGAGAACCCAAAGAGTTTTAGGAGCCGGATTGGAAATTCCAAGAGCAAACCAGGAATATTTGCAACCAACTTGCAGCGTGAAACCCTGCAGGATTTGCCAATGCTCTGCATTTCCAGCGGCTCTCCCAGGTCAGGAAACAAGGCTGGATTCCTGTGTGTGATATTTCTGACACACAATGTTATCTTGGGGATTGTTAGCTCGGCTTTTCTGTGCCGTGCCGAGGGTGGGGCAGAGGTTAATTGGTCATGTTCATGGATTTCATGTTCCTAATTTGGGCTCTCAGTGCTGTCCTTGGGTTGGGAGGGAGTTGCAGGAATTATTCATTCTATTGTGGTGCTGTCACATCTGTGGTGTGGGGAGATGGCTGCAGTTACATCACTGCAAAAGCTCATTCAGTGAAGTTTTGGGGTTTTCTCCTGTTTATTCCGTGCTGGAAAGTCCTGAGAATCCTAATGGATGGACTTGGTGGGAAACCAGACCTGTCTGGACAGACCTACACCCAGCTGAGGAACAGGAACTGCTCACTTCGTATTTATTCAAACCCATCTCTGGCAAAATGTCTTTAATTCTCCCAAAATGTGTCTCTTTGGACATGTGTTCTGGAAATGGAATGGAAACTAGTGCAGAGTTCATGGCTTTGTGGTTACAGGGCTTTTTTCCTTCATAGAATTACAGAATTACAGAATTGTTTGGGTTGGAAAATGCCTCTAAGATCATTGAAGCCAGCACTGCCAAGGCCACCACTAACCCCTGTCCCCAAGTGCCACATCCACTTGGCTTTAAATCCCTCCAAAAGTGTGAATCCATCACTGCCCTGGGCTGCTCTGCCTTGGGTAGGGCTGGACAACCCTTTCCATGGAGAAATTTTCCCTCATATCCAATTAAAACCTTCCCTGGTGCAACTTGAGGTCATTTCCTTTTGTCCTCAAAATAAAGAAAAGCCCCAGAAATTAAAACCCCAAACCACTGCAACACCCAAACCCTCAACTTGGTTTGTTTAGTGACCATTCTTAAAATAGTTCTGTTCACCAAAGCTATGGAAATAGGCACCATTAGTGACCATTCCTAAAATAGTTCTGTTCACCAAGGCTATGGAAATAGGCACCTAATGCAGTGGTTGAGGGGTACAGCTCAATGAAAAATGAAAAAAAATTGGCTTTTAAAATTTTTTTTAGTTTTCAGTGTGCTGGTGAAAGCAGAAAAATCAGTGAGGAAGTTAAAATTCTGTAGTCTTCAGTTTCCTAATGGCTCAAAATGCATCTTTTTGCATGAATTTAAAGTTTAAAAGTGTTCCAGGCCAGGTTGGACAGGGCTTGGAGCACCCTGGGATAGTGGAAGTGTCCCTGCCCATGGCAGGGCTGGGACCTGGTGATCTTTAAGGTCCCTTGCAACCCAAACCACTCTGTGATTCACAAAAGTTATTAAATACCTGTCAAAATGTCACAGCCATCCTGGGGTGGTTACAGAAAAAGCACACACAACCATTCTGCCAGGGATGAAACTTCCTTTTTATTTATGATGTGCTCCTCTCACACATAAAAAGCTTATTTGCTAAAGACCATTTGCTTTTCCCCAGCCAGACCAACAAGGCTGCGCTCAGGAAGCAGCAGAGGGATGGCTTCATTTTATAAAAATAAAAAAGAAAACACTTCAGAGAGAGCTCTTGGTGTTGTACTTCCTCTATTCAGGACTCCAAGTCTTTCACAAAACTGAGCAGAATCCCATGGGGCCGCAGCCATCCCAGGGTGGTGGATTGAATGACTTAAGTATCTTTTTCTGGTCTGATTTGTGAGTGTAGCTTTAATTTATTGCCTCCTCTGTGAACCACAGATATGTTTGTTATTTGCAATTACATGGTAAAAAAAAAAAAAAGGAAAAAAAGAGCTTTATTTGGATTTTTAAGTCATTCTTGTTCTTTGCAGTGGTATTTGTTGCAGTGAAATCCTTTTATGAGGCTTGTGGGGAGAGCTGGGATGAAATGGTTTCTCAAAGGGACACGTGACAGGCTCAAGGAAGGGATAGGTTGGATATTGGGAAAATTCCTTCATGGAAAGGGTGGTCCAGCCCTGGGGATCTAAAAGCCCTGTGGATGTGGCACTGCTGGGGGAGCAGAGGACTCAATGACCTCAGAGGGCTTTCCCAACCTTAATGATTCTTTGGTTCTAAGCATAAAAATGAAGTTTTTATCTCTGTGTGGGGCCAGAGTAGTGTGGCATTCACCCAAGTCAATTTTACACATAGAATATTTGGAATATTTTTATTTTTACTGTAGAAACCCACCTACTTGAAATTTAAACACCCACAGGAGCTGAACTTCAGTTTCTCTTTCAAAAAATTCTCCCCATGACAGGCACCTCATGGTCTGATGTTTATGGTCACCATATTCACACACCTTGAGTCAGCAGCCTCCTCCTTGTCACTTAACACAGCTTTAAAGTGTTCATGCTGAAATCTCCCATGTGTGTAATAGTTTCTCTGTTTTGCTTGGCTGAAGCTGAAAATTTTGCATTTTTAGAGCAGGGAGAAACTTGTGGTCCAGATCCAGGGATTAGTGATAAAATATTTGGGGGAAAAAAAATTAGCTTTCATGTTGGTTTCAAATCCATCAATCCCTTAAAAAAGCAGAAAGAGGAGATGCTCAGAGAAGCTGTGGCTGCTCCTGGATCCCTGGAAGTGTCCAAGGCCAGGCTGGATGGGGCTTGGAGCCCCCTGGGATGGTGGAAGGTGTCCCTGCCCATGGCAGGGGTGGGACTGAATGAGCTTTGAGGTCCTTCCTACCCAAAAAATTCTGGGATTCTCTCTTGTAGAATTCTGTTCCAAAGGACACAGTTATCAATTACACTGTTCAGCAGTGCTGGTTTTGGGAGGCTCTGCTGTCTGGATTCCAGTCTGTTGTGAAAAATCTCATCCACAATGTGGTGGAGTTGTAGACCCAGGGCATGGAGCAACCAGGCGTGAAAATAAATTAGATTGCTCATAAATATCCTAAATATTTTACTGTATTTTTAAAAACATTGCCCAGTAATTGCTTTCCTATCATTACCTTCTGCCTGCATGAAAATAACATATGCCAGCATGAACCCCAGTGGCAGTGGGGAAGGATTGAGTGGGAGAAAATGAGGTTATCTCTTGATCAGTATTTTATCAGCTCAATAATAATATTTTCATTAGGAGAAGTAGTGCACTGTCCCTCAAAGAGGCACAGGCTTCTTGTGATTTCTGTGGCACCAGAGTTGTTTGAGGAGGGATGAATCCCACATGGCTTAAAAACACCAAACTCTAAGACCAAAGGATCATCTTTTACCAGCTCTGTCATCTGCTTTGAATCCTTTCCATTTCTGCAGCCTGAGTGCCCAGAAGGAAACTGGAGCTCTTCCCTGGGTGCTGTTGCTGCCTCTGGCCTGCTCTGGACATGCAGGAGAGGAGAATTGTGAGCAGGAACCCATCAAAGGGCCCTGAGTTAAGGGATTGTCAGCCCCCAGGGTCAGGGTGCTCTCAGGGCTGCTCCTCTTTCCATTTGTCCTGGCCATGGGCATGGGGTGGCTCCAGCTACACAATCACAGAATGGCTTGGATGGAAAAGAACCTTAAAGATCATCCAGTTCCACCCCCTTGTCAAGGTCAGGGACACCTTTCATTATCCCAGGTTACTCCAACCCCATCCAGCCTGGCCTTGGGCATTCCAGGGATCCAGGGGCAGCCACAGCTGCTCTGGGCACCCTGTGCCAGGGCCTGCCCACCCTCACAGGGAACAATTCCTGCCCAATATCCCATCCATGACAGTGGGAAGCCATTCCCTGTGTCCTGTCCCTCCATGCCTTGTCCCCAGTCCCTCTCCAGCTCTCCTGGAGCCCCTTCAGGCCCTGCAAGGGGCTCTGAGCTCTCCCAGGATCATTTCCTTCTCCAGGTGAGCACCCCCAGCTCTCCCAGCCTGGCTCCAGCCCTTGGAGCAGCTCCATGGCCTCCCCTGGACCTGCTTTTACAGATCTGTGTCTTTCCTCTGCTGGGGGGCCCAGAAAATGCCACTGATCAATGCCTTGGCACAGCCCTGCAGTTCTTGGCTGGAATTGCTGAGCTCAGCCCAGACTCCCTTTGCTCACCCTGCTGGGAAATGAGGAATAACCCAGGTGCATCCCAGGAGTTCTGCAGCTGCAGAAGGTGCTCAGTGAGAGCTGCAGGTGCTTTGTGCCCCCCTGCCCTTCCCTGAGCACACTCCCTGCCTGCTGCAGATCCCTCCCTTGTGGTGCTGAGAGCCTCTCTCCATCCCATGGCTCAGGAGGCAGCAGTTCCTGATGGATCCAGCACTGTGCCTCACCAGTGACCTCAGCAAAGCCCCTCTCCCTGCTCCTGCTGATAAAAATACAGGATAAAAGGCAGTACCTCATAAAAAGGAAGGTCTGAAGGTGATACTTGAAGGTAGCTCTGCATTTACAGATCTGTGCCCTTCCTCTGCTGGGGAACCCAGAAAATGCCATTGATCAATGCCTTGGCACAGCCCTGCAGTTCCTGGCTTTGGGATCTGGCTGGAATTACTGAGCTCAGCCCAGGCTCAGCCCAGGCTCCCTTTGCTCACACTGCTGGGAAATGAGGAATAACCCAGGTGCATCCCAGGAGTTCTGCAGCTGCAGAAGGTGCTCAGTGAGAGCTGCAGGTGCTTTGTGCCTCCCTGCCCTTCCCTGAGCACACTCTCCACACTCCCTGCCTGCTGCAGATCCCTCCCTTGTGGTGCTGAGAGCCTCTCTCCATCCCATGGCTCAGGAGGCAGCAGTTCCTGATGGATCCAGCACTGTGCCTCACCAGTGACCTCAGCAAAGCCCCTCTCCCTGCTCCTGCTGATAAAATCCAGGATAAAAGGCAGTACCTCATAAAAAGGAAGGTCTGAAGGTGATGCTTGCACGTAGCTCTCTTTGTTGTTGGTGTCTGTACTCCCAGCATCCTTCTCATCCTCAGAAATCTAAAAGCTCTGTGACATTCAGCAAAGGACTGCAGTGCATGGGGCTTGTGGCAGTGTGCACTTAATCACCAGGCTACATCCAGAGAAAAAAGAGAAACCCTTTGCTCATAAAAAGGGCAGAAAAGGGATCAAGTTTTTTTGCATAAATCAAGAGATCTTTGCAGCAGCACAGTGCCATTGCTGGGAAAATTCATGGGGACCTCAAAGATAAAGGGAACAGGAGTGCTGAGCACCATGGGGTTGTATTTTAAAAACCACACAGTTCATCTCTTTTTTTGGATGTTAGAGAAAATTGTGTGGGCAGAAGTAGTGGTAGAGTCTCTGCACTTGTATCAGGGAAGCTGCTGATGGGTTTCACCAAATATTTTCATGGTGAATTGAGATTGTGGAGGAGATAAATCATAATGCCTGGAGGTTCCTTGTGAAGGGTGGCAAACTGGATTTCTTGGCTTTGAAGGTGCAGCCATGGAGGAGTTACCAGAAAGACAAAGAAGGAAATCCAGGATTACTGCTGGGATGTTTACTGATAGTAAATATACCCATGAGATGTGCAACAGAAAAACCATGAGTGCCAATGCTGGCTACGCTGCAAATATCCACAAATTGGTTTAAAAATCCCAAAATCTTCAGTGTTTAAAATGAATTCTGCAGGGAGAAGAGGTGGAGATGCCAAAACTGGGAGGAGCTTTGATAGGCAGTGTTGAAAAGCCATTTCCTGAGTGGGAGGCTGGAAGGATGGATCCACGCTGCCTTTCCTATTGCCCCCCTCATTCCCAAATATTTATTATTTCACACGGGTTCTAATTCCTCATTGGTGCACGGGGGTGTAGGAGGGGGAAGGAAATGATGCTTTTTTGCAGGACTTTGGGAAGAGCTGCAGAATAAAGGTTTGGCTCTAAGAGCTCGGTAGAAATGCCACGCTTCCGAGTGAATTCCTGCCGGTGAAGTAACCTGAAACCTACCTGGCATTTGGGGTGTGGCACAGGAAGATTGCAACCTGTCCAGTTTTGCCTTGTAATGTAACAAACCGTGGAAAAGGGCCTGACTGGGTTTTTTGAACACTTTTTTTTTTGTCTTTTAGGCTTGTAATGGCTCGATGGTTTTGGGGCGCTCCCCACTGAAGGTGGCTGGGCTTTGTTTGCCTCCCTGTTTCCCTTCACACAGTCACAGTCAGGCAGGAAATGGGTTTCTCGTCCAGCCAGCCTGGTTTTCTCGACAGCAAAAGCTGCCTGGGTGCTGCTGGGAAGCTCTGCTCAGCCCCATGCTTCTCTGTGCAATTCCTGCATCCAGCCCAAGCTCAGCCTCACCTGAGGAATAACCCAGTGCACAATGCTCCTTGCAGATTTTCTACCTTTTACCTCAAAAAAAAAACACACCCAAGCAGCTTTGCCTGTTCCTTTTTATGTCATTGTACAAAATGCAGCTGTCACACCCACTGGCTTCCTTTTAGGTTTTACCCAGCTCTGAGCTCTGGGTGCTTTGAATAAAGGGATTTATGCCTGGACATGGCAGTGGCAGGCTTTTCTCCTGGCATGACCAGACTCTCAATGTGACATTCAGAGCTGTAAAACACTCCCTGACAATAGCTTGTGTTGTTCAAAGAGCAGCATAAATAATCGAGGGGGGGTTTTTTGGGGTTTTTTTTATTTGGTGAGAAGAATAACATCTCTCCAGGCTGGCTGGGGAGGCGAAGGGCAGGCACTGTTGGAATGTGGAGGGGAAACTCAGGAAGGGGTGACATGGAAAAGGAGGACTTGAGGTTGTTTTCTAGAAGGTTTTTAACAGCATGGCGTTGGGCTATCTCTCTAATAAGGTGTTGGAACACCTCTGTAAAAAGAAACAAACTCTGTTCCTTTTTACACAGGTTTTTATACAGAATAAAATAATTCTATTATCCAGGTTTCTGTGTGTTTGCAGGGATTTTGTGGCTCTGCACAGCTCCTGACAGGAGGAGACAGCCAGGGGAAATTGGGCTCTGCTCTCAGGGAACAGGGACAGGAGGAGAGGGAACGGCCTCAGGCTGAATGTCCTATCCTTAAATTGGATATTTTTGCCTGGAAAAGGCTCTCCAGCCCTGGCACAGCTGCCCAGGGCAGTGTTGGAGTCCCCATCCCCAGAGGGGTTTAAAAGCCACGTGGATGTGGCACTTGGGGACATGATTTAGTGGTGGCCTTGGCAGTGCTGGGGGATTCAGTGATCTTGGGGGGCTTTTCCAACTTTTTATTCTGTTAATTTGCTCAGGGCATTATCCATCTTGAAAACCTCCAGGGATGGAATTGCCCAAGCTCTGGGCACCCAGCTTGTCTGACCTCATGGTGGAAAAGCTTCTCCCTGCACCTTGAACATCTGCATTCATCTTCTGCCCATCACCTCCTGTGAGAGCCGGGCTCTCCCTTCTCCCCAGTGTCCTTGGAGATGCTGAAAAGCTGCTCCAAATCCCCTTCCTCACCTGGTGCTGGTAGCTAAATATGCCCAAAGAGAAAAAGAGACAAATATTTGTGTTTGTGCACCTACCACATACCTCAAATTAAAAATAGAAAAATAAATTTTTTGAAGAATTTACCAAAAATAATTGCTAATTGCATTAGCAATTCAGTGACATTTCTTCCTGGTTCATTAACCCATGTATCTGGTGACTTGCCTCTTCTGAAACTTCCCTAGAAAACGATTTATTTTTTTATTTTGCTTCAGTCTTTACATTCCCTGCTGTCAGAACCTGAGAGGTGACGTGATCCCAGCATTATTTTGTCAATTAGGCATCTTTTTGGTGCTGTGACCTGA